>NW_005842193.1:1126911-1136712 GCF_000455745.1 Alligator sinensis
AGGGAAAATTCTCATATAGTTGGAAGAATCATATTTGGATGATTTGTTAGCTGTTTGGTAATTCTTGTCTTTATTATGCAAGCATGGAGGCATCTCTATATATTTTGGAATAAGTTCAATACAGTTTCTAGCTGGATATTATACATCTGTTTATGAGAAATAGGCTAAATTACTTAATTTCCTTATTTCAAAAAACAATTTTAAAAGACTTTTGAATGAGGTAGTTGACTGTCTGGAAATAGTGGGCCAATAGAGGTACATCAAGGATGAATGTGCCCAAAATGTTATTGTGACTTTAGGAGATATAACATCATCAAATACATGCACTTCACATATAGGGCCAAAACCTCATCTGTCATAAATTGATACTGCTGTATTAAAATACATGGGCCGACAGTGTGGGGACATGGTCAGGAAGGCCAACCATACCTTGTCATGCATCCACAGATACATCTCGAGCAGGTCCAAGGAGGTGATCCTCCCCCTCTATGTGGCACTGGTCAGGCCCCAGTTGGAGTACTGCATCCAGTTCTGGGCACCGCACTTCAGAAGGGATGTGGACAGCATTGAGAGGGTCCAGAGGAGGGTCACTCACATGATCAGGGGGCAGCAAGGCAGGCCCTATGAGGAGAGCCTAAGGGACCTGAATCTGTTCAGCCTCCACAAGAGAAGGCTGAGGGGGGATCTAGTGGCCTGTTACAAACTAGTCAGGGGGGACCAGCAGGCATTGGGGGAGTCCCTGTTCCCCTGAGCACTACCAGGAGTGACTAGAAATAACGGTCACAAGCTGGCAGAGGGTAGACATCAGGAGGCGCTACTTCACAGTCAGGCCGGCTAGGACCTGGAACCAACTTCCAAGAGAAGGGGTGCTGGCCCCCACCCTGGGGGTCTTTAAGAGGAGGTTAGACGAACACCCTGCTGGGTTCGTTTGACCCCAGTACTTTTTCCTGCCATGGCAGAGGGTCGGACTTGATGATCTGCTCAGGTCCCTTCTGACCCTACCAACTATGAAACTATGAAAATAGAGACAATCAACCTGCTTTACTGCTATTTAGTTTCTCTCTCTCAGGTCATAAAATATTCAGTTTACAATCCCAGTCATTCAGGAAACAGAATCATAATGATTTCCTGTGCAATTACTTTCAGGTGATATTTGTAAATGCAATAGTTTTGATCAATGCAACAAACCAATGACCAGTTATGATATATATATATGGTTTAATCACATAAGTCATGCTGAGCATGACATCCATTTTAAGTGGGGAAATAAGAGATAGTATCAACTAACTGTTACAGAACTATAAGATACTAGAATAATTAATTCAGAAAATAAATATAAACCATTATTCACACTTTTTGAGCTTGAAACAAAATGTAATTTCAGTATGTAAATAGAAAGCCATACATCAATGAATAAGAAATAAACAATGCAGCTGAAAATTGTGAGGGCAGATTTCTGAAGAGTATGAAGGCAGAGAGAAACCAAGAAGAGGTGTTAGTAGCCAAAGTAAGGGCAAGACTCACAAAGTTATTAAGGGACTTAGGCATGGGGACCCTGTGGACTTATCTGTACTATGGCCAAGGCATGCCTTGCCAATGCCCTGTCCACTCAAGTCAGCTTACACTCTCCAGAGCTGAAACTTTTCCCTTGTGGCTTTCTTCTTCAGGCTCTTCACCAGTGCCTGCTCTCAGGCCTGCTCTAAGCACTAGGAAGCTATGCAAAAGACTACTGACCATATATTTGAACAAAAGTGATGCAGCATACTGAATTCAATGCCCAGGACAGCCTAAAAGGTCAGGTCCATGAGGGGCTGGGGTTTGGCTCAAGTGGAACAAACATCTCTGGGGATACACAGGAGCTGAACATTAGTTGCCTACGTCAAGGCTGCCCACAAGCCAGGAGGAGTTAGTGTGTGACCCCAGTCTCTCATCTGGCTACTGCTGCTCCCTCCATCCCTCAGGCTACAGTAGCAGCTGGAGTCTCTAGATTTCTCCTCCCTCCTGCAGCTGTACTTTATGGGGGCAGGGCAGTGCAGTGCAGTGCAGCATCCTAGAGAACTAATGGTGAGTCTGGTGCCGTTCCAAGGGGTGGGAAGGGATTGGGGCTGTGTGGGAAGGGGGAATTGTGTTCTCATGTAGCAAAACCCCCAGTTTTTCTTTTTTTTTAATTTAAAAATACATTCCCTTTCCCAACCATTTCTGACTCTCTCTCTGCCCTCTCTATCTCTTTTAAGTAGCTATAAGTAGTCATAGATAAGCTAAGTTCTTGTAGTCCCTTTTTATATTCTAATAGCGTTCTGTTATGTTTGTATTGATTTTTACTGTTTTATATTGTATTCCTATTATGTTTGCATATATTTTTACTGTTTTATATTGGTATTGTATGATTTAGGGTTGTTCCTATAAGTTAACCAAAGAAATGTCAAGCCTCCATCTTGTAATGTTAAGTTTCCGTTTTGTAATGTCAAGTCTCCGTTTTGTGTCCTGTGCCCGGGCATATCCAATTGTAACTGTGTTGTAACTGTGACTCATACCTACCCCTCCTGTGTAAATTGGTTCCTGGGTAAATGAGAGTGAATGAGGGTGCTTGAGACATAATGGTAGCAGGCCTAAAAATAGCTCTTACTCAATAACCGGACCTTCAACTTAACGACCAGACCATCGCCTTGCATTGACTCTCCCTGAAACCACAGACCTACTCCCAGGACCCAATATTTGAAAGAAAAAGACCCTCCAAGAAACCAGCAACACAAAAACAAAGAACATAGTAGAAACCATAAACTCCACCATTGTACTACACTGGACAATGAGGACACCTGGAACTGCATGTCCTCATCTGAACAGGACTGGCCCTTGCCTGGATATGTCCTGCCCATTGCAGTCACAGGTAGCCCACCCCTATAAAAGGGGTGGTAGAGTGTGATCTCCTTGGGACACCCTCTCCATCCGGACCAGCACTACACCATGCCACCTATCCACCCAGAGGCCCTGCCAGGGACCCCCTCTGGACAACACCTTGCTGGAGAAGACCCTGACTGGCCATTGAGGATCAACTCTCAGCCTGGGATAGGTAGCTATCACTCACCTTCTTCCCCCAAGCAAGGGACCTGAGCTCTGTCTCTGCACACCTGGGCCTCAAATCCCTCCATTAAACCTTTCCTCTCCTGCTACCATTGTGTGAGTGCGTGGGACTTTGTGTGTGTGTGTATGTGTATGTGTGTGTGAACCAATAACTTTGTGGGGCTGTATAGTGTGTTGCCTGTTTAATAAAACTGTTATTTTGGAACCCTGAGTTGGGTTTTGTCTTACTGACCTCCTGGCCCTGCTCCAGTCTCTGCTGTCTGCCCCTTCTGACCTTGGTTTTGTCTCTTTCTCTGTCATCTCAGCTCCCTCTCTGTCACCTCCAAAACCCCTGTCTCTTTGACCTCCATCCTGATTTAAACCCTGGCTCTGCTCTCCTCCAAACCCCAGCTTTCCCCACCCCTCACTTCTGCTCCACTGCCTCTCTGTCTCCCAGCTTCTGCCCCTTTGATCTCACTGCTTTCCTGATCTCTCCCAGCCCTGTATCCCGCAGCTGTCTCCTCACCTCCGTTTCTGCCTCCATCCCCCAGCCATCTCCCCTGGCTGTATCCTGACTTCCCAGCTATCTCCATTTCTGTCTCTCCCCCCACAGCCATCTCCCCCAGCTATCTCCCCCAGCTGTCCTAATTTCCCAGCTACCTCCATTTCTGCCTTCATCTCTGCCTTCTGTCTCCCCCGGATGGCCCCCTGATCCCTGCTCTTTCCCCTAGCTTGTTCCACCGCCCCTCACCTCGGCTCTGTTCTTCTCTACCCCTTCCCTGACCTCCACCTCCTGGCTTTCTCTCTCTCCCAGCTTCTGCTCCGGCTTCCTCCCAGCGTATTCCCCCAGCTTGTCTGTTCCGCCACCTCTAGCTCCCGGCTTTGGCTCCACTCTGCCTCCTGACTTCCGGACCTCAAGCTCCCGGCTTTTTCCCTTCCCCGGCTCCTCTGCCGAGCCACTGCCTGGCTTTTCCCCGCTGCCACCTGGCTTTATTCCCCCAGCTCATCGGTTCCGCCACCCTGTCACTTTTCTGCTGCCTCTGGCCCTGTCTTTTGCCTGCTGTCTCCCAGCTTTCGTCTCCCCTGGCCCTGTCTTTCACCTTCTACCTCCTGGCTTCCTCCAGCTTTTGCTCTGACACTCTTCTGTCTCCCTCAGCCCCCACTGTCTCCCAGCTTTTTCCCCCAGCCCTGTCTTTTGCCACTGTCTCCCGGCTACCTCTCGGCTCTGCATTACTGCTTTTTCCCCGCTCTCTCTCTGACTCCTGGCTTTTCTCCACCACTCCAACCCCCAGCTTTTTCCCTTCCCCAGCTCCTCTGCCCTCCACCGCCGTCTGCTTCACCTCTGCCCTGGCTTTCGTCTTAGCTTTCTTCTCTCCTCTCTGCCACTTTCCCAGCTTTCTCCCCCATCTCTGCCACTCCCCAGCTTTCTCCCTCGACCACTGCTTCACCTCTGCCCCGGCTTTCTTCCCTGGCCTCTGCTTCGCCTCTCTGCCCCTTACCTTCGAAGCTTCTTCCCATTCCTCCTGGCTCCTGGCTGCCTCCTGGCTTCTGTCCCACTGCCCCTTACCTCCAGTCTCCGCTGCTTCTCCTCGCTGCTGCCACAGCTTTCTTCCCTGGCTCCACCACTTGCTCTGCTGTCTCTGGCCCCTGCTTTTTCCCTTGCTTCCACCTGGGCCCCAAGTGACCCCTAGTAACGCCGGGGCACCGTGACCCTGAGTAACCCTGGGGCACAGTGACCCCAAGTAACCCCAAGCACCAAGTTACCCCAAGCACCCCCTAGTGCCAACACACAGCCACGGAAGTGCGTGTTTGCATGTTTCTGTATGTGCATGTGTGTGTGAACCCATAGTGTTGTATGTGGAGTTTGTGTGTGTGTGTGTATAATTTTGTGTCATGCCCTCCTGCCTAACAGCATGATATCGAGATCCCGAGCGTTGATCTGGCATGTGTCAAGTCAACACCCATGGTACAGTGGGGGGCATGCAGGTGTGTATTGCAATGGGACTTGGGGATCCTGCTCATGTATCTGCGTGGTGCAGCTGTGGGTAGGGAGGAAGTATCTGTGCAGCTTGCTTGGTGTGCCCATATGGCCGCTAGGGCAGTAAAAGTTGGACAGTCCTGGCCTAAGTAATTTTTTCTGGGAAAATGTAGGTCCTTAGGAAGTCTTGGGCACCTGAGCAGAGTAGGTAGGTTTTATGAATCATTTGATTGGAACTTGGTGGCAAAATTCTTCTTAAGTCCAATTTTATGTGTCTCAGGTCCTCTGTGAATCTTGACCTCAGTCTCCAATCTTACCTTGCATTAGAGCTCCATACCTAGGCAGAGCTTCACTAAGTTGATACAGCTTTCTGGGGACACAGCAGTCTTTATAGAGATTTGTAATGTAACTTCACAACCTACCACTCACACAAACACTATTTGCCAAGTCATCAGTTAGCTCCTGTATCTGTAGTAAGCTCCAGAGAAACCCCTTACCCCATATGGCTAACCCTGCATTAGGAGTTACCATATAGCCTCATGTGATAACTTCTATTGTTTCTAGGTAACTCATAGTGTGAACAGGCACAAAGTTTGAAGCACTTCAACAGCCTTTAAAGTGCTTCAAAAGGATAAGCCACATAAATGTACACACTTACTGAGCAGCAGCATACCTAGACTCCTGGCAGCCCCAGGTGAACTTTTAGTATCAGGTCCCCCTTCGCAAGAGATAATGATAATAATAATAATAATAAAAAAAACATTTTTGGGCCCCCTTTCTGTCCCAGGCCTGGGCAGCTGCCTGGTTTGCCCATGCCTGTGTCTGGCCCTGTCACTGAGGCATTCAAAAAATGCTAAGTGTTCCAAAAATGACCCTGAAGAAAACAGGTACTATTTAGAAGTGCTTCAAAATGGAACACTTCAGATTACATATGGATTTTCGCAGGGCGCAACAGGGGACAGCTGGGGCTTCAAGCATCCAACACTGCTCCACTCTCCCCTTCACCATAGTTGTGGGGAGAGTGGGCCCTCGTGTTAGTGAGTGTCTTTCTGTCCTTTCCCCCCTCCATAGAATCGGGAGACCAGAGGCCCTGCAACTCCCCTGCCAAAACAGGGGCTCCACCTCTCCAGCTCCCAAATCCCTGTGCACCTCTCCATGTCTGGTCTCCTGGAGGGTGTGTACAGAAGTACAACTATCAAGGTTTGTACCCTGGGCCAAACTCTGCTGGAGAGCAGGGGAGAGGAGTATAGCAGGCAGCATTGCATTGCAGTGCTCTACACCTGGCTGCCATTGCTACAGCAGTGCAAGGCTACTGCTGATACCATGGGGTGGACACTTGATGGCTTCAGGCAGGCACCGTGATTTCTAAGATGCTCCAACTGTGGGGCATGGAGGGGACTGTATGTCTGTCTCCAGCTGAAACCCTCCAGTTTTGGAGCGTTTCAAGGTGAAACTGCACTTTGAAGTGCTTCAAATGGTAAGTGAAGGTAGGCACGCGTTTAACAAGCAACTCCTTTGCTCTTTCCAGTTACCATGAAAAAAGAGCAGTTATCTGTACCTGGATTTGTGATTTTTAAGTAGGTCAGACCTGCGTGATGGCCACCACTAGCACCTTTTGATGCAACATTATCACATGCTTTTGCAACACACCCAGTAATTTTTCATCTATAATATCTCTAGAAAGGGTGATTCCCAAAGGCAATAAAATTTGTGGAAAATTTAGTTAAATCTGCTGGAATTTCATTTTTAAATCTTCTTAATTTTTTCCTTTGTAGAATTCAATGTCATTTTAATTAGTAGTCTACTGGGTCTTACTCCTCTAGTTTAGCATCATTTATCTTTATGGACTACAATAATTGAGAAATATTTATTAGTCCATTAAAATTAACAACTCTTTTCTGCTCAAGAAGTACATTTTATAGACAATTCATAAAATGAAATAACAAAAAGTCATAAAACTCCATAATAAGCCAACACTTCTTAATTGAACATTGTTTTTTAACATAATTAGCTAAATAACTGAAGTAATATTTCATGCATATTTGCATATTCAAAACATGTATCTTTATTCTAATAGTAGGTACCTTAAACTGATGAATACTAGGTTAGCATGCCTTTTCAACCAGGAACAATGAAATAATTAACAAAGCTGCTGAGTAATTTTAATAAATCTCTTAAATGTTGCACCCTGTTTAGATGAATGAATGAAATTCAGATGACACTTATGCCTCTTCATATTATGAACAGACAGAGCTTATGTAAGTAGTGTCTGAACCCTACTATGGAACGGTTTGTTCTTTCCCGTGTAGATGTGTTAGAATCACATTCAGGAGCTGAGATCCCACTTAAAGCAGGATCTAATAATTTTACAGTCCAGATTGCATGCTCCAAGCAGTTCAGAAATAAGGCAGACTGCGTAAACATGTACTGAAAGGCCCACTCTGAAAGTAAGACATATCTGTTTTGTTTTTCAAATTATGTTAAGACTTTTACTTTGAATGGGGAAAGCCTCTGCTAAGGTATGTATTTGGAAATGCTTATTGCATCATCTGTTATTTGTCAACTATTACCTGAAATTACTTCTGCTTAAGCATGTGTCTGGGAATGATTTTTGGATAATAAAGCATGTTTTCTGGGTTTAAAAATTTTTTTTTTAATTATTATGGCCACCGCATCCTCTTAAAGGAACAGGGCTGCCGCAAAACAAAATTCCTGTGTTCCCTTCTTGCAGGTGCATCTCGAGTAGAGCCAGGGAGGTGATCCTCCCCCTCTATGCGACGCTGGTCAGGCCACAGCTGGAGTATTGTGTCCAGTTCTGTGCGCCCCATTTCAGGAGGGATGTGGACAACATGGAGAGGGTCCAGAGGAGGGCCACCCGCAGGATCCGGGGACAACAGGGCAGACCCTACAGTGAGAGACTGCGGGACCTGAACCTATTCAGCCTCCACAAGAGAAGGCTGAGGGGGGACCTGGTGACCGTCTATAAACTCACTAGGGGGAACCAGAAGGGTTTGGGGGAGACGCTGTTTCCCCTAGCCCCCGCTGGCATAACAAGGAGTAATGGGCACAAGTTGATGGAGAGGCGGTACAGATTGGACATCCGAAAAAACTACTTCACAGTTAGGGCGGCTAGGAGCTGGAACCAACTTCCAAGGGAGGTGGTGCTGGCCCCTACCCTGGGGGTCTTTAAGAAGAGGCTGGATACCTACCTGGCTGGACTCATTTGAGTCCCGTTTTTTGTTTAGGATTCTTTTGTTGTTCTCCTGCCCTGGCGGGGGGTCGGGCTAGAAGATCTATTAGGTCCCTTCCGACCCTGAAACTATGAAACTATGAAACTATGTTTGGAAAGGGTCCATAAAGAAAATTAAGGCAAAACGTGCATTAATGAGGACAGTAAAGTACACTTTCCTGATTGTATTGTTTTGTAGGGCCAGGTCAACTCTCAGGATCTCAAAATTGTGCTGTCAGATGGGAGGGTGTGACACAATTGCACATATACACGCACAAAAATCACTAGGCGCACACACGCACACACGGTGCATACACACACACACTACCAACTCAGGCACATACACATCCAAGATTACCAGTCTAAGCACATGCACACCTATCACTAATTCAAGCACCTACACACTATACACACCAAAAGTTAGACAAAAAGCAATTGTCAATACCCACACACCCAATACACATACACAAATTACTAATTTGTATACCATGCACACAATAACATATATATATATATGCGCCAGTTCACACACACAGCACACACCTACATAGGTGAGTTCCTGACTTGGGTAGTGTAGTGTGTATGCGTGTGCTTGGGATACTCGGGCTACCTAGGGTGCTTGGTGATTATGGGAGGGGGAAACAAGGGTCAAAGATTTCTAGAAGGAGGGGAAGGAGGGAGATGGATGGGGGTTAAAATGGGAGAGTGAAAGTTGCCAGGGCCAGGATTAGAACCAGCAGACTGAAGAAGAGCTGGGGTTACTTAAGGTCAAGTGGCCCTAGGGTTACTCAGGGTCACTGGGGCTTGGGGTTACTTAGGTTTTATGTGCCCCAGGGTTACTCAGGGTCACCTGGTGCCGGGGTGGAAGCAAGACAGAAAGCCCAGTGGCAAGGAGGAGACAGACAAGAAACAGAGAGGCAGAAAGCTGGGAGATTGGGGCTGGAAACTGAGAGGCTGGGAGATAGCTGGGAAATCAAGGAGGAGGGTCGGGAAGTCAATAAGACAAAAACCCAACTTGGGGTTTCAAAATAACAGGTTTATTAAACAGACAACACACTACACAGCCCCACAAAGTTATTGATTCCTACACACAAGCACTCACATACACACCCACACAATGGTAGCAGGAGAGAAAAAGGCTTGGTGGAGGGACTGAAGTCAAGGTGTGTAGGGACAGAGTCCAGGTCCTTTGCCTGGGGAAGGAAGGTGGGTGATAGCTACCTATCCTGGGCTGTGAGTTGATCCTCAATGGCCAGTTCATAGATTCATAGATGTTAGGGTCGGAAGAGACCTCAATAGATCATCGAGTCTGACCCCCTGCATAGGCAGGAAAGAGGGCTGGGGTTAGATGACCCCAGCCAGATGCCTATCCAACCTCCTCTTGAAGACCCCCAGTGTAGGGGAGAGCACCACCTCCCTTGGGAGCCCATTCCAGACCTTGGCTACTCTAACTGTGAAGAAGTTCTTCCTAATGTCCAGTCTAAATCTGCTCTCTGCTAGCTTATGGCCATTATTTCTTGTAACCCCCAGGGGC
>NW_005842193.1:1136811-1141312 GCF_000455745.1 Alligator sinensis
TCCAACTGCGGTCTGACCAGCGCCCGATAGAGGGGAAGTATCACCTCCTTGGTTCTGTTCGTCATGCATCTGCTGATGCACAATAAAGTGCCATTAGCTTTTCTGATGGCTTCGTCACACTGACGACTCATGTTCATCTTGGAGTCCACTAGGGTCTTCTCCAGCAAGGTGTTGTCCAGAGGGGGTCGCTGGCAGGGCCTCTGGGTGGATAGGTGGTGTGGCATGGGGCTGGTCCTGATGGAGAGGGCGTCCCACTGGGTCTGCCTTCACTACCCCTTGTTATAGGGGCAGACCTTCTGTGATGCTTATGGCAGGGGTATGCCCAGGCAAGGGGTGTACTGAGCCTGCGCACTCCAGGAGAGGACGTGCAGTTCCAGGTGTCTGTGTTGCAATAGTGGGTTGGCTGATTTCTGTAGGGTCTTTGTTTTTCAAATGCTAGGTCCGTGGTTCCTGGGTGAGTCAATGGAAGGCAATGGTCTGGTCGCTGAGCTGATGGTCCGGTCGTTGAGCTGATTATTCAGTAGAGGCCTGCTACCATTGTATCTCAAGCACCCTCATTCATCCCCATTCAGGAACCAATTTACATGGGACTAGTTAGACATGAGTCATAGGTTACACTCGGGCAGAGGATACAAAATGGAGGCTTGACATTCAAAATGGAAACTTGACATTACTTATGCTAACTTACACATGTAGGCCTAAATCATACTATCAATTAAAAAAAAAAGTAAAAATCAGTAAAACAGTAAGCACACAGTAAAAATCAATATAAACATAATTATTATACAATATAAAACAGTGGATCAAAGAAGGAGAGAAATAAGAAAAAAAACTTGCTACAAAAATGCTAAAGCTTATCCTATGTCTTAGCTTACTCATACTTATCTATAGGGAACAGAGAGGGAGAGAAAAAATCAGAAATAGCTGGGGAAGGGAGGGAATGTATTTAAAAAAAAAAGAAAAGAAAAGAAAAACTGGGGGGTTTTCTACAATTGTTATCCTTTGCTGGGTTCTAGGCCAGCCTGGCTGATAGTGGGTTCTGCATTGCGGAGGGGTTTACCATTGTTCTCATCAATGAACATTTCCTCCCAGCTCAGTTCTGATGTGCATTCTACTAGATGTTGGTAGGGCTTGGCAAGGATTCTTCTGTTTTTTGATAGGATTACTGCAGTTCCTTCCCCTTTGCTCAGCATTGGAATTCTTCCCTGTGGTACACATGCTTCTGCATCTCCTTTAGTCTGTCAGAATAAAAATCTTTATTTCTACAGGAATTCCAGAGCTCTGCGTGCACTGTCCCTCCTCCTCAGCTCAACAAATTGAGGACTTCTTTCCTGGATCATGCAGTAGCCTGAGGCTCAGTTGGAGTTTTGGCTATAATTATATGTGGAGTCATACCTGTGAAATCACAAATGTTCTGACAAAGGTGGGCTAATGAGAAGAGGCATTTCCAAACCAAAATACACCAAAGATTTTAAAGATCAAGGAGGGGAACTACCATTTAATTTGAAAGCAGTTAAATTTGACCAAAACAGTCAGAGCTGGAGGGATAGAAACATTATGTGATTGTTGATGGAAGACTGTTAGGACTAGTACAGATAATGCATTCTCCACCTGGGCATTGTGCTAGTGTAAGAGTTCTGACACAGGAGGTGGTTTAATTTGATCTGCAGTTCAGAGCCTTGGGTATGACTGGTCACATAGGTTCTGCCACTTAGGGTGTGTACAGAAGTTTTTTTTTGCCATTTAAAGCACTTTATTACAATGACTTAACAGAAATGCATGGCTTTATAGCACTTAAAAATGGACACAGTGCTTTAAATTAACCCTTGCTAAATGATGTATTAAATTTGAAGTGCTGTATTTTACAGCACTTTAGTAATCTACACTGCTTTAATTAACTTTTGTACACTGGTCAAATGTCTGACCAGTGGAGAAGCCCCAAGAGGCTGTGGAGCACCCCCTGCTACCTAGCCTGAAAAGTGCAGGGAGGCTCAGAGCCCCTCGCCTCCTCCCCCCACACCCCATCACCAAACACTGCACTTCTGTCATGTTTAAGAGTGTTGTAAATTTACAGTGCTATAAAAAGTGCTCTAAATTTCAGCATTGTAAAACGTGCATGGAGCACTTCTGTACACACCCTTAGGCATTGAAACACTTAATAATCAGTTGCCACAGACCGCAGTGGGGTGATCCATATAGAGGGGGTGAGATGCTAGGATCCCTGTCTGGTCAGTGGAGGGACCTAAAGCTTGTCTGTGTCTTGGTGGCAGTACATCCTGGAAAGAATGGTTCTAAGTGCACCCCTTTCCACTCTGCCTATTTGCACCTGCAGGCACACTTCAAACCCAGGAATTCCTTGGTGAGGCACCTCAGTGTTCTTCTGAGGCTGAGTTTGAGTCCTTTGTCTCCAGCATGCTTAGGATCAGTCTCTGGGGACAAGCTTGGAGTAGCCTCACTGGTGAAATTCTGGGTTTGGAACATGTCTGAGGGTGCAGGAGGGCTGGGCTTAGATGGGCTATGTGCTAGGGTTCATCTTGGTATGGTCATACAGCTGCCACAATTTAGACCAGGGATGGGCAAAATATGGCTGGTCCAGCCCACGGAATAATGTTTCCCAGCCAATGGTGAATCCTTTGGCCCTGCCAGCCCAGGTGTGGAGGCAGCCCAGGCCATGGTATATGTGGCTGATCCTGCCCTGCTAAACGTGCTTCTGGCCAGTCTGCATGGAGACAAGCCCCCAAATCTAGCCCTGATACTGCCTCTGCACCATTCTGCTCCATGCTACCAAGACCCATGCCAAGCTGGAGGGGCTGGGGGCTGCTGTGTGGGCATCCCAGGGTGAACTGTGGACTGACACTGGATGAGGGTACTCCAGCACTGCTTGCCTACCTTGGCCCTGGCCACTGCTTCCAAGAGCATGGCAGAACTAGTGCCACTGCCGTCCTGAGCAATGTGGAGTTGCTGCTGGGTCCTTCCCCTTCCCTCCCCTGCTTGCAGGCTGCACACCCCGGGCTGAGAGAGGGGTTGGGGAAGGTGCAAGGGATAGAAGCTAAGTTCTCCCCACTTGGCAGGCTCAGTGATGACATGTGGCTGTCCCCTGCCCCTGCCTCCTTGGCCTCCAGAGCCTCCTTTGCAGGGTTTGCAGCCCTCCTCTCCCCCTTGTGGGTGCTGTGGACCCCCAGCAAGGCCTGGCAGTGGCTTCTAGCTGTGCCCCAGCCCCATGTTATCACTGGCCCAAGATCCCAGTCCCAGCCCTGGATGCAGCTCCCTGCCTGGCCATATGCTGCATCCGGGGCCAATCTCCCTGGAGTCTAGCTGGGAGTCATGCAGGCAGGGTGTGTGGGTGGGTGGGGAACTGTCTGGGGTCAGGATCATGGGGCAGTGACAGCATGGGGCCAGGGTGTGGCAGAGCCCCACAGTCAGCCTGTCCTGTGACCACACCCTGTGATCCTAGTCTCTCCCGCTCATCCCACTCCTGAACAGTGCTGCTCGTGGCCCCATCCCACATAGGGAGTTCTGGTGAATTTTTACAGTGGGTGAGGGAAGGGGGAGCTGACCTGGCCTGTGACCATTCACCAAAACTCCCAATGTGGCCATGGGCTCAAATAATTGCTCACATCTGATTTAGACAAACCTTTAGGTGTTCCTCTAGGTGATTCAGAGTTAGCCATCTGCGTCCATACAGAGAATGAGGAGAGTTAGGAACCTCCAAAAGGCAATTCAGAAAGCCTGAAGGTATCAAAGAGTAGGTGTCGGGAAAACTGAACATAGGGGAATGACTGAACTCTTGCCGCTTCTTCTAGAATTTAGACACCTAATTTAGGGCAGTGCATGGGATCCCTCTGATCACCTAGGGTTCTGGACTGCCAGGTCCCTTGTCTGAGGTGAAGCACCTAACTGATGGGTGATGATGCCCATCTCCTACATAACAGCTTACTTCACAGTTGTCCAGCTTTGGCATATCTGGGGACTAAACACTGTGCAAGTTGCAAGCTGCAGGGGCAGCTCCTCCAAGAATATCCTCTGCTGCACAGACTGCTCTGGGAACACATAGCCCCCGACTCCCTGGCCTCCCACTGCATAGGCTGCACTGGTGGTGTTCAGATGCCTGGGCCTTTCTCTGCCACATGGTAATGGGAGAGGTGGTTGCCAGGGCCCACAGGTGGCATGTTAACCATTTGTGGGCTGTTTGTGGCCCACAGGCCACCAATTGGACAGCCCTGGCTTACTGGTCAGACCACCCACCCAGGACATGCTTCTATGCTCTCAGCCTGACAGGATTCAAACCTATAACTCCTACATCCCAGGAGTCTGCCTTAGTTACTAGACTTTTGAATAATCCATGTAGGAGTATTTTCTACCATTCCTATTGAAGCTGGACTACTGGATAGCCAAGACTAAAAGACTGAAGGGGTGAGAGAAAGAAAGCGAGCAAAAAGGAGCCTAAAGTTGCCTTAAATGCGCTCGGGGCTAGGGCAGGGGCATGTTTTAATTAGAGCGG
>NW_005842193.1:1141338-1146498 GCF_000455745.1 Alligator sinensis
GGTTCCTGAAGAGCTGTTTTAATTAAAACTTTACACCATCGGTGTATTAAACCCCCACATGTTTAAAAATGGCTGCAGGATGCTTTAACTGAAGCTCAATCAATGAGCTTTAGTTAAAGTGCCCCAGCAGCTATTTTTAAACCCATAGGGGCATGAATGCCACGTGCCCCCAGAGGCTGGGAGGCACAGCGAGATCCTGGAGGTGGTGGCAGTGCTATCAGTGGTGGGAGTGCGGTGGAGGTAAGTGGGCAGCTGCTGCAGGTAGCCACAGTGCTGTCGGTGGTGGTGGGGTGGTGAGCACCAACCAGTGGTCAGCAACCACCCGCAGACACCACCAGCAGCATGGCCAGCGGCGATCACAGACTGCCTGCAGATGCTGTCGGCGGTGTCGGTGGCAAGGAGAGGGGTGATGAGCAGCGACCTCCTGCAGGCAGGGCCAACACTGTCGGTGGTGCCTTTTCGCAGGGGGTGTACTGCTACACTCAGGGGGTGCATGTGTACCCACTTGCACCCCCTATGCGTTGCCAATGCACAGGGGCTTACACATGTGATGCTGCAGCAATACTAGAGCATTCTAATTAGAATGCAGAGCAGACTCGATTAATCTAATTAGAACGTGTCAGAGCACATGTATGGGCACCCTAGGTCTGTAGCATCATGATCGGGGCACACTAGAAGAGGAGAGCAGTAGATTCTGGTTCCTACTTTCAGGGTCATTTATTCATCTTTAGACAGTCATTAGATAAAAAGCAGAAATAAACCTGGCGGTTACCTCACAGTAACCTCTTTATATGCCTAGGCTTTCAGGAAAATAAATCTGAATTAACTTTTCATGTGGATTTGTTAAACTGCATTAAAGTCTGTGTGGTCACTGTTATTCAGAATCAAAGTGACCTTAATATGATTTATTTTACTTCACTTACAAAGTGAACTAAGCTAAATTGAATTAGGGCCACTTTTATATTGAATGAGTGTATACAAAGAGCTTTAATGCAAAGTTACTATTCCACTTTAAATTTGCACCTTTAGCTAACTTGGATTAACATGTCTGAGTCTCCCGGTGTACATAAGCCCTTACAAGTGCACTTGTTTAAAATGGATGTTAGACTTCATTCAATTCCTATGTGGAAACTCTCATTCAACACTAAATGGCCTGTCTCTCTGCAATGGTGAGTGTCACCACCACAACATAGTCCTTACTTCTGCCTCATAAACTAGGTCTCAGAGGTAATCAAGACACTACTTTACGGCTACCTCTGTAGTGCTTAACTTGAGGAGGTTCATCCCCTCTTAGATCATGGAGCTTTAAGACAAGCATGAAAGTGAAAAAGAGGTAGGAGGGAGACTGTCTTACCTGACATAATCAGAGAAGTAAACAAAAAAAAGGAAACAGCCCTCTGATGAAGATGACTCATGTATTTGGAAAGGCAAGTTTTTTTGCTGGTATTGATTGCTTCTGGGGAATGAACATAAACTATATCAGAAACATACTTTTTTTTTCCTTTTGCTGGTGTAAGGTGCATCTACCTAGAAGGGAGGAGGGACCAAAGTGCCATCTTATGAAGAGTGATTTTTCCTTGTATGTGTTATTGAGATACTTATATCTCATATTTGAAATGAAAACTTCCATGATTTAAATTGTCACTTCCCTGGTATAGGGCTTCTGTAAATGTTGGACATAATTTCTTTGCTTTTTTCCAAACAATTTTAAAATTTTTATTTAGTCAATTTTAGTAAGAGCAATCTCTAAATTACTGAAATTCTTTGCCTCAGAGATGCATGGAATTTCTTGATAGCTGAGAAACAGTATTGTAGTGCTGGAAAATGTCAGAGGCACCATGCATTATGAGTGGTGCAGTGAACCATGACAGCCGATGGCTCTGGAGAGTGGCTCATGTGAGACTTGACAAGCTGGAGGAGTGTCTTTGTCTTTATTTTTGGACTTTGTAGCCAATCTACTTTCTTGGGATACAAATTTAAGCAGAGGCCACCATAAGACTTAAAAGAATCTTCCAAGTCTTTGAGTTCACTCTCCTGTTATCAGGGGCAAACATGTAACATTTTTTTCCCAAAAGGAGACCACAGTAGTATCAATTCTGGTCCCTCTAGCACAGGGGTGGGCAAAATATGGCTTGCAGGCCACATCTGGCCTGCCAAGGGACTTTGTCCGCCCCATGGTGGGTCCCTCAGTCCCACCTGGCCCAGGTGCATGGCATGGGCAGCTGGTTCTGCAGCCCCCGAGTGCACAGCGGTGCTGGGGCAGTGGCTGGGCTCGCTTCCTGGCAGCCTTGGCTCCTTCTGACTGCCTGGACCTAGCCCCGCTGCCCAGGCACCCCAGCTTGTCCACTCTGCACCCACTGCTGTTGACAGGATCTGCATGGGCAGGGTGCAGAGCCAGGTGGATGGGATGGGGACATGAGGAAGGAGCAGTATTCAGGCGTGGTATGGGCAAGCAAAGCTGGGATCACAGGACAGGACCATAGGGTAGTGACAGCGTGTGGCCAGGACCCGGGGCAGAGCTGTGATCCACTGCCTGCGTGGCCCTGTGACGGCTGTGGGTTCCATGGGCAGGGGTGTGTGGGAAGTGGATCGTGGATCTGCCCTGAGCCCCAGCCCTGTGCTGTCATCGCCCCATGGTCCTGGCCCCAGACTCAGCTGCAGCTCCCCATCCACACCCAGCCTCATCCCGTCTGGCTATGCGTCCTGCTTACACAGGTCCCGGATGGTCTCCATGAGCACCTTGGGATCTCTGTGCGCTGACAGCGCAGGGCTGTGGCCTGGGCAGAGCCACATACACTCCCTTGTACCCCTGCCTGCAGACCTGGCGGCCATCGCAGGGGTGGTGTGGGCAATGGATCAAGTATCTGCCCTGGCCCCAGCCCCAGCCCTGTGTTGTCACTGCTCTGTGATCCCAGCCCCAGCCCTGCTCGCCCATCCCACTCCTGGATGCTGCTCCCCGCCTGCCTGTGGCCCCATCCCAGTAGCCTGGCCAAGTGGGGAACAGAGTCACTTAGGGAGTTGCATGGGGAGGGCAGGGGGTGCTGACCTGGCCAACAACAGCTCAGCAAAACTCCCTATGTGGCCCTCGGGCCCAAATAATTCCCAACCCCTGCTCTAGCAGGCTACTGTCACAAAGCACCTAACAATAACAATAGCACAACACAATCCCCAAACAAATGAATACCAAAACTAATAAAATTAAACTTATGTTGTGCCAGAGAAAGAGAGACAGAGAGACAAAGTTGGCACCAATGCTTTGGCCACTGCAATGGTTGGGGGCTTGTTACATAAAATATGCTCAGATGATTCTAAGAAATGGAGCATGATCCTTGCCAACCTGACCTGGGGGAAAATCCCTTCCTCACCCCAAGTACCATGTGATTGGTTTATCCCTAAAGAAATGAACAGGACCCAAGAGGCATGTGCTCAAGATGTCTCCTGGTAGCACAAAGAGCACCAGCTCACCCTGGTCAATCACTCAGCTCTAATTGTGGCTCACCTCAGACATGAACTGGGTTGCTCCAGCATACCACTCCAAAATGTTACCAACCTCAAAATTCGCCTTAGCCCCACAATAGCTCCCCCTCCTCTCCAGGCTGTCACCCGCCCGGCTCCTGCCTGCAGTGCAGCCCCTCCAGTTTACTGTCTAGCCCACCTCAGCCCCGCTGGGAAGAGCCTGGCGCTGCCCCTGGTTGTGAGCATCTTTAAGAAGAAACACAAGAATGAGCAGATGGAGTAAGTCTAATTTAAGAAGAGCCATCACAATTCATCTACCCCACCCTTCCTTATCTGCACACCCAAAACCGTGGAGTTTCTTATTATCTCATCACGCTGCTGTGTGAATACTTTCATGTCTTCAACATGTCATTGAACTGCAAAAACGTTACGTTTGGTCTTCCAAACATCCTCTGCACCGACAAATGGATTTCATTTCATGTTGTAGGGACATTGTAAATTTGTAGTTTTAAGCTGGAATTAAGTGTGCTCGTTTCTTTATTCTTTTCTTCCAGGCTCACTCTTCGAGACTTTGGTCTTTTTCTGAGAAGTGTTTGCTCTTTGAAATCGCTATGTAAAGCCTGTGTGTAATATTTCTTTCACTGGAGCTTGGACACTCTGGAAAGCATGGTCCTCACCTTCCCTGGCTCATAGGTGCCAGCTCCAAGCAGACAGTACGTTTCGGGGCAGTGCCATGCTTTCCTCGTCCTGTTCATCTCAGCATTCACTTTTTAATTTCCTGCAGCAACACGGAGCATTGGGAACCACGCAGGCAACCGGCTGCCCGCGAGCTGTGTGCTGGGGACTGTGGCTGCAAGCGGGGTGCGAATGAGGGGGTGCCTCGGGGAGCTGAGCCCCTCCATAAGGGACAAGAGCCCCCCTGTAAGATTTGAAAACCGTAACCTGTGTGGGGTGGGGTCTCCAATCGATTACTCTTTCCAATGAACCCTTTAATTACTTTTTTTGGCAGACCGCCCTTAGAGTCAACATGTAGTTCAAACCCTGGCTGTCCGGGGGGGTCAAAATGCAACACGAGAAGGGGGGCAAAAGTGGACAGGCAACGAATATTGAAGCTGCTCCTTTTGTGGGGGTTCAGAGGTGGCTTTGAAGCTCTGACAGAGGGGAATATCTTTGAACACAGGTTAGCAGGAGAGGCGCCATTATCTTCAGGTCAAGGACAAGTGAAGCTCTGAGGTAGGGGAATATTTTTGCACACAGATTAATTAGCAAAGGTGGGGGCCATTATCTTCAGGTCAAGGACAACCCAGGTGCCAGCCAGGCAGTTTCCCACTGGGGACAAAGAGCTGCCATGAGGTGACACGTGGGCACCACAATGGGCTGTGGGGTGATGGTGGAGAAGGAGCCCCCAGCAGGGGGCCGCTCCTTTCCCCCCCCCCCCCCCCTCAGGCCCCCACGCGGGGGGAAGCCACCAGGCTCCAAACGGCCGTGGTGGGCGGGGCCTGGGCGGTGACGTGTTTCAAACGGGCCAACGAGCGGGCGCGGAGGGAGGGCGGAGCCGAGCGCAGCCTCCGCCTGGGATTTTAAAGCTCCATCTTGGCCGCGGCGGCAGGATCTGGAGCGCGCTCCGCAGCGAGGAGGCGCAGCGGCCGCCCCCATGTCCCGCAGGAGGAAGGCGGCGGCGGCGGCCGGGGGGGAGGCGGCGGG
>NW_005842193.1:1146980-1169080 GCF_000455745.1 Alligator sinensis
CGAGCTCCGCGCACCTGTTCACACGGCCCCGCCTGCGCCGCGTCCTGCTGCACTTTAGAGACCCCCCCGAGCCCGGGGCCGCGGCCTGGCGGGGACTTGCCTGAGGAGCCGCTGGTAGCACTAGGATGTGCGCAGGGTGGCTGGACCTGGCTCCTCTGGCTGAAGCTTTTGACCAAGGATGTTTGTTGCCTTAGGAAGCAGGGCCCAGGGTGGTGGGGATGGTGCAAAACCTTTCTTTCTTTCTTCCCCCCCCCCCCCCCCCCCCCCTTGCCCAGCTTCGAGGCCTGGCTGGGCGCCGCGGACTTGTTATGCGTTTTGTATCCACAATCCTTTCTACTCTTTTATAGCTGACCCCAGGATTTGCTTTTTACAGAGTGCCCAAAGTGGCTTAAAGTGTGCGGCTCTCTTTTTTTTTTTTTTTTGACAGACCTGGGTTTGATTTAGGGGAAGTTGGAGACGCAGTGGTCCTGCCGGGGCCCGGAGAAACAGCCTGCAAAAAGAGAGGCTTGCTGAGGAGCTTCCAATACCCTCGTCGTGATCTTAGAGGGGCAAAAGGCTTGATTTCTAGACTGTTCTTGTTAAAAGCAGAAACAAAAACAAAAAACAAACAAACAAAAAAAGCAGCAAACACAAAGAACCATCCAAAGTTGGGGAAGACTGTTGAACATGTAACAAATGGTTAATGTGACTTGCCAGCCACTTTGGCTGCTTATAGAAGCAGGTGGTTAGTTAGAGTGGCTAACACCTAAATGCTACATGATTGAAGTACAATATTTAAAATAAACAGCAACAAAGCTTGATTTATCACCTGGTGTCTTCATAGCTAAATAAAACAATACAGGGTGTCATTTATCTGTCCTCTGCTAGAACTCGTACTGAGGCAGTTCCTTTTCTTTTTCTCTCTCTCCTCTCCCAGGGTAAAATGTGTGATCTCAGATACTTAGTCTATGGCTACAGGCTTGTTTTGCCTGGAGCTCTGTGTTTGGTCATCCTAAAGTGCAAGTGGCTGTTTTTTTTTTGTGGTTGGTTGGTTTGTTTGTTTTGGGAGGGGGCAGGTATTCTTTTAAGGTAGCAGCTTAAACATTGAGATTAAGCTTTTTTTTATTATTATTTATTATTTAATGTATAGTCCTAGATACATGTTGTAACGTTACAGGATTCCAAGTAATTCCTTTCTATGGAATTTATCCTCTAAAGCAAATGAGGTCTATAAAGTTGACCTCGGAAAAAAGAGAATATGGATCCTTAACTGTAAAAGAGGAAGAAGGCATTGGCTTTGTAACTGTTGAATGATGTCCCCCTGGCTCTGAGAACAGGGCTTTGATCCTGACTTCCCTGGTAGAGTAAATGACCTCATGTACTGTAAACAAGTGTATGATTCAGTGATTCTTCAAATACCCATTTTAGTCTTTCTTAGGAAGACTTGTCACTGCTCACTCTTGAGAAATCCTTGGAAGCCTACTGGAATTGATATGTGGAGGACCAATTTGTCTGTTACAGTGCTAATCTTAAAGTAGATGTTTCCTTTCTCTGAATACTTTAATATTTTTTTAGTTGCTGTGATTCACATCACTCTAAACAAGAGGAACCGGAACATCCATGCTTCTCAAAACTAAAACTTTGCACATCCTAGAACTACTAGGCTTGTTTACATAATGTTATCTTTCTGCTTGCTGATCACAGTGGTAGAATGCCATTTATTGTTTCATGCTTTCCTAATTTGCTTTTGAAGGTTTAAGATGCAAATGGTTTAATATAATTCCTCTCTGAAGCCTGTGCCTTTTCCCTTTAAAGGAAAGTGATGTCAACAATACACCCTGCAGGCTGGGCCAGCAGAGCCTGTGGGCTGTACATGGGGCTGCACATGAGGTCACTCTGGGGTGCGTGCTGTATGTGGCCACAGGGCCAGTCCAGCCCTGCATTGGACCAATCCAGATCGGGCCCTCAACCCAGCTCTGCATGCCAAATCCAACACAGGGCCAGCCTGGCTGTGTGGGGCTGGAGACCGCTTGTGTGCTGTATGTGAGGCCAGTTGGGGGGGCACACTAGCTTCATTGTGTGGGGCTGGTCTGTGGGCTTCGTCTGGCCTCTTCCCCTAACCAGTCCTGCTTTAAGATGTGTAGCTCATGTACTGATTTAAATATCTTATTAGTTCATTATAACATAAGAACAATGCCCTAATCAGACTTTCAAATCTTGACTCCTCTTAGTAAAGTTGCCTCATAAAATAGCATATCAATAAACAAGAGAGGTAGAAAACTTTTAACTTCAATAGGATCAGCGCTTCACCCATTATCTTGAACTGTAATCTCCACTTACAGCTCTTTTTTTTCTTTCTCCTTCTTTATGCAATGTCTTAATACTGTGGAGAAGATCATTAAGCCTCTGTACTATGACTTCTTTATATTCATGTCTCTGTAGTAGAGTTGGCAGTGTAATAGCTGTGATGGTCCAGGAGGTAAACAAGAAGCAAATTTGTGGGCATGAGGGTATGGGGGTGTATGTGTGGGGCTCGTTTTGTTTTGTTTTGTTTTTAGCAAAGCAGACTTGCGAAAGTGTGGAGTAGCCTGTTTTGTTCTTCAGGCAATTATAGCTTGAAACAGTATCTTTTGAGAGATAAAATACCAAGTTCAACTCAATGTAATCATCCTACCTCTCCTACATCCTTCTCCTTTCTACTCTTTGGATCTTAGCCTTACGAACCTGTTCCTAACACAAACCCAGGCTACTAAGTGAACTGCTGTGCTCACTGCTTGTAGGTGAGGATTTGTGGTCTCATCTCCACTGTCACTTTTGTGACAGTAATTGGTTATTTCCTTTATAAGTCTTATTCCATGCTCCATGTTGGGTTTTGTTGCTTGGACAAGTCACTAAATGGGCTGATAGAAGATCTTGTGTGAACACAGTATTAGGGTATGCTGCTGAGGTACTGCCTATCTTTAAAACTTTGTATCCTTTTGCTTCTAAAAAGAATCCTACTGTGATTCCAGCAAATGGGCAAAGGCCCAGCTGTGCACAGGATGAAGTGTAGAATAGTTTTGCAAGCAGAGGATTTGACTTTGATTCCTGGAGTTGAGAGAAATCTCAACTTGTAAGAAGTTGGTGTGCTAGGTGCAGATGGTGCAGGAGCCACAAAGGGCCTGCTTATTGTGGCAGTGAAGCCCCAGCCCCTTCCATGCCATCTCCCCTGAGGGGCAAGTACCAAGCACGTGCCCTGAGGGCCACGTACCAAGCAAATACCTCTTCATGTGCTAGAGGTTGCGATGCCTACCCCTAGTTTAATCTTTTAGCAAAACTATACTGTCAACCCTGACATAACCATGAGGCATAACAACCTAATTGGCCATAGATAAAGTAGGGGGACTGTGATGGCCAATGGCTTGCTGCTTCAAAGGTTGTTAAAATTTGATCATGAGATCTAAGAGTCATGCCCTGCCACAGGAAGGCAAAATTCACTATAGTCCATGCCAATCTGATTTTGGGTAAAACTCCTTCCTGCCTCCAAGTATGATGATAGGTCTGGCCCTGAGTGGTGAGGCAAGACCCTCCAGCCAGGACCCTTTGGTTTTAAGTCCCAACAGGAGCAGTAGCACACCCCAGTCAACGTCTCCAGGCTTGGCTGCAGCCAATACCCAATACTTCTGAGGAAGCCAATACAATCTTCCTGACACAGCACCAGGAGAGGGAAAACTTTCCTTCCCCACCCCATGTGGCAACCAGCAAAGCCTACAAGCATGGGAAATAACCATAGTAGAACATAGGCCTAGCTATTCCTAGATCATCCCTGACCAGTGGCTGTCTAACCTCTTGAACACCTCCAGTGATGGAGAGCCTGCAGTTTGCCTAGGCAGTCTGGTCCACTACATCACTGTTCTAACTGAAGATTGTCTTCCTGATATCCAATCTAAACCTATTTTGCTCCAACTTCAAGCCGTTACTCCATGTTCTACTGTCTGCAGCAAGAGATAAAAAATGTTCTCCCTCTTTTTGACAGCTCTTCAAGCATTTGAAGACTGCTGTCTCCGGGTCCTGTCTGAACATGTTTATTTCCTTCAACCTCGCTTTTCATGATTTTGCCTTGTAAGCTCTTTATCATTTTTGTTTGCTGCCTCTGGACCCTCTCTAACTTCTCCATGTCATTAAAAAAATGTGAAGCCCCAAACTGCACACAGTACTCTAGATGAGGCCTAACCAGTACTAAGTAGAGAGGCACTATCACTATTAAATGTTTTGTGCCCAATTCTTCTATTGATGCGTCCTAGAACTGCCTTTTGTGCAGCTGCATCACTGCAGACTTAGGCTGAGTCTGTGATCTATCAAGACTCCCTGATCCCTTGTAATGGGAGACACCTGGACAGATGACACCATTTGGTATTTGCGTTTTCAATTATTTTCCTGAGGTGCAGCACCTTGCATTGTCAGCATTGAACTTAATTTTATTAGCTTCCAATCTGTCAAGGTCCTTCTGAATTATGCTCCTGTCCTCCAATGTGTTCATAATCCTTCCTAGTTTTGTGTCATCTGTAACCTTCCTCAAGAAAGTTTCTATGCCAGCATCCAAATAATAAACATGTTGAAAAGTTCTAGGTCCAGAACAGACCCTTGTGTGGGACTCCACTCTAAACCTCTTGCTGTTCTGACATGGATCCATTTATAGGATAGTTACCTTTTGCTTGTGGCTACTAAGCCACCTTACAGTGATTTTTTTTTTTTTTTTTTTTTTTTTTTTTTTGTCTAGCCCAGTTTCCCAATTTGTTTATGACAGTCATGCATGACCCTGTCCAAAGCCTCCTGAAGTCCAGATATACTGTATCCACTGCCTTCCCTTCATTCACCCACAGTTACTTTGTCAAAGAAGACTGAGTTTGATACAATTTGTTCATAATAAATTCAAGCTTGTGATCAATCTTTCTTCCTTCAGATGCTTGCAAATGGACTTACTTAGGTTATGCTTCAGTAACTTCCCAGGTACTGAGGTAAGGCTAAATGGTCTGTAGTTTCCCAGGTTCTCCTTCTTCAACATACTTCTAGAATTTCTTTTTGTTGACTTTAGCCTTCCTTGCGAGGTACAGCTCATTCTTTATCTTTGCCTTCCTGATTTCATCCCTGCAGGTTCTTGGTATTTTCTGGTATACTTCCTTGGTGACCAACCCATTTTTCCATTTCCTATATGTTTTCCTTTTTCATTCGAAGCATCCTAGAAACTCCTTGTGCAGCCACATTGGTTTCTTACTATTTTTGTGCTTTCACCCTGTTGGAACAGTTTCCTGTTGAGCTTGCGATACTGCATCCTTTAGAAACTTCTAACCCTCCTGGGCACCTTTTATCCTTCAGTTTCTTCCATGGCACCATGCCTATTAAGGCCTGGAGTCGGTTGAAATCTGCCTTCTTGAAATCTAGTGTTCTAGTGTTCTAGTTCTGCCAACGTCGTGCTCTCCCCATCGTATCATAATTACTGTACAATCACACAAGTACAGATCAGTTTTTATAGTGAACTGAAACGGGTATTACCAGTTAAAATATCACTTCTCTGATGGGTCAGTTCTCTAGCTGGGACCAAACCCAATTGGGTAATATAGTCAATCAATGCCACAATTTGAGCTTAAGTTTTACATTACAAACACAATCAACTTTTTTTTTTTTTTTTTTTTTTTTTTTTTTGATGGAGTTTTGGGGGCATCGCATCTCAGGATGCACTCAGCCATTCTTCAATTTGGCTATTTAATTGAAACAAAAGGAGTATGAAACAAAAGTGCATGACCCAAAATGGAAAAATAGAACAGTTTTTCTTTTTTTTTAATATTTTGACAGACAATTTTGGATTTTTTAATAAAATAAATTTGGAAATGAACAGTTGGACTTTACAAAGAACTTTAGGCACCAGTCACAAAACTCAGGAGCCATTTACTAGAATCCCCAGAAGGCTAGTGGTCAGGACCATCTAGGGATGTAGGAGATCCAGCTTGAAATCCCTATTGGAGGAGGGACTTGAACAGGATTCTCTCACATGTCAGGATTGTGACCTCATGCCTATAAAGAATGCTGGAGTGGGTGTTGCCTATTAAGGCTATTCTGTTTTGTGTGAATAATTAATAAAATATTCATTACATCAGAGAGAATTTCTCTATAGTCTGGTAGTTAGGGGACACCTGCGTTCCAAGTCCTGCTACAATGAATATGTAATTATTTTATGCGAAAGAGAACAGCTTCAGTGGGAGAGAGTGATAGATTGATACCTACCTCAGAATCCTCCATTGCCTGGTGGCCTCGCTAACCAATGGCTCTAATTTGCACTACCATACTCTCCTGAGGCAAACAAATTTAAAAGGTTAATGAATATGTATGAGGATTTTGAAGCTCATCTCATCCTTAACTATGGTGAATATAGTAGTTCTCCATAATGTAAAACCAAATGCATATGTTCTTAAAATAGATGTCTACATATCAAGTTTGTTTGTTTTTGGTAGGAGAATTCCAAGGAATGAGTAGAATCTTATGATATCACACAAACCTGAAGGGAATGAGATTTTAGTTGTGATTTAACACTTAACACCTGCCAAATACTTGGAAGAACAAGCTTTGTTAAAGACTCAAATACTTTCCTGTGAAGTCCAGTGAGGTTTGAAAAAGATCCCAGTTCTATTCCCAAGTCAGAAAAATTAATTAAAGACAAATTTTGATATTTTCAAAGATGGAAAGCAAGCCTTTCTTTTAAAATAAATCTCTTTTTCTTTGCTTAGCGCAGCTCCAGGAATGCAGGCTGCCCTCTCCTGCCCTCTGTTCAGCTGGGAGATTGGAGGCAAGGTATTGCTAAGTCAGTGATCTGTTAGCAGAGATGAGTTGCCTGAGCTGTACAACTGCTTCAGTTTCTGTATTTTAATATATTGTGTACAGCTGGCAGCAGGTCTACCTAAGCCCCAGGGAGTTTTCTACTGCATTCTCAGCCTTCTCTGAATGCAGCTACCACCTCTCTCCTGTGATTCAGTGGTCTTATTTATTGGGTCATGTAGACATGTGTTCACTGACTATTGCTAGTATTTAAAGTGTTCGTTGTCTTAATTTTAGTTGTGGATAGTGGCAAGAAGGATTGTATATCAAATGCTTCTTTCAAGCAGGTGGACACTTTTTATGAATGAAAAAATTGAATAATTTATATGGCCTTTTACTGGATTATAACACTTGATTGGGCAAGAAGCTGCCTTTAAAGGCCAAATACCTCCTTACAGCAGGAGATCACTAGACTACAGTTCTGCAAATAAGGATTTCACAGTTCTTATAGAAATTGTCTAAGGGCATTGAAGCCTCTCTAGGAATCTCAAAGGGGATACAATTGAGAAATACCTATGCCAGCAAACATTTTCTCTCCACAAGGTGCCTTTTGCTTTCTTTGCTTTTCCATGAGAGGGTGATGGAGGCAGCAGCCCCAGCTAGAACAAAGACTGGGTGATCTTCTGGCAATAGATTTCACTCGGACAAAGAATTTACCAGTCCACAGACATAAGTGGCTATTGTCAACTATCAAGCCTTCATACTGAAAAGTCAAAAGGAGTAGATGTGTAATAGCTTTTGCTAGGATGTTGTTTCCTTCCTTCCCTACAAGTGAAACACCAAGTGCTTAGTGTTGGCATAGATGGTGAAGGGATAGATATAGCTCAGCATTGTATTTGAGCACCTTTGATGTGGGTGTTGTAGTGATAAAAGTTATAATTTAAAGATGTTCCCTTACTAAGGAAACTAAGAAGAGTTTGGAATTGGGAGATGGTCCCTCTGTTAAGCTAGTTAGTTACTTCCAGACAAAGGCTCTGCAGAGACCAGTGATCATTACAAGTGTGAAAATGGGTAAGTAAAGATTCAAATGTATTTGCTGAAACATTTCATTCTCCTAGTCCAAAGTATGGGGCAGATCCTCTGATCCAAATCTGAGGAATGGCTAAATGGGATGACTTCACCACCACAGAATGGGAGCACAAGGAAAGAATTTTGAGAGAGAGGTTAATATTTTAGTAGTGTTTTACTTTTGTTAGGATAAAACTCCATAAGTTTTTTGTATTCTTTATATCCTAGTTGAAATAGGACACCTGGCCTTTTAAGAATTCTAATGTTTTAACAAAAATAATTCCTAACCTGTGCTCAAGCTTTTCCTAATTTACAACCTTACTTTTCAAAAGCCTATTCCATATGCTGACACTGATCCACACTCCTACCTTTACTACCATCACCCATAAAACTAACTCACCTTCTTTGACTAGTAGAGTGAACAGAGCCTGTTCTATCTAGGCCCTTGCCCCTCTCATTCCCCTAAGTCTCTGCAAGGCTTAGTGGTTGATAAGAACCAGCTGGCTTACATTCTAGTTCTAATTTCTGGGGGCTACTTTACTATCTACAGCAACTTCTCTGAAGATGTGGGGGTCTTTTGCTTTCTTCCATTCCTGATAATAGTTCATGGTTAATTTGGTAAATAAGGTTTTTATTTTACTTGCATCACTTTTATCCCACCTTTCAGTCACTTGTATGGTATGTTATCAGAGGGGTGGAAAGGGCTTGTAAGTAAGAATATGACCACTTGTTTGTACTTTCTTATAAAATGTGAGTACTTATTTCAGTTTACCCTTCCTTTCATGTAATCTGGAAGTTAAGTCATCTGAAAACATTTAATTGAAGGATGCCTTCTTTATAGGTTTGTCCAGAAAAGAAATGGGGAAAGAAAAGTGGAAACACACATTTTGGGGTTGGAACTAAAGAAAATAGTATTGTGAACAGGACTACCATCTCAGAGACAAGAAAGTTCTGCTTTTTCCAGTCCTGGATGCTATAAACTGTGGTTGTTGCTCCCATTTGGAGCTTGTGGGTTTTGCTTTTGTTTGTTTTTTTTAAATATTCTTAACTAGTCCTCTAAAATTAGCACTGCATCACTCTTTTAGACGCTTTCAAGAAAAATGGCAGGAGGCAGAAAAATTGTGTGTTGTGGTGATAATGGTAGTTAATATTTCTAAACAATTCCATCACTTTTTACTTACACTGTCTCAATCCCCAGCATTCTCTTTAATTGACATCTATTTTATTTTTAAATTTGATAAAAGCCTGAGGTTCAGCAAGTTTTGCTGCAGAGATTACCTTTTCTTTCTTTCCCTTTTCAAATACATTAATTTTTTGAATGATTCTTTTTAGTTACTCATTTATTATCAGGAAATAACAGTGATTTTTTCATATGAAGATGTACACACATTATTTCCAATTGCCCATAAACTCAGCCTCTACTTTGCAGAAAATTGTACTAGTGAAGTTTTATCCTACTTACCACAGACTTGGGTATCTTAAATAACTTCCTGATACTTGCATTCTCCTGAGCTAGCTTAGCTTTTCTGCCACTTACTTACCCTCCTCCTCACCTCTAGGTTTCCTTCTCCCAGGTACCAGGGGATAACCAGATATGCACAGTTAGAACTTGACATTAGGGAGTCATGAGATCAGGAGACACAAATGTGCAAGGGACCAAGATGGGTGGTCACCAAGATGGAGTAATTAAATAGTGTGCCCAGAGTAGACAGCTGTGCCTGTATAGTCCAAAGACAAGCCCCAAACTGAAGTCAGGAGTCTGGACTAGAAGATAAATAGAGAAGTATCTGTCCTGCCAAAAAGCCTATGGAATATTGTGAGGTTAACTGCTTATATCCAAGCAGCCATGCCCATGCAAGCAACCAGGACCAGCTGGGAGTAGCTAGGTCACCGATGGCCAGTTGTACTCTGGTAATCGGAGACAGCTGGTGACTGAAGCCTGCCTGGTACCCTACTCCTGGCACCAATAAAAAAGAAAATTACTGAAATTCCTTATTAAAAAAATCACTCATCCTTGGTCACACACCGTTGCAGACCGCATGAAGGCACTCAAGTGTCAGAATTTTAGTAGAACTGGTTGAAATATTTAGAATTTTTTTTAGAAATTGGCTTTTTAAAGCAAGCTATTATGCAAAAACCTGCCTTTTTTTTTTTTTGTTTTTAATGTTTTTTTGTGAAAATGACAATAAAACAAATATGAACTTTTTTTTTGTCTCCCAGAAAGGGTCCTTTGAGTGATTGTCCAGAGTCACACCCTCACTGGGGATATACAAGCACTATACACAGTTAGAGACTTTTTACCTTGGCAGTATATGTAGAGTGCACAGAAGCCCTGCCCCTCCTTGTGTCGTACATCTGTGGGTAGAAAGGAGTGTGGACTTCCTGCATGGTTTCCTCTCAAGTGCAGAATCATGTCCTGTATGCATGCTACTCTGAAGCAGGAGTGTGTGGAATTACCATATCTCCAACACCTTCAGTTAAGAAGTTACTTCTCTTTCTTCAAGTCATTGTCCATATGCACATCCTCACTATGGCTGTGACTCCACTGCAGTGTCCAATCTCTGGAAATTACTTTTGGAGCACCCTAGGTGAACAATAACTGAAGGACTGACTGCCTTACCAAATGCAGCACCTGCCTGGGAGTCTTCCAGAATGGCCTGGTGTTTGGTGAAAGGCATCTCTAGAACCCCAGGTGGCTGCTCTGCAGATAGTCATTATGGAAACATTGTGCAGGGATGCCATGGAGGTTGTCCACATTCCAGTGGAACGTGCTCAGACCATGCAGAGTTGTTCCATCTTAATGATCTTGTAACAAAGTTAATGCAGCCCAAGATCCCACTAGTTAATCTCTGTCATGCTATCACTGTGCTTTCAGAGCTGTCAACTAAAGAGACAAATAACCATGGAGACTTTCTGAAAAGTTGGTTCCTAGGTAGGTAAAATGACAGAGCCCTGTACACATTGAGTAAATACAAGGAAAACTCTGCTTGTAGAATGAAGCTTGGTAAAGAATGTTGGAAAGCTCGATTGGCTGCCTGAAGTGGAATTCAGCAAGCTGTTTGGGTGAAACCATATGATTAGGTTCCTCATGACACCTTCTCTGGTAGGCTTGTGCACCCACAGAGAGCATATGCTTGACAACATCTCTCAAAAGCTCCAGTTACTGGACAGTAACTTCTTTTTCAGTAAGTTAAATGTTCTGGTAACTTAGTTTTTCAAAAATATATTGTGACATTTTGAAAATTGCACTGTTCATTTTAAACCATGTGAAAATGGGACTACTTTTTCTCATGCTTTAGTTTTCTTTCTAGACTGACTTGTTGTAGTGTTATTGCTGAAAACTGGGAATACCCCTGCCTTCCAGACTTATTCATGATGGCTTTTTAAAAAAAAGCATGTCCTGTTCTTGGTTTTGCACATACCAGAAGGCTGCTTGCCTAAAGGAGCTGGTGGCCAAATTAGTTGGTAAAACTAGCAGCAGCCTAAACAAATATATGCATGTTAAGACAATCCCCAAGTGTGTTTTATGTGGTGTGATCACCATGCCATCTGGGAAGGCTTTCAGAATTCACTCTTCAAGCCACTTCTCCCTTGCATGGAGGCAGATTAACATGGAGCCTGAAAGCTTGGTTCTCCACTGCCTTGCATGTTGCATAGCTTTTTCTTCTGGCTGAAGAGAGTGTGAAATGCTACCAAGTCAGAATGATAGTTATCTACCTGTCTTAGCAGGGGTCAATTCATCCAGCCTTTAGGAGAGCCCATTAACACTGGGAGCACAGGCAAATAAAATCCTTGGGTCAGGGGGATCAACAAGTTAAAATGCTCACAAATCATCTCACTCCCCTCTTCCTGCTCCCACTCTCCCCCTGCCAAATAACGAGATTTGTTTGTAGTACATTTTGTGTTCTTCTGACTTGCTGTCTATTTTTCAAGCCACTGGGTTTCATGTTTTCAATCTTGTCTCTGCAACCAGGCAGTCTAGATGTTTGCTTCATTCTTTAATGAAACCTGAAATTCTGTTCTAATCCTCTCCTTCCATGTGTGGTATGAGAGAGAGCAAAGACCAAAGGTTCACCAATAAAATCATAAGAATTTGCAACCCTGAGTTAGAGAAGTGTTGGCTTGATGGAGAGCCAGAGACTGCAGGTGAGCAGGAGTCTGAGGCTGGAGACAACTGAGTGGAATCTGTCTGGGGAGAGGTGACTGAGCAGCAGGAGCTCCAAGAGATGAGGATCCAGGCAAGGAAGCAGGTACTGTTGGTGGAGGTAGACTATGTTTTAAGGTTAGACAATCTTGTGTAGCTGAGACTGGCCAACCCTACTAGTGGATATGCAGCACTGACAATCCTAGCAGTCTGTTCTGACTCATCATAGAGTTTAAGCAGGCCTTGTGCAGTTGTAGTTTCAAGAGAGCTGTATCACAAAGTGAACCCCAGCAAAAAGCAATATAAAGGAAATGAATGCATGGTACAACACAGAGCAATCTGTTGTAGGCTGCCCTTCATAAAGAAGTGGTTTATTTCCCAGTAGTGATGATGAAGGATCATTTTCAGCAAGACATAAGTACTGGTGGCTAGTCCTCAAAGACAGAAGGTAATTATGTGCTTCAAGTATTTTTGAGTATGTTCATATTGAAGTATGAAAGTGTGACTGCAGTTCATGCACCAGATCATGGCTATACCAGGGTGGGGTTCAATATGGGCTGCAAAACCCACTTTGGGACGTAGGTAAATACTCAAGCCCAGCTGAATACTGTACTGTGGCAGTTACACTGCTATTGCTAGCTAGTTCTGGTATGTCCACACAAGCTAGTCATCCCTCTGGGTTGCAGAGTAGGCATACCCTTCATCAGCTCTACCCCATAGCCAACCCTACTATTTCTATTTGAGCATTCATACCAACTGTTTTGCTGGCTTTGCTGTAAAGTATTCCTATTCAACATCATACACAGAGGTAGCCTGAGGATTTGGGATTTTTTTTTTTTGCATGTGCCACACATTCAACTGGCCCTTTTAATTCTCTCTCTCTCTGTCTGGTATTGCTCTGCTGCCTATTATCCAACACAATAGTTTTCAACCTGTGGTGCATGGACCCCTAGGGGTCCACAGACTCTGTTTAAGGGGTCCACAAAAGGTGACTATGATCAATCAAAAATATGCGAGTACCCACCCTCACAATTCAAAGGGGTCTGCACATCCATTTGAAATTTTTAAGGGTCCACAAATGTAAAAAGGTTGAAAACCACTGCTCTAACACCTTCCCTGTAACAGTGATAGTCATAGCAAAATTTCTAGTAGATTGCATGGCGTCTGCCATATCTCACCTTTCAGGGCAGTAGATGTTTTGAAGGGTGTGCTTTGGTTTTGCATTTGTAGCTGCTTAGTGCCTGAGGTGTGGTGGGGTAGGGCAAAGAGTAGATGATTTTAAGAATCTTTGGAAAAATACTTGCCTGAGAATGCATGGGATGGGATGTATGGTTTGAGAGACCCTTTTTAGTCCTTGCTCCAGAAAGCCTCTGTTTGGGGTGGGGCTTGTAGGTTTTAGACGGATTCCCCCCATTCATTTAGATTTGGATTTTTGGTTGGTTGGATTTTATTGGCTAAAAGGGCATCACTGTTGCAAGTGTCATTCTTATGGAAAAGACTTCTGGAAGCTTTGCTCTTCTGTCAGCTTTGTCTTTATTCAAAGCTACCCATGTACTTACCTTTGGTGTTCCCATTAGCAAGGTGTATATTTTCAAGGGCATGCACTGCCCTTTGTGCCACATAGCAAGGTATTCATCCCACTTTGAGACAATGAAGTTGCCTTTATTGCATGTTGCTGCCACTGGATTAGTGTAGTGAGTATGCAAGGGCTAAGCAATGCCAGATGTACAAGCCCTCCGGGTTTGCTACACATATATAAAAACCAGCAGTGTCTAGTGTGGGATACTTGGTATCAAACCCTCCTCAGTGAATAATAATGAACAAAAAAAAATCCAGATTTTATCTTTGCACTATGACAACAAACAAAATAGGGCTCTGCCCCATGCCCTACCCCACCCTGGCTGGGCAGTGCCTACCCCTGCCCCCTCCCTCACCATGGGAGGCATTGATCTGCCCCCACTCCCCATACCTTCTCTTCCCTTCCCTTCCACCACACCAAACTTACCAGCTGCACGCAGCTGTCCAAGCTGCTGGGCTGTGCTTCTCACTGCCTGTGGCTTTGCGCATGCACAAGTATTTATCAGTGTATCAGGCTGATTTCCGATGCAGCCAATTTTCTTTATATTGGTACTGATTTGATAGCAGACTGATGTGTCAGTGCACCTCTATTTATAAACACTAAAAGTGTGCTTAAAAGTACTTGCTACCCTCCCAAACTACCATCATATTTAAACACCCTAACACTACTGAAGCTCTTGGTTCATGCTGAACTGATTTTTGCTTATAATTTGTATTTAACCAATTGCATATTATTTTTCATTCAGTAACAATTCTAGGCAGTTCCTAACTAGCCCCTAGTGTCTTTGAACTCTTCTCAGTTAGCAGAAGTTGGGTGGCAGGATGAGAAAACTAAGGAAATGATATTCTTCTGAGATAAGAGTTGTTGAAACAAAATAGGGCTCTGCCCCATGCCCTACCCCACCCTGGCTGGGCAGTGCCTACCCCTGCCCCCTCCCTCACCATGGGAGGCATTGATCTGCCCCCACTCCCCATACCTTCTCTTCCCTTCCCTTCCACCACACCAAACTTACCAGCTGCACGCAGCTGTCCAAGCTGCTGGGCTGTGCTTCTCACTGCCTGTGGCTTTGCGCATGCACAAGTATTTATCAGTGTATCAGGCTGATTTCCGATGCAGCCAATTTTCTTTATATTGGTACTGATTTGATAGCAGACTGATGTGTCAGTGCACCTCTATTTATAAACACTAAAAGTGTGCTTAAAAGTACTTGCTACCCTCCCAAACTACCATCATATTTAAACACCCTAACACTACTGAAGCTCTTGGTTCATGCTGAACTGATTTTTGCTTATAATTTGTATTTAACCAATTGCATATTATTTTTCATTCAGTAACAATTCTAGGCAGTTCCTAACTAGCCCCTAGTGTCTTTGAACTCTTCTCAGTTAGCAGAAGTTGGGTGGCAGGATGAGAAAACTAAGGAAATGATATTCTTCTGAGATAAGAGTTGTTGCTCTTCAGTTGCAGCTAGACAGACTGAGAATAAAATGATCTGAAGTGAAAGAGTTGCATTTTTTCCTTCCTTATCTATCTGTCAGGCACAAATGAAACATTCTTGAATTGCCCAGGGATGGTTTGGCAACTGAAAATCTGGTCTGTGACGGGTCTCTGAATTTCAGGACAAAATGACAGAAAAGGAAGAATGACTTGATAACATGGATGCATAAGGAGTGCTTCAAGGGGATGAAAAAGCAGATGGGGAAGCAGTGAAAGACTGAGGACAAGGAGGCTGAGGAAAAGTGATAAAAGGAGAGGACAGAGACTGCAGAGAATCATAGGAAGGAGGACAAGGAGCAGTTTTGAATACCTCTTTGCTGGTATTGAGATATGTTGTGTCACAGACATGTCTGAGATTGGTCAGGGTCCTGAGCCAGAAAGTCCAGTCCCCAGGCACCCTCCCTCTCTTGCAATCACCTCCAACTAATCTTGCACCATGAAATATCCCTGAGGGAGCCATCTAATCTGCCAAGGGCCAGCACACTGTCAGCAGCATCAGCGTCAGGCTGTACCCAATCTGATGTGCTGTAAAGAGAACAAATACACTAATGATTTTACAGTCTGTAGGAGGGGCAGCATCTCATGCTATTTGTACATATTTCCATCTAGTTGAAACAGATGGTATAGGCACTGTAGCTCAATGAATTCCAATCAAATTGAATAGAAATGAATGTTTATTTCTTTTATGCAGGTATAAAAACGATATGTGGATACAAAGGAACTGTCTCAATACACCAAATATGCTATGTAAGTCCATTATTCAGGCCACCTGTATGCTACACAGCTTGAATAGGTGAGCACAAATGACATTCATTGCTGACTTGGCTGCAACAGAACCTGTGACATAGATATTCATTTGTCAGTTGTCCATAAATTAGGATGTTTTTATGACTGGTGGGTACCCAACCCAAAGTACACTCCCTTCACTTCACAAACAATATGAAGCATATGATGTGTGATAATTGCATGTACAGTATTAAAGACTGCAACCCAAATGAGTCAGCAGGTAGTACTGTCTTGCCTTCAGTTGATCAAAGGTACATTCCACCACAATTTTCCATTCACTGAGTATGTAGTTAAAACTCTTCTGGACTTGCTAGAGTGACAAGTCCCACTTCAGCTGGGGATGAGTCATCCCTTTGTCAGCCAGTCATTGACTGCTGGCAGGAAGCTGACCCAAACACAGCTTTAAAACAAGCAAGCAGACTTCAGTAAGCTGCCTGCACAAGTCTCCTGGTGTGCTTGTAGACCCCCTGATCCCTACAGTTTGCCTTGAGTCTGGCCCCTGCTCTTGCTCCCTGTTCCAATGCTCCAGGTATCTTTGTTCAGCTTCTGACAAGCTAGCCGCTGACTATGACGTTCATCTGTTCATGTCTAGTTTGTTTTTGATCCAGGGCTCAGTGCCTTGGGGCTTCTTGTTTCTTACACCTTGACCTCAGCAACCTTGTTTTGTCTTGACTACCACTGACTCACTGCCCCGGACCATGACTTTGGCATCTGGACTGAGTTTGTCCTGGCTCTGGACTCAGGTTCTGAAACCTGAACCTAACTACACCTGACTGTGTAAATCCCAGTCCTGAGAGTTTACACAAATAAGCAAGAAGTGATATCAAGTGGGACACAGGGAGTATGCAAGCTCTTTCAAGGTCAAAATCACTCAGACACCCCACTGATGAGTGTAATATTAGCAGCTTTCCTACTGTTACCGTACATTAAGAGTTATTGCCTGGAGTTTCCAAAAGATCTGTTGCAACCAAGGGGTTGCCAAGTTTCCACCGAGCATGAAAGTTACTATTACAGACCCAGCTGTGGGGTACCCTTGGAGCCCAGGGCATCTCCTTGTTGTCCTGCTGCTTGTCTTGAGAAATACTAAGGCTTGCCCCAGCTGACTCCTTGTCCCCGTAAGCTTTAGCTCAACCTACCCTTACATCAGATTCTGCAACTACAATAGGGGACAGCTCCAGGGGGTCTCCCATTAAGTTGTGCAAAAATTATGCTTCTCCGTAGAGGAGACATGTCTGGAATACTTGCTCTGTGATCACACTACCTCAGAAGGGTCAGTAAAGTAGCAAACCAGCAAAAGGATTTATTACAAAGAAGAAAACAATTGCATAAGAAAAAGATGACCATTGATCCTGGAGGTAGAACAAACAGACAAAAAAAGATGGAGTCTCCCCCTTCTTTCCTGACTACCACGCAGTCCTTTAGAGTATGGTCAGTATTTCCAGAAACCAACTTGCTTGATGTCTCTGCCAGCCCTACTATCTGGGGACCAGGATTCCCCCAGGCAAGGGAAAATCCAAAGATAAGTTCTTCCAAACAGACAGCTCCTCAATGCCTGCCTCTTCCCCTCCTCCCTGCCCTGGCTTCACTGTCCTATTCATTTGCTGGAGAGCATCAGAATTTTCCAGAAAATTCTCTTCCTGAAACATCTGGGATTTGCTCAGGTAATTGTCCACTTCCTTGGAATGTACTTCTTACAGTGAGGCTGATGTTTCTCTTTTCGGGCAGATCAATACCCTGCCCCTGTATTTTGGGTGCCCATCCCAACAATAGCCCTTTTTATCATGTGTCAGGAAGTGGCAATTTCTTTTGACTTTGTAATGTAATTAGCCCTTGATGCCTACTAGTTTTGCCTTCTGTGAGGGTGAATCGAGGCTGTGGATATGGTGGTGTTGTGTATGATAGCAATGAGCTCTGTGCTCATTGCCTGATCAGTGTGAGCACTGGCTGGAGGGATGGCGGGCAAGGTTCTTTGGGTAGATGGTGACATCTTTTATTAGACCAACTAAATAGTTGGCAAAAAAATCTTTGCAAGCTTTGGGGCACAAACACCCTTTGTCAGGTATAGGGAGGCTCTGCCGGTGTTGTGTGTTCTGCAAGAACATGTAACAGAAGCTAATTTGGTTGGAGTGACTGATTTCAGGCAGCTCCAGGGCTCAGGGGGTGAACACTGCTGCTGTTCCCCCTCCCACTTCCTCCTTCTCCCCAGTTGAATTCAGTGGAAGGGGAAAAGAGGGGATACAAAAGGGGCAGCAACACTTGCTCCCTGGGCTCTGGAGCCATGTGAAAGCGGTGGCTCCAGTTGGAGCAGACGCAGATCACCTGGTGAGCTTGTAGAAGTCACTGCTGGCGTGGAGCTCAGGCAGGAGCCCAGGCTGACCAGGTGGTGAGATCAAAGCTAACTGCACCACGGGGAGGTCTGGCTGCACCTCCACTTGCCTCACCCCTGGATTTGCTGCTGCCCTTCAACCTGTTCCTAAGGCCTGTGTATCACAGTTCTGCTGCCATGTAAATAGCCATTAACTGGAGGGAGGGAGGGTGGGGGGGGGTCTGACTATAACCTTTTGATTAAGTTCTGTTGCAAAATTGCAAAGATACGTACATATTGAGCAACATGGTCTGTAACAGTAATACAAACAATATAGCTTATCATTATATTTGAAAGAGATTTAAATGTGAGGTTAGCTAAATTAAATTTGGGACAAATATCTCTGCATGAGGTGCACTGAATTCCAGAATCATTCATGCCTTTGTGGTGGGTTTGTGACATTGAAACTGGCCAGACTTGAGGAAAATGCTGCATGATTTTACTGCAGATAAAATAAGTGTCTATGACTGCCACTGTAGTCCACAAGGACCTGTGTAATGATGCAGTGTTATCCTTTTGTCAATATATTTATTCATTCATTTGAAATGGGGGGTATGGAATTGGCATGTGTGTCCATCCACTCTGCCAGTGCGGTTTGGGAAGCCCATCTGTTTAAGCTCCGTAGTTATTTCAAGAGAATATCCAATTTTGACAAGCCTGTGAGATGGTATGATATTAATTGCCTTGCAAACCTCAATGAATGCTGTGCCAACTGTAGATTTTTCCAAGCTCACGTGGATTTCCAAAGATCTGTTGCAGTCTGGGAGTTGCCAAGTTTCTACAGGGCAATAGCAATGCATTTCTGGACTGTTGTTGGGATCTCTCTGCTGGGTGTTCTGCTGCTCAGTGCCAGGGCATGGTCTGTTCACACAGGTCCATGTCTATGTGCCTTTCTGAAAGGGGGCCCACTCCTTGCCCCTTCATGTTTCCATTACATTGTAGCCCCACCAGTGTATGTTTGTGCTCCTGGTCTAGAAATGGCGCTCTGCACAGGGGGAGTCATCTGGCACTGAAAAGCACGTCTGTTTGGACCATGCTTCAATGCCTATGTTGTCCTATCCCATAGCTATTGCTGAACTGCTCTTAGTTGGAAACTTCTGTCTCCATTTTCTCTGGCCTCTAAAACAGCCTTTGAGACCTGCCAGGAGCTGTTGGCAGGAGAGCTTGTGCAGAAGCATGAAAAAGACACAATGTTTCTATAAAAAGCAGCAGCTGTTGGTCCTGGTAAGTAGGAAAAGCAGATCTGTACCAGCTGCACAGAACAGCACAACCCCACCACATCATTAGTGTAACTGCCAAGAAATCAGTTCACAGGCTGAGACCACTTCCTCCCACAATCCCCAGCATGAGCAGGTAGGTATCCCACAACATGCTGCAAATGTAAGCTTCAAGTGACCTCGTAAGTTATGGCACCATGTCTCTTGGGTTAGGCTCCCAGTTTCCTGTCCTGTTTGTCACAGGCCTGTGCAGTGCCAGTGCGGACAAGGGGTGCGGCATGGGTATGCGAACTTCAACGTTGTCATGCAGTAGTATGGTAGGTAGAAACAAGAAGCCTCTGCCTGGCACAGGCTTTTGCTGGTGACCTGGTAGCTTTTCCCAGCCCTCCCTGCCTGCGAGACTGGGAATTCAGGTGAGAGCCCCACCAGGCCAGGGGGCCAGGGACTCTTCTTCTCCTCCCCCCACCACTGCCTCAACCACATACCCTGCGCCCACACCCTTTCACAGCCACCCCCCCCCCCCCACATCCCACCACACACAATATACAAGAGTAAGACTATTTTGAGCCACTATGCAATCACTTTTAGATACACTACACAAACACACATAAATCAGGACAAAAATATTTAACAAAAAAAAAAAAGATGAAAATAAGTTATAGTAAGTTAAGACATCACCATCTCTGCCATGGTTTGTCAGCCACTGGTGGTAAGAACTTAGCTGCTGGAATGTCCATTTTTTCGCTTGCAAGTATTTTCATAGCAGAAGCATTCACGTTTCAACTCCTGTCTGGTAATACCTGTGAATTTTGCTAATGCTCCAAACCATGATTTTGAGCTTTGGTGTATGAAGTTAGGTAATGGGAGCCTTGGGTGTTCAGTACATACAAATGTAGTTGCTGTCTAAGCTCAGGCAACCATGCTTGAAAATTCCGGTCTGTGTGAATTTGCCATTATGGTAGGATAGTCAGCACTGAAGCTTGCACTACTCATTTACTTTCACCCAATTGTTAAGTCCATTTGCTGCATTTCAGGCTATTTCTTTGCCCTGTGTGATGGGGGGGTCCTTATGCTGGCTCCTCAGAGAAAGAAAGGGCTCAGCTGTGGCCTGCCCTATGCCATTGGCAGTAATCCAGGTGGCACTGCCTCACTACAGCTGGGAACTGGCCTAGGTCTATCCCCAGATCGAGACCTAAGTCTATATTTGTATTAATTGCAAAAGCCTGGCTGGACAGCTGTGAAGGGACTTTGAAAACTGCGGAAAAAATCCTGGGTTGGTTTTGTTTGTTTGTTTACTAGGAAAAGTTTGGGGTTCAACTTTATTTCTCAGTCTGAAGAAGGGGAGTGCAGCTTTGGACTTCAGCCGGAGCCCTGGGACTCCGACACACAGTAAGTAGTTTACCATGTCTAAGGCGAGAGCCGAATTGACTTACCTAGGCCTTCCTGAGCCTCAAAAGTGAATAAGGCAAACAGGATGTGAATAGACCTTCAAATTAGTATTTATGCTGGGCTCTGTGGGGTGTCTTATTTCTGCTGGTGTGACAGTATTTCTAAACTTCAATCAACTAATTGTTTGAATGTTCATCTCCATGATGAGTTGCTCTTTTTTTCTGGCATTGAATGATATTCTGGTTTTTCTATTTTTAATTTCATTTAGTATGATGATTTCTCTACTATTTCTGTGCCTTCTTTACTTTAGCTCTTTTTATTTTTAGGTACTCTTACAAAAATGCTTTTTAGTATTTATTAGATAATTATAGCCCTCTTATACATTTTTATGAGAGAGATTTAAATCTTTGAAAAATCTTCCCTTCACTTATACAGACATTTAAAATAAAGTATATAGGAAACTTTCCTTCCTATTAAATTAATAAGACCCTTATATAAAGATTGTTATTTAAAGAAGTTCAGTAAAATAACAAATTAAAAATCAACATTAAAAAAATAATAAAAAATAGTAAATTGATACCGTGGTCTTCTATACCTGACAACCATTTGAAGATTGTTTTTTTTTTTTTTTAAAGAAGATAGATTTTTAAGAAAAATATTTTGTTTTAACACTCATAACTTTATGAATCAGAAATTATTTTCCATCTGATTTTTTTAAAGTGTAATCTTGTAAACTGAGACGTATTAAAGCTATTCAGAAGTTAAGCAGACAGATACATACTCGGCAGTGCAGTAAAGTCACTTGTGGGCTGAAAAATAATATAATTCCTTTTCCCAAAACATTTAACAGTTATCTCCTCCAGCTGGAAAAGGAGGGGAAAATAAGTTGAGAAGGATGTATTAAATCCAAAATTGGAACATGGCATGAGTACTTCGTGGAAGCCCAACTCCTACAAAAAGTCATAAGACCTTTAAGGACCATGAATAATTGACATTGTGATATTATCCATCATCAGCATGGCAAGTGAACTCCCAGAAGTGCAGTATCGATTTGCATCTTACTGAGGAAGTGGTTCATCCCTGGCTTGGAGAGAAGAATATACCCTCAAACATGGATCCATGCTCTTGATACCGGCCTCATGTAAAAAGCAGTATGTATAAGGCCATCAGTCCCACCTCAAGTCCCTACTTACATTTTTATTCCAAGGAACATGTCCTTTACCTTCTCAGCACTTTTCTCAACTATCCTAGATGAATGCTTTTCAAAGAGATTGGGGTGAAAGAGTG
>NW_005842193.1:1169111-1223047 GCF_000455745.1 Alligator sinensis
TTTGGAAAATACAATTTCATGCAATAAGTAGCAGTTGTTATGTGGTGTGTATGGCAAATAACTTTTTAGTGATGCCCTGGAGATGCTTTGAGTGTTATTAGTTGAAACTGATTGCAATAATCCTACTTTCAGATGTATCATTAGATTTAGGGGCCAAGGCAAGAGAGTAATGCGACAAAAAATCGCATCATCCTGTGGGCCGGATGAAGTTGACTGGGTTGGTCTGTGCACTAGTCTGGTGGGGTGCCACACGCAGCATGTATGGTCTGTTCAGCCCTATGCACAGGATACACTAGCCCCACTTCAGGGCTCACTCTGCGTGTCATGCATAGGGCTGGCACAGTGTCTGCTGCATGAGGCATCATACTGGATTGGCCCTTATGTGTTGGTTCCAGCATGGCCCAATCTGGACTGGCCTCAGAGCCAGTGTACAGGGCCAGTCTGGTGCAGGTATCATGAGAGGCCATGACCTGGACTGACCTCCTGTGTTGCTTGCAAAGTCCTCAGTGCTGGGTGTGGCTGAGTTGCCCTCCAGGATGGCAGTGAAGCCCCTGGATTCCCAGGAGCACTTATCCCACTCTTCTCATTGGGCAGTCTCACCTTCTCTCATCTGCCACGTCTTGTTGTAATTGTTTTTATTTAAAGGAGGTTGCCCCAGGGTTCCCAAGCTGATCTCTCACATGACCACAAGGAGTGTATGGTCTCTGTCTTAAGGGCTAATTGCGCGGCTCCATTCCAGCCCTGCACAACACCCCATGTCTTGCAGGTATAAAAACTCTTAGATGTTCATTCCCCACTCTTGGCCCTGCTCTGGGATCCTCAATATACCTAACTCCTTTCTAGGCTCCTGGACCCCTCACTAGGTCCCACACTTTCAGCCCCAATGTCTGGGCTCGTAACCCTTCCATGAGTCCCCAGGAATCTCCTGCACCCCTTAGTTCCTTCCCAAACCTCCAGACTGCTGCAGGCTGTACTCTCAGTGCTGGCATTCATGACCTGTAGCCCTCTTGCTCCAATAATGTTTCCCCGGCAGCCTCCAAGACATTACTTCTGGCTCCACTCAGGTCTGGGCTTAGCCTGCTTAAACTCAGTCCTCCTCCAGGGTCAGATGACTCGTAATCAACCCCGGCCACACCTGCAGGCTGCTCTAGGTATAGATCGCTTGCTCTTAAAGTGGCAGGAGGCCCAAACCCATCCCATGTGCCTGACCAGCTCTGTATGCTACTTGCAGTGCATGGGCTGGTCCAAGACCTATAGGCCAGATTGCAGGGCTCCGTGGGCTGGATCCAGCCCATGTTTGGAGAGAAGAATAGGAAGTACTTGAAAGGAAGTACTATAGACTTGATGAGATAGATAGTTCTGTGTACCTGATGAGAGTTTTAACTAGATTTATCCCTGCTTAACTTGTGAGATCTGCTGAGATGACAGCCTGAATGTTTTTGGAAACATTGTAGTTAATCATAGAGGAAGGGGCCATACCTGTGACAATGGATTCCTAACATACAGTGTAAAAATTGTTAGCATTACCCCTAAGCCTGTTTACTTAAAATCAGAATTAAGTGGCTGACTCTTGTTTACAAAAATAAAAAGACATAGCTTCACTTTTCTATTTAGATTCTTGTGCCCTGCCCATCATTGTGATATTTGAGTGACGGTTGTATTGCGTTGGAGGACAACAGCTATTGTCCAAGGCTAAATTCCTGACAACTAAAGATAAGGTGTTCTTGGTTGCAGGCTCTTGCTCATGGAATGACCTACTTGAAAAAGATAAGGCTGAGCCAAAGTCGGATTTCAAGCATGCATTCTTGGAGAAGTCTTGCTGCAATAACCAAAGACAAAGAATAACATCAGACAGAAACAACAGTAGGAACCCTGCCAAACCTGGTGACAATGAAGAGCAGAACTCATTAAGGAATTTAAGACCTTGGCCTTGATGATTTAAGACCCTGGCCTGTCTCTCAAATGCTGTGTGGTGGGTGTCCTGGAAATCCCTTAGGGAGATAGAGAAAATAGTTTCCAACCTGAAAAAAGCAAGAACTGAGAATAAAAGTCACTCTAATTTGTTCATATCCATATTCTATCTAAATCTTGGAAAAGAAGCTTTTAACAGGTCGGCCACGCCCCTCTCAGACACCATTGATTCAAAGCATTCCTTCCCTGCAAACTTGGCATTCCAGAAAAACATGATTCATCTTTCTAGACTGTGTTTGGTTTTGTTGGAAGGAGAACCCTTCTGTTTTCTTAACTGGTAGGGAAATGAACTATTTCATAGCATAGAAGCTAGAGGTGAAACTTGAAAATAATTCATTTTTATATTTTGAAAAGAAAAATCCTTTTTTATCTGAGTTCCTGTTCAGGGAATTTTATATAGCTATAATTAAATATAGTAATGCCAGGAAATTACTATATTTTAAGATGTACCAGTAGTGAACTTTGACCCAGCTGAAAATGTATGCCTTTGACACCTAAGGTATATTCAGTAAATATAGGATCCTTTCATATAATTTTTAATTACAAAATATGTTTTCAATAGGAATTTCCAGGTGGGGGGGGGGGGGGGGGGGACTATTTAAAAAAGGAGTGAAGTATTTAAAATGGACTAATGTTTTCCCACTTCTCCAATATTTTGTTAACTGTTTAAATATTTTTGACAATATTCTTAACGGAAATATTTCATTTCCCCACAGCCCATAGAACTTCAATTCATACTTCACATTTTAGCATATACTTCAAACTTCCTGGTAGAATACTTTTGTCCTATATTCAAGACTACATGCAAAATCCCAAAAAGCTTCCCTCTATGGTAGAAACTGAAGAAAATAGGCAAAACCCATACACAAGATGTAATTGCCTGTGAGTAACCATATGTTAAGAGTCGGTAAAAACATTTTTAAAACACCTTAAGCAGAGATCATCTATGTAATAATCATCTATCTATCTTCTGAAAATACTTTATTTACTATTGTTACAGGTAAATGCAGACAAAGGTTATTTGGGTAAATGTGATATCTTTTATCAGACCAACTGGATATTGGAAAAATTGTTCTTTGCAAGCTCCAGTTGGTAAAAGATAAAACATGTACCCAAACAACCTTGTCTGCATATGTCCTTAGACTAACATGGCTACAAGCAACACCCCTGTAACTGAAATATGGCACTTATTTTTCTAGACTTTGTGCATTTGACAGTATTTTGTATGATCATTTTCAGGGTTTCTCTTGTTTTGGAAACTAATCGGTTTCCCTTCTGTTGTGTAGGTCTTTTCCCACAGTAATCAGGGAAAACAGAATTTTTTTAAAGTAGAAAATGAGACACTAAAACCACAAAAATGGCAAGGATTCTTGGAGGCGCATGGAGAACTGGAAATAAGTTTGGCTCTTTTTTTCTCTTAAGTGATTAAATATCAATTTGATACTGTCTATTTAAATCCAGATAGTCCCTTGCTATAGCAACAGCATTGCTATGGTATGTTAACTCAGCTTATTGCTCAGTTTCTTGTTTGAGATTGTTCAAATTACAATAGCAGCAGAATGGCAGGACCCCTCTGTGCCAAGAACAATAAGGTGGATGGATAAATTCTGAGAATTCCTGGCAGCTGATCTGTCGCAGGAATTAAACTCTCTAATATACAGTATTTTTAGATTTGGATGCCTTTTACTGGATGTGCACAGGGAAGCTTGGTCACCTTTTCCCTTTCCTGGAAAATAAAGTAGGTCTTAGAAGTAGATGTAATGTTTAATTTTTTAAAAATTCATTTTGCTGAATTATTTTCTCCAGTGCAGGTTCTTCAGTTATGTCAGACAGGTATTGAAAAAGAAAAATGAAACTGGAAAAAGCCTCCCAGGCCACTAAGCCTAGTGTTTTCAGGCAACCATATTTGTTCAGAGGGTCTCTAGCAGTCTAACCCCTTTTGCATACCACTGCCACAAAGAAGCCTGTGAGGAAAAAGCCCCCTGCATGTTACAGGTAAAGAACAGAGGAAATGGGGAGCCCCCAGTATCCTGCCACTGATAACTAGAATTGTATTAGGTTAATATAAATAAAGCTGGGGAGAGGTAAGCAGTGTAGCCTACTACTATGTGTAGTTACATATTTCTAAGGAGTACCAATACTTCTTGATAGATTCTGCCCTTTGTTCCTTCTAAGTTCAAGGAAAGCCAACTGTGGTCTGTCACAACCCAAAGGTGTGATTTTGTTTTGTGTGCGCTTTGGCACCACTGAATTATTTTCCTGCCAATTTGTAGCTTTCTTTGCAGTGTGCATTTCTTCTTTGCAGCATAGAAATGCACTTTGCAAAGAGTTCCCGCCATTTGTATTATAATTTGAGCCCCATTATTGGCTTGCGTGAAATTATTCACACGTGGCGGCTAGCGATTGGCTTGCTAGCCGTATAAAAGGCTTGAGTGGTTTCCGCCCAAGTTGGAGGACTCCACGAACACCAGGAGGAGGAGACTTCACGTCTCGTGAAGATCTCTAAGTGCTGCGGAGCCTATTGGACCCAGCGTGAATATCAAGAAGGCAACAGGGGTCTGATCAGCCTCTAGCCTCTCCCCGTCGTCGAGCGCAATCCTCGACGTATCCCTCTATTCCCTGCGCGCACAAGTTCCACGGAGCCTAGCAAACTTCGTGTGAGTCTATTCAGAGCTCTTTTCTTCGAGTACTTTCTTCGGTTGGCGCGATGGGCTCGCGGTTTAGAGCCTCCAACCGGATAGGCTAGAAGAATGTTCACGGGAAGGAACTCTAGTCCGCCTCTCTTCTTTTCTATCTGTAACTGCAACTCAAGCAAGTTTTCCTGCCTGCACCGCGACCATCTTCAGTGCAAGTAAATAATCTTAAATCAACCATTACGCGTCTGTGACTAATTCTAGCGTGTCGCCTGTTTTCTCCGACCCAGCGTGCCCGGGCTGCTGGCCACAGCCCGCGCGGCGCGAAAAAGGGTCCGGATCGCTCCCGGCCCGCACATGGTCAGCACATTGCAGGAGGCACACTATTTCACATGAACAAGTCCTTGGGGTCTGACCCTGTGCTGCGAACCCTCACAGTTTTATTATGCATTGCGTGATTGTTTCTCAGACCTTCATTCCTGGTGTCTCATTATGTGAGAATCTCCACTTTCACTAAAAAAAAAGGAAAAGTAAATAATGGTGGCTGCAGAGACGGTTGCAGAAAAGCCGAGTCCCAAAGACAGATTAAAACAACAGTGTTATTTATTAACCTCATAATGTTTAAAAGGGCACTATCACACTGAAATGTAGACAATGACAAGACAAGAAACTTAATGAAACTGAACCGAGATCCAGGCCTGGCTCATGATTTTTGAATGCTTGGGGATGACAACACTGTAATCATCCTCAACAGAATTCTCTGTTGCTGCAAAACACCCCCTGGGGTGTTTTAGTTTCTGCCCAAGGAGTTTATAGTCTAGACTTTGTTTTGCTTTTCTAATTCCTACTGCAATACAGTAGTAGGTATTACCTAAATAGAGAGAAACAATGTTGCTTCTCTCCATCTGAGAGCTAAATCTCTCTGCTTAAGTGGATGATAAGACATCATTGGAAGCAGGATCAGCTAATAGTTTGTGACCAAGGAAGTGCTTCTCAATAATTAAAAACACAAAAATGCTTAAATCTGAGATGAATGATGTAGTTTAAAAGCATTGTTGCTATGACATACACCCAGTCAAAGTTCAATATTTGCATATTATATCATTTATTTACTACTGGTATTGTCTAATAACTGTTTTATAGTCAATTATGACAAGAACTTTAAACAGAGGAGGGCTTCTAAAATGCTCATCTTTCTCTCTTCTCTTCATTGCATTCATGAATTGAACAGCGATACTCTTCCTTTGCTGAGAATGTCAGCAGACTTGACTTACTACAGGGAAACAATAGTAAAATAGTGGCATTTTTTGAGAGTGCCTTACTTAAGTTAGGGAGTTATTAAGGCCTCAGCTTTGCAGTTACCTCCTCTTCGGTGCAATGGCCCACCTGTGTAGAGCCAGCTACACAGTTAGGATCCAAGGGCCAGATCTAGACTAATCTCTTAGCCATGTCTGCTAAGCTGTTGAATGCCTAAATTTAGGCACCTGGTCCCATCAGAGTAGATCCAGAAAGACAGGATTAAATGCTTAGAATTCCTATATGGTCAAAGGAGAGACTTGTGCCTAGAAGGAGCAGTATGGGGTTTGATGCATAGGCTCTTTATAGAGAGGTTAGGAAAAGTTATATACCACCTAAAGGTGATCCTGAGAGTGTAGATGTGCCAGAAAGAAGTCAGTACGAAACTAAGTACAGGCATATATCTGAATTTCTGGAGCTTAGGTACCTAACTCCAGCTGCTCATTAGGCACCTTGAGCCATCTAAGATATCTAAGATCCTAATAGCTTTTTGAGATACCTAAACAGAACATGATACCTAGTAATCATGGGCATATCCATGATCACAGTGAGAGAGAGGCATGTGATCATAAGATTTCACTGCACATGCACCATGCTGCCAAAGGGGGTATGGCTGCAACCCCTTGCCATGGTCGCTGGAGGCCAGTGAGCTCTCAGAACTCACTGGCATGTCAGTGCAGCACCTCCTGGGAGCTCAGCATGTGCCATGAGCTATACAAGCTCACCAACTGGTTGGCACAGAGTCTGTCTGGAGCTCCTGTTTGCATGCAGCTCCAGAACCCAGGGCATGAGTGCTGCTTCTCATGGGCGACTGGTGCCTCCTGAGTCTGGGGGGGCACCAGCGGCCGATCGCTGACCCTGGAAGACCGCCAGCAAAACCAGAAATGCTGCCAGTGCTTCTCTTGGCGCCCCCACTCCCTGGCCAGTGAGAGCCAATCAATCTCAGGCGCACCCCCACATGACCCCCTAGGCATCACCTATGCTGCTTCTATTTGTACTTCTTTCCCACCCCTAAATTCAGCAGAGGAAAAGAGAGGACAAATGCTCACCTCTTGGACTCCCAAGAGCCACAGGCAAAGGAGGGGAGGGTGCAACTGCATGGCTGCATACTCTCTGAATCCGCCCCTGCAAGTAATTTAGCAACATCAGCTATTATTTCTAATCCCAGATGTTGAAAGGGTTAGAGAGGTGGGTTTGTTTCATCTTGAACATTTTAATCCTAGTTTGGATTAAATATTTTAAAACTGTGAAGCATTTTAGTCAATTTTACCAACTCAGTCTTTAAAAAGGAATCTGACCGTAAAAAGAAGGAAAGGACAGTAAATATACTTTTCATCTCTTGAAGCAATGATATTTTCCCTGAAGGGAAATCTCCCTGTATTTTTGCTCCCCACGCATTCAGCAGCACTTTTCATCAGATATCAATTACATATGTACAGTTAGAATATATTTTTAATTACCCTTGGTGTCTCCAAGCTACACACACACACACGTCCATTTTACTTTAGTACCAACATTGGAAAGAAGTTTAATTCTTAATTCTCAGCAAGTATCATTTTCTTTTCTTTGCAAAATGGCAACCTTGTATACCTTGAAAACATCAAACAGCTGAATGGATCTGTCCACATGGTCCATGGTACTATTTTAGCACAGACTAAGCAATGGGAGAATCACAGGGGCAGAAATCTCTCCCCACCCGTCTGGGTAGCTGCTTCAGGACTGGGCAGGGGCACACTGTCTAAGGGAGTTCTGAGGCTCCTGCCCTGTCTTTGCCGGTGCCATACCTCTTGTAGGGATGCACAGCTCTAAGGCCCAAGGCCACCAGTCATTTAAACAGCTTGAATTAGAAAAGTGAGGAGTGCCTTGGGAGGATTTGAGGAAGGAAGTGGAAAACTAAGTTTGAAAAGGATCTGAGACAGAAAGTAACACTTCCTCTGTGCTGGCCTATGAAGATTTATCTCTTAGCTAGATTGCTCAGGGGAAAGATGTGAGAGTGCAGCCTTAGCATTAATTTGAGTTTATAGGCTTATTATCTGAAAGCATTTGCATTAAGAAGGCAAAAAGCGTATGGTTTAAAATGAGATGCAACCTTTTCCTTTTTTCGCAGATAAAACACAGCTAATTCTGTCCTCTAACCATGTTTACAGGGATTAATTCTGTAGTAGCTACAAGTGGATTTTAAAATGAATGTTTTTATTGAATTCAGTTTGGAAACAATCAGTACATGTGTCTCCTGCAGCCAGCAACATTTTGGTGTTCAACCCTTTGCAGATATTTACACAGACAAAATACAGTGTCAGTAGAGGAAGCTGGCATGGAAAAGCTGGAAGTTTTGGTGCAGAGACATCAAGAGCTCTCACCTCCTGGGATGGTGGAGGAGACGGATTGCAGTTCAGGAACCCCCAAAGAGGCTGTTTGTACTGGGAAGGAAAGAGGGTTTCTCCTTCCTTTCCCCTTGTTGGAAAAGGGCAGAAATGGACTGAAACTTTTGCTGATTTTTGTGTCTAAGGTTGTATCCCAGGGGTGTCAAAGATACAGCCCACAGAGCCATTTCAGCTGCCCCATAAAGGGGTTACTAAATCAGGAGCAGGGCCTGGATTCCCAGCTACAGAGCCCTGTTTGGGACACGTGTTGGTGGTGACGGGGTGAGCAATGGCTGCATTAACCCCACATGCTGCTCTTGCATTCTCCAGCCTTTGAAGAGACCTGCAGTCCAGATCCAGCCTAGGTGAGTTTGACTTCCACGCTCTACCTTAGCAACCCTTGATATCTGCTACTATCTCGCTGCCATCCCGTCAATATCCATTGTGACATCGCACATCAATGAATAAGAACATTACCATGTTTGTGCTAAAAGAATCAGGAAAGAAAACCTTTCCAGAACAAATTCTCACATTTAGCAATCTCAGCAGCAAGAGGGACTGATCTTTTTGTTTGTTTTCCCTTTATTTACTAATTCCTATAGTGAACACCCTCTTCTAAGGAACTTTTCTCCCAGTACAATGAGGTTTGTCATTATGAGGCTGTGTTGCAATTAACAAAGCTGACTTGCCCAGATTGAGGTTCATGGAGCCCAGGCACAAGAACAAGAGCAATTTGTATGTCAGAACTCATGTCATACTTTTGCAGGTTCAGGAAGATGATCCTCAAGTTACTGTGTATGAATATTTTGAAACTTTATTAGAACCTTAATTTTAAAAAAGTGAAGTTCAGATTCTGAAGCATAGTTGTGCAGCTGGGCTTGGATTCTGTAGGAAACTCAGTGGCTGCATAACTATTGAAAATAAGCACAGGGACCTATATAATGATGAAAACAAGAATTAGGAACGTAATGTGGGCAAGAAACTAATTCATAGTTGGGGGCCTGGGCAGGAAGACAGAAGATCAAGGGAAAATGGTGTGAAAAACTTGATAATGTCACTCTGAAAATCTGGTGAGAGGGGGGCCTCAACACGAACCAGTGTATGAACAGTGAGAACTGAGTGGAAGGGACTAACTCTTCCGGATGTTATACAAGGATTAACATGATCAAATGAGCACAGAGGTAGTTACCCAAGTTAGTCTGAAGTCAGGCAGAAAGTAGGGCAAAGTGGTACTTAAGAGATTAACTGATTCAGAGAGGCATACATTTTCATAGGAAAGGACTTACTTTGTCAGATGCTTGGAACGGATTGGCAGAAAAAAAAATATAGAGAAGGGAAAGGGACAAGGGGAGGGGCAGTTGCTAAGAGAGGTAATCAGGGGAAATGATTAGATCAATTAAGATGAACAGGGCAGTTAACACCTGGAAGGATGCCAGAGTAAACAGCTAGCCCAGGTAGTGGAATAGGAATCATGATTCCTTTGAGAGTGAGTTTAATGGCATCCGGTCTGCAGATCATTTCTTGTTTTGCAATTTTAACATTAAAGCTGGGTTTCAAAGTTTGTGTTGTTTTGTTTTGTTTTTGTCACGGGATGGCTGCTGTGAGGTGAGCAGTAGAATGACCAGGTAGGCTAAAGTGTTGCCCCACAGGCTTTTGTGTTTCTGGACTTCCTCTAGAGGTTCTTCCCTGCATCTACAAAATAAAGATGTACTCAATGTATCTCAGGTATATCTGGGGCAGCTGTGGAGGAAATTAACTTCAAAATCTGTTATAAATATAATGGCATATTTTGTAGCCATGTGTGTGCCTTTGGCAGCACCATTCATTTTAGTTCTAGGGAATCTTCAAATCTGCAATAGTTGTGTGAGAGGACAAAGTGGCAGAGTTTGATGGAAAGAAAAGCAATGTCATAGTGAGAGATAATGTTCCCTATGGTTTGTACATCCTTCTCATAGGGAATCAGAAAATTAGGGTTGGAAGAGACCTCAGGAAGTCATCTATCTAGTTCAATCCCCTGCTCAAAGCAGGACCATCCCCAACTAGATCATCCCAGCCAGGGCTTTGTCAAGCCAGTCCTTAAAAACCTCCAAGGATGGAGATTCCACCACCTCTCTAGGCAAGTTGTTCCAGTGCTTCACCAACCTCCTAGCGAGGAAGTTTTTCCTAATATCCAACCTAAACCTCCCTTGCTGCAACTTGACATCATTGCTCCTTGTTTTGTCATCTGTCACCACTGAGAACAGTTTAGCTCCATCGTCTTTGGAACCACCCCTCAGGTAGTTCAAGGCTGCTATCAAGTCCCCCCCACCACAGTCATCTCTTTTCCAAACTAAATAAACCCAGTTCCCTCAGCCTCTCCTCATAAGACACATTCCCCAGCCTCTGAACCATTTTCATTGCCCTCCACTGGACTCTTTCCAACTTGTCCAGTTTCTTTCTATAGTTGGAAATCCAAAACTGAACACTATTCCAGATAGTGCAGAATAGAGGGGAATAATTACTTCCCTTGATCTTCTGGCAGTGCTCCTACTAATGAAGCTGCTGGCTTTCTTGGCAACAAGGGCACAGTGCTGACTCATATCCAGCTTATTGTCCACTGTAACTCCCAGGTCCTTTTCTGCAATGCCGCTGCTTAGCCAGGCCCCAAGCTGTACTGGTGTATGGGATTGCTCCGTCCTAAGTGCAGGACTTTGCATTTGTCCTTTTTGAACCTCATGAGATTTCTTTTGGCCCAATCCTCTAATTTGTCTAGTCTTCCCCTCCAGTGTATCTAGTATACCCCTCATCTTGGTGTTATCTGCAAACTTGCTGAGGGTGCACTCTATGCCATCTTCCAGATCATTAATGAAGATATTGAACAAAACCAGGCCCAGAACCGACCCCTGGGGCACTCCATTTGATACCACCTGCCACCTAGACATTGAGCCTTTGATTACTACCCATTGAGCCTGACAATCCAGCCAGCTTTCTATTCACTTTACAGTCCATTCATCCAAACCATACTTCCTCAGCTTGCTTGCAAGAATGCTGTGGGAGACTGTATCAAACGCCTTGCTAAAGTCAAGGTATATTATGTCCACTGCTTTCCCTATATCCACTGAGCCAGTCATCTCATCATAGAAGGCAATCCAGTTGGTCAGGCATGACTTGCCCTTGGTGAATCCATGCTGACTGTTCCTAATCCCCGTCTTCTCCCCGTCTTCTCCTTCAAGTGCTTAGAAATGGATTATTTGAGGATCTGCTCCATGATTTCCCAGGGACTGAGTTGAGGCTGACAGGTCTGTAGTTCTCTGTGTCTTCCTTCTTCCCTGTCTTAAATATGGGCACTTTGCCCCTTTCCAATTGTCTGGGACCTCCCCCATTCACCATGAGTTTTCAAAGATAACAACCAGTGACTCTGCAATCACATCAGCCAACTCCCTCAGCACCCTCAGATGCATTTTATCTGGTCCATGAACTCGTACACATCCAGCTTTTCTAAATAGTCCCCAACCTGTTCTTTCACTGCTGAGGACTGCTGACCTCTTCCCCAAACTGCTGCTCGGTGCACTAGTCCAGGAGCTGATCTTTCCTATGAAGACCGTGATAAAGAAGGAATTGAGTACTTCAGATTTTTCTCCATCATCTGTCACTAGGTTGCCTCTTCAGTAAGGGACCCATACTTTCCCTGATCTTCCTTCTGTTGCTAACATACTTGTAGAAACCCTTCTTGTTACCCTTCATGTCCCTTGCTAGCTGCAACTCTAATTGCGTTTGGCCCTCCTGACTTCTTCCCTGCATGCCTGAATAATATTCCTATACTCCTGCCAAGTCATTTGTCCAACCTTCCACTTCTTGTAAACTTCCCTTTTGTGTTTAAGCTCATCAAAGAGTTCTCTGCTAAGCCAAGCTGGTTGCTTACCACATTTGCTATTCTTCCTGAACATCAGGATGGTTTGTCCCTGCACCTTCAGTAAGGTTTCTTTAAAGTATAACCAGCTCTCCTAGATAACTATCCCCCTCAGACTGGCCTCCTAGGGGATCCTGCCCAACAGTTCCCCGAGGGAGTCAAAATCTGTATTTTCTGAAATCCGGGGTCCATACTATGCTGCTCTCTTTTCTTTGAGAGGAATGTTGATATACAGATATGTGACCTCCATGGAAAATAGCCAATGGAGTCTAGTTTCTGAAGGAAATCTGGTGTTTTGGCAGCTCCATATAAATAGGATGGAATTTGCATATCCAGAAAAACTAGGAAAATAATCTCTAGAGAAATTCCAGTTGGATATTAACAACTCCCACCCCTCCATCAAACTCACCCTGGGATATTCCATTCAGCAAATTCATTTCTTAGACACTACTGTGAAACTTAGTAATGGCCACAGCAGTACTACATTGTATAAGAAAGCAACTGACTGCTACAGCTACTTCCATGCTAGTAGCTTTCATCCTGAGCACTCTACTAGAGCTAGATATTAAGTGCTCTGTTCATCGTAATCAGTCCTCCTAATCAGTTTTCTTAGCAACCTCCCCTTGCCTTGTCCCTTTCCTTCTATACATTTTTCATTTCTGCCAGTCTACTTCTAGCATTTACAAGGAAGGTTGCTGCCTGTGAAAGCTTATGCTTCTCTGAACAAGTTGATTTCTAAGATACCATCTTGCCTTACCTTCATGTTCAAATGATAGCTTTTGTGTTGGAAAATTGACAGAAAAAGAAAACCCAAAAATAGTCTCTAAATTAAGACTGTTAGTGATGTGAGACACAGCAAAGTTGTCAAGACTTGCGAAAAAGGTGAGGGGTTAGGAGGAAAGATGAGGCTAGTTTCATAGCATGTTTAGTTTTAGATAGGAGCAAGACACACAGGGAAAGATGTGAAAGATCAGTCAAGAGGCATGTTGGGGAAAGTTATGGCTGTGATATAAGAACATTCATAGATTTGTGTGTCATTGATGTAGACATGGTAGATAAGCAAATATAGAAGGAGAATAGGATGAGTCTTGAGTACTAGAGGGGAACATCTATTCAAGAGAAACCAAAGAGCTCAACTTAGACAAAGGAACAGACCAGCGTGCTGAAGACAGGAGAGACTGAGGTGAATAAATTCAGGGAAGAAGCCTTTCATCTTCACAAGGAAGAGGTAGTGAGGATAAGGGAATTTTCAATAGAGCTGAAAATAGAAGCTGGATTAAAAGAAGAAATGGAAATCAAAGGTATTTCTTGCTTTGAAAAACTTTGAAATAGAGGGGAGAATGGAGATCAGCGACAGAATGAGGGGAGGTGGCTGAGTGAAGGCATCTAAAGATGGGGAAGCAACAGAACTGAAGTCAGGGAAGGAGCCAGAGGAAAGTTTGATTAATGATAAAATGCAAGGAAAGGTTGGGGAAGGTAACAATAGAGAAAATAGTTGTTAATCTCATTAGAAAGCTGCATATGAAAGTACAGCTTAAAAACAAATGCTGATACTTCCTAGTATGTGGGCACTTCCCTCTTTGTCACTTTGATTAAATTAAGTCTTTTTATCTATAGGATGACTGAATGTCAGTGACAATGCCTTTAGGTGGGACTGAGCACACCAGCTGTGGAACATCTATCTGAGATGTAGATGTATATAGGGCTATGTGAATAACCGACTTGTTTAGGTTGCTGAAAATTAAAAAAAAAAAAAAAGAAAAATGTTTTTTTTTTCCCCAAATGGTAGGGATTTTTTTATTTTTATTTATTTATTTTTCTGAAAGGAAAATAAATGCCTTTTCATTTGACATGAAACCAGACTTTTATTTTAGGACCATGTAAGAAAAGTAAAGGAACATTTTTCTTAACTTCTGGAAGTGGAAGGGGCAGCAGTGGTGTCTCCTTTTGCCCATAGCCCAGGGAAGAGAGCACGTACCCAGAATGTACGAGTCTAACCTTTATGTCATTTTCTGCCTATGGGGATTTGAACCCTCCTCTCCCAAGTGAGTTTGCTAACCACAAAGGTACAGAGTCATACTCTTGCATTCTTTGTCTTAATGTAAGCATCACACCATGTGGAAGGGCTGTAACAAATGGGATTAGTAGAATCCTACCTTGAAATACCCTTATAGCCTGATGGTTAGTACATTCTTTTGAGAGGTGGGAGACCTTGGTTCAAATCCACTTGCTAGCTGATTCAGTGCTGGGCTTTGACCAAGGGCCTTCCACCTCCCAGGGCATGTTAATAATGACCATGTCACGGGGTGTACTGAGGTGGGTCTCCCTCAACCCTTCCTGTTGCATCTGTTCCAGTTTGTGTACAGTATGCAAATAGTTGAGAAAGAGGCAGAGAGCCTGACATGTGGAACATTTACCTGGGAGGAGGAACACCTTGGTTTAACAAGTGAATGATTTATTTAGACAAAGAAAACAGTGTTAACAATGGAAGAGACCAATATCCTTCAGTTTGAGTTTGATGGTTAGGTCTGTTCCCTAGAACACGAGTAGAAAGAGATAATTGGCCGTGTTGGTCTGAAGTCATGCAGGTGGCACCTTAAAGGCTAACTCCTTTAGAGGAGGCATAAGCTTTCATAGGCGACAGCCTGCTTTATCATATGTGATGGATGGACCTGTTCTCTGAAAGTCTGTTCACAGCATCTAATGAAGTAGACAGTTGCCTGCCAAAGCTTGTATCTTTCTGAACAAGTTATTCTCCTAGAACACATGAATTTAAATCCCACCAGACAGAGGAGGATATTGAACCTTTGTGTCCCACAAGGAGGATAAATCCTTTAATTCTTGAGTTACTAGGTAAAAGGGCAAAACTTGGAATTTGAGAAGTTTTGTGAATTTTCCCCCTATTTTTTTCCAACCAAACCTGTTTAGTTTATTTGAACGGAATATATGGATATCCCAAAGATGGCTAAGACCTCTTTTTTGGTGAATTTACTATTTGCCAAATAATTTTGCCCAGTTTTAGGTACACTGCCTTTCATTATTTTGAATTTTTTGTGGGAGTTTTTTTTTAACCTTTAATTCAGAATGTTGTTCTTCCCTATCAGTAAAGCAAGAACTTTTCTGGCATGTAATCAAATTATGCAGTGTATATGTGCCTACATTTTTCTATAAAGAGAGAGAAGTATATCTATACACACATGTACTATGCATATGTACTTTTAATACAAATGAACTGCTTCTTAAAGTTCTGATTAAAGTTAACTGAAAACCAAATGAATTAATGCTTGAATTAAGTAGAATGCATAGAATCCTACTGAAAGATGGAGTACATTTTCTCCCCTAAAACAACAGCAATGTCCACAGAGAGAAATCTTGAGGTTAAAAATAATTCCCACGCTGGTGATTTTATTTGTAAATATTTATACCTTTTGTTGGGATATGAGAGATGGGAACTGCAAATGTTTTGTACAATTCCTGAGGATAACACAGCAATAATTTGTTATTGCTTTTATTTAATTTAAGCAAGTAAAAATTCAGCAGCAGAAAAGAAACCAAGAGAAGATGGAAAGGAAGAAAGAACGAACAGCTCTTTTGTAGCTGTGTTGTTGTTGTTGTTGTTGTTGTTACTACCATAGTATCTAGGAGCAAAAGTCACGGAGTTGAACTCCAAGGCACTAGCCTGTACAGACACAAACACAAAGACAAAGACAATGTCTGGTCCCAAAGTGCCTACAATCTATGTAGCATGCAGGAAAGAACAGATGGACATCAACATGTAGGGGAGCAAAAGGCAGCAATGAGACTGAATTTGTTGGCACCAGAGTCAGTGTTCTCAGTATATCAGCAGCCACTTGTTGGTAAAATCTTAGTGGGTATCTCAACAAAGGAGAGTTTTAGGGAGGGATTTGATGGGGGATGATCAGGAAATACTGTGGATTTCTGTGGGGAGCTCCTGTCAGGCATGATGGGCAATGTGGGTAAAGCACTTCTTCTCTGAAGATGTTACCATTGTGAGTGATGGAAGCTATCAGTGCAGAATGGGAGACATTAGGTAGATATGGATAGGTTTGGAAGAGCCTTGAAAGTGAAGAGATTTGTGATGGAGAAGATGGAGCTAGACAAAGGGTGCTGAGTGGTTGCATACATCCAGGCAGGAGATCCAGGTCTTTCTTCAGATGAGTAGAAATCCATATCCTAGATGAGATAACATGGGAGGGTTGGCACAAGAAGCAACTTGTTTGAGGACAAATGGAGAGTTTCCTCTTCCACCCAGGGGCAGACTGGGAGCAGTATTAGCTTATGCCTTCGTCAAAGCTCCTTGAAGTCAAAGGGAGCCTTTTGACTTCATTGGGCTTTGGACCAGACCCTCCTGAAGGGATAAAATTATTAGAACCATAAGACACAGAAGCCTGAAGGTAGGAAGGCTTTAGTCAATTCAGTTTAACACCCATAACTTGGAACTGCAAATAAATGCTGAGCAAAAGAGAGGACACTGGACAAAGAGAAACCATGGCACTCCCCATTCCTACTGAGTGCTGCTTGTTTTTCTGTAGCTTTCAGTCATGTGGAAAAAAACAGACTCTCTCCATAACTTTTTTTTTTTTTTTTAAGCATAGATGGATATAGGTTTAGTAAAGGGGTGTGCAGCACACTTCCCATCAGACAACAGTGGGTTGGGGGTGTTAACACATGCCAGATCAAAACTCGGGATCTCAATATTGTGCTGTTAGGTGGGGGGGCATGACAAAATTACACACACACGCGCACACACACACTGCACATACAAAACTATGAGTACACACACACGGAAACACGCATTTTAGTGGCTGTGTGTTAACACTAGGGGGCACTGGGGGTGCTTGGTGACTAGGTGCCCCAGGCAAGGAAGAAGAGGAAGAAGCCAGGAGGCGGCAAGGAGTGGCGGAGAAGGCCGGGAGGTAAGCTGGGAGCTGGAGCGGAATGGGAGATCGGGAAAGCAGGTCGGGAGGTAAAGAGCTGGGAGACTGGGAGGCAGAGAGCCGGGAGATAAGTTGGGGGTGGGGAAGAGGGGGTTAGAGGAGAGGCTGGGAGGCAAGTCCAGGAGAATAGCAGAGAGTTGGGAGGAACACAGGGGGAGCTGGGACGGAGGTCAGAGGTGACAGAGAGAGAGCCGCAATGACAGGGGGAGAGAGAGAGAGAGGGGACGAAGGTCAGAGGGGCGGGGAGCAGAGACTGGAGCAGGGCTGGGACCGCAGTAAGACAAAAGCCAACTCGGGGTTCCAAATAACAGCTTTATTAGACAGGCAATGCAATACACAGGCCACAAAGTTATTGGTTCACACACACACACACTTTCACATGCACTCACACAATGGTAGCAGGGCAGGAAAGGCTTAATAGAGGGATTGAAGTCAAGGTGGATAAAAATAGAACTCGGGCCTCTTGTTTGGAGGGAAGATGTGGGTGATGGCTACCTATCCCAGGCTGAGAATTGATCCTTGATGGTCAGTCAGGGTCTTCTCCAGCAAGGGGCTGTCCAGAGGGGGTTGACGGCAGGGCCCCTGGGTGGATAGATGGCGTGGTGTAGTGCTGGTTCAGTTGGACAGGGTGTCCCAAGGAGGTCACACTCTACCACCCCTTTTATAGGGGTGGGCTACCTGTGACTCCAATGGGCAGGACATGCCCAGGCAAGGGCCAGTCCTGTTCAGATGAGGACGTGCAGTTTCAGGTGTCCTCATTGTCTGGTGTAAGTTGCTGGTTTCTATTCTGTTCTTTGGTTCCATGTTGCTGGTTTCCTAAAGAGTCTTTATCTTTCAAATGTTGGGTTTTGTCTCTGGTTATGGGAGTATGTCTGTGGTTTCAGGGAGAGTCAGTGCAAGATGGTGGTAGGGTCAGTAAGCTGATGGTCCAGTCATTAAGCTGCTGGTCTGGTCATTCAGTAAGAGCTATTTTGAAGCCTGCTACCATCATGTCTCAAGCACTCTTATTCTCTCTCATTCATCCAGGAACCAATTTACATAGGAGGGGTAGGTATGAGTCAGTTGCAACACAATTACAATAGGGTATGCCTGGGCAGGGGACACAAAACTGAGACTTGACAAGATGGAGACTTGACATTACTTTGACTAACTTACAGAAATAGGCCTAAATCATATAATATCAATATAAAACAGTATAAATCAATACAAGCATAATAGGAATACAATAAAAACCAATACTAAAATAACAGGGTGCTATTTACAATGGTACATGGACAATATAAATGGGGCTTGTTACAGTAATGGAATACAAAAGCTTATCTTAACTTACCTATGACTACTTATAACTACTTATGAGGAATAGACAGGGCAGAGAGAAAGTCAGAAATGGTTGGGGAAGGGTAGGGAATGTACTTTTAAGTAAAAAAACAAAAACAATTACCCCCCCCCAAACAAAACAAAACAAAACAAAACAAAACAAAAACCTGGGGGTTTTGCTACAGGGGCAAGGCATGGTCTGGGGCTCTGTGGAGTCAGGTAGGAGTAGGCACAGAAAGGGGGCACCAGCCTGCTGTCACACTGTGCTCAGCTGGCCCAGGAAGCTCCAGAGCTGCTCTTGCCCCATTCCAGCCAGGGACTGTGGGAAGCAGCTGCATGGGGTGCCAGGCTCAGCCAGGGATGGTGGAGATGGTAGGTGGGTCCCCCTGAGCTCCCTGTCTGATCCCCCACAAGGTGTTCCCTGATGGCTGGGGAGGAAGCACTGGAAGGGGGGATTTCCCTGTTACTGCTGCTGTCGCCAGCAAGCTCAGCATCCCATGCAGCTTCTCCCCACAGCTAAAGCAGAAGCAGGATTGGCTCTGGAGCTGGCCCTCCACCCCATCAGCCAGAAATAGCAACAGTCTCCTTTTCCTGTGCCTGCGCCCTGCTCAGGCTCCAGGGTTCCCCACCAGCCTGGGGCTCCAGCTGCAGGCAGCAGCTGTGCAGTGTTGGGTTTGTCCAGGAATGGCAGTGGTGGGTGGGCGCCACATCTTTCTGTCCCTGACCCCCCTGGGTGTTCCTATGGTCCGAGGGGCTGAAGAACTTGTTGTGCTACACTGTGGAAGGGGGGTGTATCCACATCGCTGCACCCTACCTGGATCTGCCCCAGTCTTCCAAAAATTGCTTTTACCCAAACTTGAGTACATTAACAGCTCCCACTCACAAACTTGTTAACTGTAAATAACGTTAACAAGTCTGCTTCTCAGAACCTGATTTCCAGAATGTATTAAGTCCCTGTTCAGTCCTCAGAAACTGAATGATTTTAGACCTTGTACCCCGAGTCCCAGGGCAACATTTTAATTGTCCATAGCTCTATAAACAATTTACTATCACCTTAGTCTAGTTAAACAGAATTTGCTGGCTCTCTTTTTATATTAATAGTTCACAACCACTGGTCTCAGTTTCTTCATTATTCTCATATTTTAATATGTTCTTCTTTTTACTGATAGCTCCTAATAGCAGGATACCTTCTTCACTGGTTAAATTCTATTTTCTGGCTCATTACAGTCACTTTTCTTCAGATACTCAAGCTTGAAATTCTGGCCAATGAATATGGAAGAGAGCAGGCACTAACTAAAGCAAAACTGATAAGAGTTCTTCAGGAGAGGGAGGGGAGGAGGAATAGAAAAGTAAGGAATAAGAAACATGCTTCATGGTTGATTCTTTATATTTGTATGCTTAAAGCTATGAGGGTAAAAATACTTATGCAGAAAGATGAAGTACTGGAAGGAACTAAATGATTACAGAGCTTGTCTTGCATGAAAAAGATAGGAGAAGGGAAAACAAACAAACAAACAACACTCTTCCTACACTCTTGCCAGCAGGGACTGGAAAGCTTTCACAAATGTATGTGGGGTGTCTGAGCAGAAGAAACATAAAAGAAAAAGTAGATATGTTAAAAAAAAGATGCAGAACTTGAAATGATGATGATAATGGAGCTCAAATTGGGGTAATACTGATTTCTAGCCCAGGCCTATCTTTAAAGTGATGCAAAAAACAGTTTGAACAATGAGCTTGTAAAAACAACTGTTAGGAAAAGACAGATAAAGAGCCAAGGGAGCTGGAAATTTTGATCAGTGCACCCAGCCGAGCAGCATCCTGTAGAGTTAATTCAGTTTGCTAATAAACTGTTTGCTGAACCTTAATGGTTATGTTTGTAAATTCTTGGAGAACAATTGAGCTACCAGAGGATTGAATCAAATCAAATGTGGTACAATGCAAACTCTCAACATGGGGAATAAGAGTGATAGTGGCAATTACTGTGTCTGGTAAATCTATTCATGCTTAAAAGTAATGGATTAATAAAATCCCTCTCTGTTTGAAATGTGGGTACCAACAGTGCGGGTATAAAAGAGCAATCAGTGCTAAATAGACAGGATTGCCTTTTTATGGAATTAGCAAAACAGTGACTGAGAGGAATGAAGCAGATGTAACGCGTTTCAGATTTGGTGAAGAGTTGATATGCTGTCCCATAAAATGTCACTCATTTTAACTGAAATGTGCTGGGCCTGAACATTATCACATGGTCTGAAAATTGGCTGAAGGAATGCAACTGACAGAAGTACTTTAAGGTGCACACAGATGTAACGATTTTCATCCAATCTGGCCTCGGAAAGCAGTTTACAGTCATGAACAAATACAAGTGCATGGCTGCAGACAGTGTTCCTTCTAAGGGGTAGCGATCTTTGAGTGCACCACTTTGGTCTGCGAGCACACTGCTTTGGTCCATGAGCACGCTGCTTCGGTCCCGTCCCCCATTTTGGCGCACGCTGCTTCAGAAACCACTGGTGCCTGCATAGAGCCCTGTAAGGGTCAGGTACCCTGGGACTGTAGTGGAGGGTGATCAGTCTTGTCTGGGGTCAGGGACCCCAGGGGACCGGGATGGATGGAGAGGAGCCTTGCCTGGGCCAGGGACCCCAGCGGACCCGGACGACATGTGGAGCAGGGCCAGGGACCTGGAGCCCAAAGGGGCTGGGGAGCACAGTGGGAGATGAAGCATTGAACTCAAAAGATCCTAGAACTCCAGGCTGCAAGAATAAGTATTAGAGTTGGCTAAGCTATTACAAAATAATGTATTTATTTGTCAGTTATTTCACACTGACAAGCTATCTGTCATGTAAGATTCTTTCAAGAGCTGTTACAGAAGTCAGTAGGAGTCTGCACACAAACAAAGAAGGGAACCCCAAGTCCTATCTCAGGGATGGGCAAAATACGGCCCACAGACCAAATCCAACCTGACAGGCAAATTAAGTCAGCCCACAGGCAGGCGTCCAATTAATTGCATCTGGCTTGCCCTGCAACTGCCCCTGCTATGCTCCGCATGGGGCCGAGCCCAGCCCATTCCCCCCCGGGACAGTGTGATGCGCTGCCACACTCGCCAGCGGGAGGGCCCTGGCCCCAGCCAGTGCGCACAGCTTCGGGGCAGGGCAATTGCCTGCCGGAGCTTGCACCAGCCCCAGCCCCTGCCTCACCTCAGGGAGTGAGGGGGCACATGGCATCGGGGCTGGGGACCGGAGCAGTTCCCTGAAGCTGGCAGAACAGTTTCTTGGAGCTGGTGGAGCAGTTCCCTGGCACCAGCCCCCCCGCCTCGCCTTGGGGAGCAAGGAGGCACATGTCATCGGGGCTGGGGAGTGGAGCAGTTCCCCGAGCCCCAGTCTCCGTCCCCACTTCGTCTTGGGGAGTGAGGAGGCACGTGGCAAGAAGGCACTCTGCCCCAGCCCCAGCCCCTGGCTTGCTTCAGGGAGGAGCCGCTGCCTAAGCTTACCTCCGGTAAGTGTCCTGCACCAGCCCCGGTGTCTCCGCTGCGCTCCGCACCCAGCTCCTCTCTGGGAAGCTGCTGCCCAGCTCCTCTCTGGGCAGGTGCGAGGTATTAAAAAGTTAGTACACGGCAAGATTTTAAATCACGCGCAGCCGCACATGCACGCACCTTGAAGGGAACACTAGTTGCAGAGCACTTAAAAAAGGCCCAATCCTGTGACAATCTAAATCCTCATTGCACGAGGGTTCAGTTGAAGATGCTTCAAAGTGGAGCATTTTCAGAATGGGAGGGGGGAAGCGAACGAAGGGAGCTCATTCTGGGGGTTTCCCAGCCAGTGCTGAAGGGTGAGGTAGGGGGAGTGGAGCCCCCCCCAAGGTGGGGAGCTCCAATCCACCCACCACCTCACTCCAGTGTGGCTGGGGAGCCCCCCAGAACAAGCTCCCACCCCTGCCTTCTCTCTTCTCCCATCCAGACATAGCACCAGGGCTGCAAGGGGGTGCAGAGCTAGAGATGTAGCTTCTTTCCTTGGATGGGCTCCAAATTAGCCAATCCTCCACCCTCCTAGCATCCACCGCAGCTAACATTTGTTGGCTTCGAAGGATCAGTCTAACTCATGGCACTTTCTGTGAAGTGGCATGAATTAGACTGGGGAGCTGCTCTTCTGTCTGCTGTTTTAAATTTTCCATATGCTCAAAGTGCCAAACTGACAATTACATATTGATCCACTCAGGCCCCCTGTGCTGCAGGTAAATGGATATGACTAAATGCAGACAGAAAATGAGATAGAAAAATTAACTTGCTCACTCAAGGTCATACAGGGCAGGTCTGAACCATGACAGGAGTGTGTCCTGGCCACAGATGTTCCTGAGCCCATCCCAGCTCCTCACTCCCACAGACATGCTCCAAATTTTGAAGTACAGTGGTGAGGTTGCTCTGGGGCCATCCCCAGGGGTTGCTGTTAAGCACATGGGCCACCGAGGTGCTAAGGGCAGCTGCAAAGAGGTGCCCCTGAGCAGCCTTGTTGGTGCACATCTGGGTTTGCAGTGTGCTGGCAGGTGTGGCATGGGTGACACAAGCTTGGGAGCATCCAGGCTGGGACACACCGCTGCAGTGTAGACATGCCGATGTTGTGTCACTGGCAGAGGTGGGATTATTATCCAAGACCCCCTGACTTTCAAAGCTGGACCCTTTTCTCTGGCTCATACCCTATCCTGTCCTGTTTCTTTAAGTCTTTCTTCTGTTGGGATCCTACCAATCTGGGCAAGAGTGCAGAGAGAGGACTGAGGAGGAAGTGGTAGTGTCCACCTTTGATAGCACAGCTCTAAATTTAAAGCATTTGCCTCGGAAGTGGGAGACCTAAGTTAAATTCCCTCCTCAGCCTGAGGTGGTCCAACATCACGTCTTAGTTCCCAAGACAGTGCCCTAACCATCAGACTAGAGGGCATCCTGAGTTGGGAAGGGCACTTTCCATGTCTCTAATTGGTGTTGTGCCCCTATGAAGAAAAGAATTCCGTTTTGTTTTTTTTTGGTCTGGAAAGAGAGAACAGGAGAGTATGACTCTGTAGCCTAGTAATTAGGGCATTATCCTGGGGATCCTTGAGTTCTGCTGTCTCTTTCCCCTGCAACCAGCTTCAGGCATCTATTACTTCTAGTCCTAGGCTTTAAATGACCTGAGACTGCATCAGGCACAATGATTTTATCTTGTTGAAACTGTGTTGAAAGAAAACAAAAGGAAAGAGAAATGTAAAAGACTTTGCTTTCTTGTCAGTGTATTTAGTCTCTCATTCAGACTTAAATCCAACAGATATCTTCCATGCATAGAGATAAAAATAAAAAACAAATTTAAACACTAGACAGGCACTTTGAAGCTGCCTGCTAAGTGAGAAATGATGCAAGTATTTAAAATAAGAAAACTGTGTAAATTAAGTAACAATAAAATACTAACCCATTGCATTTATAGTGCTTTCCATCGATAGCCCTTAAAGGCCTTACCAAAGTAGATATCACTATCCCTGCCTTACAAATTGTACGTGGCATAAGTGGGGATAGGACCCCAGTTCCCCCTACTCCCAGCTGGGTACCATCTCTTCCTAAGGCACTTGGCAAAGCAGTCTGCTGAAAACTGACTAGAACCTGGTCTCTGGGAGGGCAATGCAACAGTGTGCAGGCAGTCCAGGAAGGTTTTGCAAAGTGTTGGGGACAACTTCTGGGTACAAGTGCTGGAGCAGCCAACTAGGGGCCATGCCCTTTGTGACCTGCTGCTCACAATCAGGGAAGAATTGTTGGGGAATGTAATAGTGGCTAGCAACTTGGGCAGCAATGACCACAGGATGATTGTGTTCAGGGTCCTGAGGAAAGAAAGGATGGAGAGCAGCAGAGTAAGGACCCTGGACTTCAGAAAAGCAGACTTCGGCTTGCTCAGGGAACTTATGGGCAGGAACCCCTGGGAAACCAGTCTGAGGGAGAGAAGAGTCCAGGAGAGCTGGCTGTACTTTAAAGAAGCCTTACTGAGCATGCAGGAACAAACAATCCCAATGTGCAGGACTAGTAAGAGCATTGCTCGGGCATGTGGGGATGAAGTCAGGAAGGCCAAAGCGCAATTGGAGTTGCAACTAGCAAGGAATGTGAAAGGTAACAAGAAGGGTTTCTACAGGTATGTCAGTAGCAGGAGGAGGATCAGGCAAAGCATAGGTCCATTACTGAATGGGGGAGACAACCTTGTGACAGAGGATGCAGAAAAGGCTGCAGTGCTCAATTCCTTCTTGACCTCAGTCTTCACAGGCAAGGTCAGTGCCCAGACTACTGCACCAGGCAGCACAGTTTGGGTTGGAACTGAGGAGACAACAGTGGTGAAAGAACAGGTTAGGGACTATTTAGAAAAGTTGGACATGTACAAGTCCATGGGGCTGGACAGGATGCACCTGAGGGTGCTGAGGCTGATTGCTGAAGAGATTGCAGAGCTGCTGGCCATCATCTTTGAAAACTCATGGCGATCAGGAGAGGTCCCAGATGATTGGAAAAGGGCAAACATAGTGCCCATATTTAAAAAAGGGAAAAAGGAGGATCCAGGGAACTACAGACCAGTCAGCCTCACCTCAGTCCATGGAAAAATCATGGAGCAGATCCTCAAGGAATCCATTTCTAATCACTTGGAGGAAAAGAAGGTGATTAGGAATGGTCAGTATTGATTCACCAGGGGCCACTCATGCCTGACCAACCTGATTGCCTTCTGTGATGAGGTGACTGTATCTGTGGATGAGAGGAGACCAGTGGATGTGGTGTACCTTGATTTTAGCAAGGTTTTTGATAGAGTCTCCCACAACATTCTTGCAGGCAAGCTAAGGAAGTACAAGCTGGATGAATGGACTGTAAGGGTGATCAAAGACTGGCTGTAGCATCAGACTTAGAGGGTAATAACCAATGGCTCGATGTCTAGTTGGGAGCCAGTATCAAGTGGAGTGCCCCAGAGGTTGGTCCTGGGGCTCGTTTTGTTCAATGTTCCATGTTTTTCTTCAATGCCTTCATCAGCGAACTGGAAGATGGCACAGAGTGCATCCTCAGCAAGTTTGCTGATAACACCAAGCTGAGGGGAGTAGTAGATACACTGGAGGGTAGGGCTAGGATTCACTGACCTAGACAAATCGGAGGAATGGGCTAAAAGGAATCTCATGAGGTTCAACAAGGACATGTGCAAAATCCTACACTTAGGCCAGAACAATCCCATGCATCAGTATAGGCTGGGGGCTCACTGGCTGGGCAGCAGCTCTGCAGAAAAGGACCTGGGGGTTACAGTGGACAATTAGCTGAATATGAGGCAGCAGTGCGTCCTTGTTGCAAAGAAGGCTGATGGAATACTGGGTTGCATTGGAAAGAGGGTTGCTCGCAGGTCAAGGGAAGTGATCAAGGGAAGTGATCATTCCTCTCCATTCAGCACTGGTGAGGCCACATCTGGAGTTCTGTGTTCAGTTTTGGGCCCCCCACTACAGAAAGGATGTCAACAAATTGGAGAGGGTCCAGCAGAAGACAGCAAAAATGGTGAGGACGCTGGGGGACATGACTTATGAGGAAGGACTCAGGGAACTGGGCTTATTTAATCTAGAGAAGAGAAGACTGAGGGGATTTAACTGTAGCCTTCAACTACCTAAAGAGGGGTTCAAAAGAGGATGGAGCTAGACAGTTTTTAGTGCTGGCAGATGACAGAACAAGGAGCAATGGTCTCCAGTTGCAGCAAGGGAAGTTTAGGTTAGATATTAGGAAGAACTTTCTCACTAGGAGGGTAGTAAAACACTGGAACAGGTTACCCAGAGAGATGGTGGAATCTCCATCTTTGGAGGTTTTTAAGACCCAGCTAGACAAAGCTGTGGCTGGGAGGATCTAGTTGGGGATGGTCCTGCCTTGAGCAGGAGGTTGGATTAGATGACATCCAGAGGTCCCTTCCAACCCTAACTTCCGATGATTCTGTTTACAGAGGCTGGATTGTTTTCAGCAGCTCTTCTTCATTTTCTTCTCTAGAAGCTCAGGACATGTAGACATTAAAACATGGAAGCTGGATGTATCCTGTTTTGATTGTGCCAAAAAGCAAGATTAATTCTGAGCACACTGAAGAAGGTGTAGCTAATACAAACAGGCCACATTAAGTAAGACAAGTACAGTGTCCACACCTGCTCATTCTTGAAGGCGAGCAGGTTGGGGTCAATAGTCATTGAGAGACCAGGAGAATTTGAAAGGCAGTTAAAGATTAGGAGCACGATTCCCTATTACTGAGTACTTTGTGCAGCCATTAACCATATACAAAGTTGACTGTAAAAGGCTGGTATTTACATTCACTTTATAGTAGAGTAGATGATTACACAAATTGTAAGGCAGGGGAGAATCTCGCTTCATAGTCCTGATTTTTTTTTCCTTACCCCTTTTACCCCAGCTTTACATTAAGGCACTCCATAACTGCAATGGAGGTTTTCCTGATATGCACCACTGGCAGGAAAATCAGACACATTCTTAGTTTTTGCTTTCAGTCAATCTCTTTCTGTGTCTTCTCTATATCTCCTACCTATATCTTCTGTTATCAGTGGAAGAAGGTTGTCTGCTGTAGTTCCTGCCCTATGACACTCTGGCTGTTCTAGAAGGCTGTACAGGATCTCTGAGGCTCATCGAGAGAGTTCTTGCAGACCAGTAGGGCTCCCTCTGCTTCACAAACTGACACGACCAAACATGCCCAGATATAAGAGAAGTCCTCCTACTCACTGAGGGTAAAAACTGACATTGCCAAATGAAGTGGATCAGCTGTGGTGGGATGTGTCCTGCCACAGCTGATCTGCTTTATTAGGTGAAACTCATGTTGCCTGTTGTCCTGTGTTGGGTAGGACCCATTGTGGGAGAACGAGTGAAGTGTTCCCCTTGCCTGGGGATTCCCCATGTTCTTGGAGGCATGGGTCAGCATGGGCCCCTGCGTGGGGGCATGGGATGCTGGGAATTTCTCAGGTTCTGCACATGCCTGTGTTTCCTTGCTGAGACCTGCACTGACCTGTGCCTCCACATGAAGCATGAGCTGGGGCAGAACCCAGTGAAGGTTGAAGTGTGTAGGCAAGGATCGTGTGCTTCCAAGCTGGGGCCTGTGCAGGCTTTCCCTGCTTACAGAGACATGTCCCTGGAGATCCTGGGGCAGGTCTCTGTAAGTGGGAAAGCCCCATATTCTCTGCTTACAGAGAAGCAGCCCGAGATTCCCTGGAGTGTGCCTCCGTAAGCAGGAAAGCCGGACAGGTGCTCCTGAGGCTTGAGGGGCCTGATGCTGCTTGGGAATTCTCGGGGTGCACAGGATCAGACCCCTCAAACTCCCAGAGCATGTACCTGGGGCAGCTGGCAGGTGTGGGAAGCTCTGGGCTGCATGCGGTCTCTTGCCACAGACCAAATACATGCCTGCTGCAATAAAGCAGCACTATTTAATGCTAGCTTTTGTAGTGGCCACTGATGTGTTACAACAAGTCTGTTTGCTGACCATTTTGTGTCACCATAAAAATGTTTATGGTGGGGTAAAGGGAAGCAGCTGTATTCTTACTAAGACTTTGTAAGAAGAGAAGCTAGAAAGGAGGAGGCAACATGGAGAACCCTTGGGCTGCCAAATCCTGGATGGGGATAATTTTGGTTAAGTTATTGTGTGCTAATTAATAACCTGATTGTGTTACTCTCAGATTTGGGGCAATTATTGTACTGGACATTTATTAAATGTAAATGTAATATCCAAAACAAACACTCATAGTTTGCACAAACCCTGTCACCAACGAGTCCTTTCAGAGCACGCCATCCTCAGCTGTAAAAACTACATTCTGCTTTCATGAGCTCTGTTCTCTGACCTCCCCGGCAGACCTCTAATCCCTGGCAAGAAAGGGCATGGTATGCTTTCATCTGGTGTTCTCTTGTGAATGCTACAGTTGTTCCCCAGTTAAGGAGACTCGGGAATTGGAGTCTTTATTTCATCTCAAATCAACTCCAACCAAATTGGCTAATAGATCCCATGAGGAGGACTTTCTTTTGTAGGCTAAAAAACAAAGTTGACTGGTTCTTACTCTTCAGTGTGAGCCTTGGGCTTCCTGTATCCTCCATTTGCTTTTTAAGGTTACCTGAAAATAACAAGCCTCCCTTCCTTTGCTATGATTTATTTAACTGTCTGTGTAGCTTTTTGGGGTATGTTTTGTATGAAAAGCACTAAGCAATATAAAGCTGTGTGTATGAGGGAACTGGTCATTGTTATATGCAGGAGGAGGAAAAGGAAGCTTAAACATGTTGATTTTAGGATTAATTAAATGGAGCTAGACCTCTAATGAGATGTCATAACTTCCATAATATTATTTGTGCCTTCTAGGTGACGAGTAATTCATACCACCTGTTTAAACTGTCTTTGTTATAAATTGTTATTTATCACCTATTTACATAGCAATTATTGTTTTCTTCAGAAGACAGTCTGTGTTTGAGTGAACGGATTAATCTGTTTTGCTTCAGGAACAATAAATCACCCTTTCTTTTAGCCTCCTTTCTTCTCTTTTTTGTGCATAGCACTTCCATGAAGATATTTTAATTCTCTTTCCTTTGTTAGCAAGAGATATTTGCTAGCTGTTCCTAGTGCTACAGAAATTAGGGGAATTATATTCTGAAAGCTGCTCTAAAATCTATCTTGACCTACTACTGGACAATAACCCACTCAGGGAACCACTGCTTTTGGTAGATCTGTACAAATTCTTGATAAGACTAATACACACCATCCAGAAAACCTGTAAACAAACTTATTTCACAGCAAGATGGGTGACAATGGTTTTAGCCCTACAAGGTGTGGAGCATACTAGGCCCATTCAGCTCTTACTAGGCCCATTATCTTCAACAACAGCACCAGTAAACTCTGTTGGCCCCACCAAAGGTTGAAAAGTTTTGGAAGGCACCGCTAGTCAAGTCTGCTGAACTACTTTAATAATCTTAGAGCATGTGTAGATGAAACAAAATTTCTTGTTTACATCAACACAATTGAGTTTGTGTTTGCATGACCCAGGATTTCCCACCACTTTAAAGTCCACTTAGCACCTTAAATTAACTGTACTCGGAGGTGTTTTAATTTGCGTTGCTTTCCAGTTATGCCGCTCCAACTGTAGATTTTGTTTGCGCAAACAGCCAGAGAATCCAAAGACTTCTAATTAATCCCCTTTGCCACGAGGAGGTGCTGTGTCCTGGCCTCTAGCCAGTAGGTGCTGCTGTGTGTTCTTTTTTATCCTCCTTCACTGCTCCCTTCTCCCTCACAGCACGCAATTCAGGCAGGTCAGGACAGGTCTGCTCAAACCTCTTATTATTATTATTATTTTAAAATGGGGGAGAGAAGTAATCCTTTAATTTTCTACCCCCTCTTAATTATTCAGGCCCCCTCACCACCTATATTGTATGTCCTCCCCCCTGCCCATGTACCCTCCCTTCCTCCTGCCCCCACATGTATCCTCCACCTGAGACCCCTGCGACCCCTGTACCCCCCCCCCGTCATGTGCTGCCACTGCAATGGCCATAGCTCCCAGTGACAGCTGCAGCATCACCATAGTGGCAAGTTTTCTGCAAGTAGTTTGAAACTTTGGAGTGAGTGGTTACACGACTTCCTTCAACACTGCAATATTGCATACCTTCTGAACTTCATCACATTCCATTTCAGAACCATGACCAAAAGTCCAAGGGCAGCGGGATGCTGCCTGCCAGACACAGCACCCAGGCTATGCAGTGTCCTGGGTGATATTTGGGTAATATGTCCCACCGACCTTGTGTGTATGGAGGGGGGGAAAGTCCAGTTTTTTGACTGAGAGAAAAAAACCCCCTCCTCTTCCCCTTCTTCCTTTTCCCCCCCTCCTTGCAGAAAACTTTCAAGGGCAGAACTCGCCGGGGACAGCAACCAGCCCACAGTCCAGTGATGAGGAATACAGGCGTGCATTGAAGCAATCCTTTTTTTTTTTTTAAACATTAGTATATATGCTTTATATGGTTAAGTTAAGCTTTTGAGCTGCAGCATTTTCACTGAAGTTTTATTTTTGCTCTACATAAGTGTCATGTTTTCTTTGGTGTGGGTGGGTGGTTGGGTTGGTTTTTGGAGCCTGTGCCTGGCTCAGTGTGGTGGAGATGCTGTGCTTGCAGGGGTTTTGTGGAGTCATGGCATTACTGGAAAAAATTGTGAAGAGTTGCAGGGTGGACTGTAATGGGAGGGAAGGAGGTGGAATGTTTGATGAGTGCTAGCTAGGGTGTGGTACAGCCAGCCTGTTTTGTAAGAAAAAAGACAATTCAACCCCACCCACCAGTTTTGCAGATTGCAAGCAGGCAATCTGCAAAACTTCTCCATGCATGGACCTCCCAGGGCCTTTAGCCTTCAGCAAGTCTTTAAAGACTTTAGTAAGTCTGCATTATAATGCATTTCATATGCATGGTCGCTGAGGGGGGTGAAGGGTTGGGGTTAACGCTTGCTGCCCCAGCTCCAAAACAGCTTCTTTTTTAATTTGCAGGCTGTACTGTTATGGGAGGTGCAATGCAAAAATGATATTTTTTCAATTCTTTCTTTGCAATGCAATGTTTTCTTTACAAAATCCAGTATGCAGCACCTTTTGGAGCCGGATTTGCAGACCCCCCTGCCCTCCCAGTCCGCTGTGACCCACTCCCCCCAGGAGACAGCTCATCAGATTTTGTTCAGGATTGCTTTGTCCTCCCTTGCCATATCTCTCCTCTCAGCCTTCTCAAAGGACAGGGAGAAGGAGGGAAATGAGAAGCAGCACTCCCAAGGCAACCCAGGATAATCTCTTCAGCTACCTCTAGGCCTCTCCAGAATCAAGTGTATTCAAAAGAAAGCATCATTGTGGGAGAACTTCTTTTCATCCAAATTCAAGAAATGTGTAATACCTCCTTCTCCTACACTAGGTATTGGCATGTCCTCACCAGATGGGTCTCAGCTAAGCAGGGAGCTGCTACTTAGCCAAGGCCATCGCTTCAAAAAGCACTCTGCTCCCTATAGAGAGGCCAAAAGTGTTATGCAGCAGCTGGCTATCCCCAGACATTATTGAGGTGCCTGGAGGGGAGGCCAGCCAATCTGAAATACGGGCCCTGACCAGCTTTGTATCCAGCCTGAGAAACTACTGCATTCACTCCTGCCCCTGGCTGGCTGCAAACCACACCCCTGCTCCCAGGTCTATGCCCTGAAATAAAGCAGGAGTACAAATCAGATTTTTTTTTCCTTGTCTTTATTTTTTTCACAATAAATTGAATTGCAAACAATTCGGTTAAGAAATCACAATAAAGCTAAAACAGTATAGACTTTTTTTTTTTTTACTCAACAATGCTGTTGGTAGTCAACTGGTGAATATACTTTTTTACAGTACAGCCATTGCCAGCAAGCACAATACAATAGGATAAAACACCAATTCACAATATGCTCCCATGGTCCCTTGAGTAATCCCTTGATACGATATGGATAGATGGAGGGCTGCACGGTGGGAGGCTGAGAGGCAGGCAGGCAGGCAGCCAGCCTGGTTACTGGCCCTTCCTGGTTACTGATGACCTTCCTGGTTACTGATGATTGAAACTTTGGAGTGAGTGGTTATGTGACTTCCTTCAATACTGCAATATTGCAAACCTTCTGAACTTCATCACATTCCATTTCAGAACCATGCACAGCCAGCATTTTCTTGCAAGAAAGAAAGCAAACCCACCCACAAAGCTTAGTTAGGGAGGGAGGGAGGGAGGGGCTCCCTCAGGTGAGGGTCCCCAGGATGGTGGCAAAGGGGCCGCCTCAGGTGGAGCACCCAGGCACAGTCCCCTAGGGGCCCCTGCAGGTGCGGGCCCCCAAGCATGATCCCCTAGGGGCCCCCTCAGGTGGGGGCCCCTGGGCATGGTTGGGGCCCCCTTAGGTGCAGATGAATGACCTGACAGTTGGTTGGCTGAGTCAGGCCATGCTACTCTCTGGACCATTGTAACTTTGGAATCTTTCCTGGGCACAAAGCTTAGGTATGTAGGGAGGGAGGGGCCCCCAGGTGGGTGGGTGGAGGAGAGGGATGGAGGGAGGCATCCTGCACCCCCTTTCTGGTTACTGAACACGCCCCAGCAGGAAGATGGCTGGGTCAAGGGAGGGCCCCAGGCATGGTGGAAAAGCCCCCCCCCCCCAAAAATCAGAATACCATCTCAAAGCTTATAGTTTGACTTTTATCAAGTCATTCCACAAAAATAAATGGCTAGCTGAGGACTCTGCTCTTTCCCAGCCCTACCTCTGGTGAAGGAGGTTCAGTGTTGGATCTGAGGTCAGCCTAAGACTCCAAATTCCTCTAGAACATCACTTAACACTGGACATTATCCTCTTGTAATTCTGTCCCCTCTGCTTGTTGTCCCTATGCTAGTTATCTCATTCAGAAGTCTGATGCTCTGCAGTCTCACTGATTGCTTAACTAACCGCTTACAGCAGCAGCAACAAAAAAACCTGCTGAAAACAAACCAAGGAGTAAAGACTTGTTTAAGAAGTGGTTTTGCCATATGCTTGTTTGGAGAATGTTACCTTCCAGTAGTAAAGTAAGGGAGAAGTAGGTGTTAAGTTGATCAGCATTAGTCCCTTGCCCTGTACTCTAATGCTAGCACAAAATAATTGACTGTGATAAACCAGCCCCAGCCCCCCTGCCTAGGCACTCCATCCCTTCCATCACACACCCATTGCCAAGGGCAGGTCCTGCATGGGCAGGGTGCTTGACCAGGTGGCTGGGATGGAGTCACTGGCTGACAGGGAGCAGTGTCCAGGAGCGAGATGAGCAGGTGAGGCCAAGGACACCCCAGGATTTTGTGGTGGTGCTGGCACAGGGCCAGTGGCAGAGCCATGATCCGCTTCTTGTACACCCCTGCGCGAGTATAGTTTCCATGGGCAGGAGTGTGCAGGGAACAGATTGTCCCAGGTCCCAGTACCACGCTGTCACTGTGCCAAGATCCTGGCCCCAGACAGAGTCTCATTCCATTCACCCAGCCGAGTTTCCTGGCTGAGTGGGTCCCAATCGGTTTCTGTGGAGATGCTGGGATCATAGGGCAGTGACAGTGTGGGGCAGGGATGGGGGCAGAGCCCCAGTTCTGTGGGCAGAGAAGTGTGGGAAGCATATTGCATCTCTAATCCCAGCCCTGTGGTGCTACCACCCCAAGATCCCGGGGTCTCTATGGAGGCCATCCAGGATCTACTCAGGCAGGACACAAGGCCAGGCAGATGGGATGCTGCTGCAGGCAGGGGGAGAGCTGCATCTGGGTCTGGGCCTGGGATCTTGGGATAGTGAGAGCCTGGGGCAAGGCCTGGGGCAGAGCCACGATCTGCTCCCTGCATGCCTCTGTGTGTGGAACCAGTGCCCATTGCAGGGCATCTGGGCAGCAGATCTTGGTACTGCCCTGGGCCCCAGCCCTGCTCTGTCAGTGTCCTGGGACCCGGCTCGTGTTCTCAGCCTCATCCACCTGTCCTATTCCCAAATACCACTCCCTGGCTCCCCACAGCCCCATCGCTCATAGGGAGTTTTGGTGAACCTTTGTGCGGGGGGCCGTGGGTTATGCACTGACCTGGCCTGTGACATCTCAGCAAAACTCCCTAGGTGGCCTGCAGGCCCAAATAATTGCCCACCCCTGGACTAGACAGAGGGGTTAGAGATGATGGCCAAAGTTTCAGCTGCAGCTAAGCCATGGCTGGAGCAGAAGAAAAGTGCAAAGGTGTTTTTCTGTGTACTCCTACTGAGGGGATAACAATAGCACCAGAGATCATTCCTGTCGCCGGGCAGTAGAGTGGGACAGGGACCTCCTTACCACACTCAGGCATGCTCCTTAGAAGGGGGCAGGGGCAATAAGAAAGTGGGTATAGAATCTGCTTCTGCAACTTTTTGCTACCTGTGGATTTCATTCCTGGGGGGACTATTTCCCAATTGCCCTTAAGATGATCCACCTTGTAGCAAAACCCCCAGGTTTCTTTTTTTTCCCTTCTTTTAAATGCATTCCGTCCCCTTCCTCAACCATTTCTGACTTTTTCTTTCCCCCTCTATTCCCTATAGATAAGTGTAAGTGAGCTAAGACATAGGATAAGATTCAGCATTTTATTTTGGTAGCAAGTTATATTTGTTTTGTTTTTTCTCCTTCTTTATATTGTATAATTATTATGTTTATATTGATTTTTACTGTTCTATATTATTGTTTTACTGGTACTATATGACTTAGGCCTACTTATGTAAGTTAGAATAAGTCATATCAAGTTTCTGTTTTGTTTGTTAAGTCTTGTCCCCAGGCCTGGTTGTGTAACCCATGACTCATACCTACCCCTCCTATGTAACTTGGTTCCTGAATGAATGGGGATGAATGAGGGTGCTTGAGAGACAATGGCAGTAGGTCTAAAAATAGCTCTGTGTGAAAGACCGAACCATCAACACCAATACCTGGACCAATGACCCAACCCTTGGAACCACCCTCAGCATTCAAGAAACAACAGATGAGGCAACCCACCATTGTGCCAAGGCTACACATGCTCAGTTAGAACACCTGGGGCCCTCTGGGACAGGGCTGACACTGCCTGGACAGGCCCTCCCCATAGGAGATCAGAGGTAGTCTGCCCCATAAAAAGGGGTAGTGAAGACAAACTTTTTGGGACACCCTCTCCATCTGGATCAGCACCATGCCACACTACCTATCCACCCAGAGGCCCTGCCAGCGACCCCCTCTGGACAACACCTACTGGACAAAGACCCCTTTCCAGCCTGGATAGGTAGCTATCACCCCCCACCCTCTCTTCAACCAAGGACTTGGACTGTGTTTCTCTTCCTTACCTGGACTTTTAGCCCTTCCACTGAGTCTCTTTCTCCTGCTGCCATTGTGAGTGCTTGTGTGTGTGCATGTGTGTGAATCAATAACTTCATGGGGCTGTGTGGCATGTTATCTGTTTAATAAACCTGTTATTTGGATCCCTGAATTGGGTTTTGCTTTACTATGGTTCAGCCCTGCTTCAATCTTTGCTCCTCACCCCTCTAACTTCTGTCTCATTTCTTCCTCTCCTGCTTCTGGCTCATCGCCACCTCCAACACCTGTCCTGAGCTCCTCTCTGCCTCCAACCCCCTGTTTCTTTGCCACTGTCTTATTCCCACTGCCTTTTCCCCTGAGCAACCAGGTTTCTGCCTCAGTTTCTTTCCTGGCTGTCTCTTCCTTGCCACCAGGCTTCTTTTTTTCTTTTTTTCTTTTCCCCCCTCCCATGCACCAGTGACCTCGAGTAACCCTGGGGCCACTTGATCTTAAGTAAACCCAAGCCTCAGTTCCTCAGTCAGCTTCTCTCTAGTCCACCAGTTCTAATCCTGGTTCTGGCAACTTTCACTCCCTACACTTCAACTCTCTCTCTCTCTCACATTAACCTTCCCCCAAGTATCCCAGGTTACCCCAAGCACACACATACATACCATACCATCCAAGTTAGGAACTTACCTATGTGTAGGTGGGTTGTATGTGTGGGAACTGGTGAGTGTGTGTGTGTGTATGAATATATATATATATAATTGTGTGCATGATATACAAATTAGTGATCTGTGTATGTGTACTGAGTGTGCGGGTATTGACAATTGATTTTTGTCTCATTTTTAGTGTGTAGTGTGTATGTGCTTGAATTGGTGATAGGTATGCATGTGCCTAGGCTGGTTTGGATGTGTATGTCCCTGAGCTGGTAGTGTGTGTGTGTGTGTATGCACCTAATTGATTTGTGTGTTTGTATATGTGCAATTATGTCACACCCTCCTGTCTAACAGCGCAATATTGAGATCCTGAGAGTTGGCCTGACCCCACAGGGCAACAACCTCACCCTTTGGAATTGGGAAGGGAGCTGAGGAGGGAAGAATATCTGCACCCTCATCTATAAACCTGTTTCTTTCCTGATCATTTGGCACTAATTATAGTCACAAAAACTCCTAGGTATATATTTATTGCCACAAAGTAAAGTGGGTGTAGTAAGTAAACCTGTGCTCCTTGTACCTGTGAGCACCCTAAAGCAAAGCTCTGAGTTGAACCAGCAAAGTATGTAATTATGAGCTGCTTTAATCACCTTCATACACTGATAACTAAACATCTCTAGCCATCTCCCTGCATGCACTGGTATCAGTGTAAAGTCCCAGAAAGACTAAGGGTGCATCCAGACAACCATGCAGGTGTGGTTTATGGCACTGCAAACACATCTATGGCGCCACAAACCACACGCATGCCATTGGCGGTGCACCCCCTGACAGAAGCACTGCTGATGCTGCTGGCAGTGCCTGCAGGTGATCAGTGCTTGCCATCCCACCCTGCTCCCCCAACACCACTGTGGCCTCCTGAGGGAGCTCCCCACTTGTCACCACCATGCTCCTACCACCATTGCCCCCTGTGGGCAGTCTCCATGCCTCCAAGCCTCCGGGGGCATGCATCACTCATGTGCGTCACACATACATGCATTTCCTAGGCTGCTAATTTGCAGCGTGGCAGGTTTTTTTGACACAGGGAGATCTTGGTGTAAAAAAAATGTGTTAGAAATAAACGGGGTGGTACAGTGTGTATCACCTGAAACCAGAGCCTGGCCAGGCTCTGTGCACCCAGGTGGCTGCTGCTGCAGCCCTGGGAGGCCCCTGGGACCCCAGGTAAGGCTGCTGGGGCCAGCCCAGGTGCTGACCTCAGCCTTCCCTATCCTACCCAGGGTACCTTGCCACATGCCAGAGCACACATGTAGGGACGTTCCATGGGGACAACTAGTTGTCCCTGGGGAAACACACGTTCCTGCTCCTGGGCTAAGTACAGATAGTCAAAAAGCCTGAGGCTGAATTGATTCAATCTTTGCAGGTCAAAGCTAAGCTGCAAAGATTGAACCAATAAGCAAATGAACAGACATTCACTTATGATTCAGGAAATGCAGTCACATGCCTGCAGTGGCTCAAGCCAGAAGCCGGGGGTGCTAGAGAACAGTTCTCTGGCACATAGCCAGCATAGGATGTGTATTTGCTTCCTCTTCCTGCTGCCCCCAAGGTCTCTGGGATTTGCAGTCCACAATCACAGCAGCAAGACACTGCAGGGTTGCTCATCAATCCCTCTTTCTACTTCCAGGTGCTTCTGGGATTTGTAGTCTACAGTTGCAGTCAGAATTAAGTAATCCATCAGAGCAGGGCAGCTCTGCACTTGGGGGAAGGTGAATTTAATACTCCTTCCTGGCCCCAGATCCCAGGCAGGGTTTGCCTGGCAGGGAGTGGGGAGCAGTGAGCCAGCCCTCACTGCTGCAGCTAGGGAGGAGAGGAGTGGGGCCAGTCCTGCTCTCTGGAGCAGACAACACAGCTCAGCCCAGGGCTGAAAAGCGTACTGGGATGCTGGGGGACTGTGATTTAACTTGAACCAGGAAGGGGTATGGGACCGAAGTTTCATAAACTGGTTTGACCTAAAACAGTTAAGTCTGATGCTACATTCAACCAGGTTTAACTTAAACCAGTTTCAGCCATTTTGAAACTGGTTTATGTGCACTGAACTTCTGCTCTGTTACAGGTTTAAACTAGTTTCTGATCATTTAAACAGGTTTATGTGTAACTTCTGTCCCTAGCCCTAGAGTCTTTAAATCAAGTTTGAAGGTCTCCTCCCAAGATATTATGGTAACTGATGCAGAAATCATTGATTTCTGGCCTGTTGTGCAGGGGAGCAGAGTAGATGGTCATTATGGTTCCTTCCATCGTTAACTATTCAGAGCCTCTCACCCATTGTGTCCCTTCCCTGCCCCTAGAATCACAGTGGGTGTGGATTTCAGGTCCCTCTCTATCCTTTCTTCCTGCAACCTGAACTTTTTCACTGTCTTCTGTCTCCTCGTCTAACCCCTGGCAATAGGTTATTAGTGACTTACCCTTTTCTAGGATATAAGTTGCTGCCATTTCCCTGAAAGCTTTTGTTTCTTCATTGGGCCCAACATATTCCATCTGGGTCTTGGGCCTTTTTCCATTCAGCAGGTGACCAGCAGTCCTGCTGCAGTCCCTGGCTACTCCTGAGCTGAGGTATGTTTGCACCAAGAAGCATTGCTGGGGTGGGAGAGAATATATGAGCCTAACTCACCAGAGGCAACCAACCAACCCAGCTATCACTCAGGCTGGGTTTTAAAGAATATGGCAGTTGGGTTGCAGTTTTCTTTTTAATTTTAAGATAAGGGCCACTTCCTCAAAGTGTGACTCATCTGGTTACAAGTGCCATTTTGTTTGCTTTTTTGTCATGGCTACAAACCATTTTCATAACACTCCTCACCACATTTTTGTTGCCCGTTTCCAAGGATGATAGATTTACCCCATGGTTTCATGCAGATTGTATGTGATAGTAGCAGTTCTCCATGCTGTTCAGAGTTGTGACTACAGCAATGCGGCTTCCTGGCATCAAAGTTAACCTGACCTACTGTTTGTGTCCTCACCGAGAAGAAATTGTTACGCTACGGTTCCAACATGGCAAGCTAAACTTAAATTGCTTTACTGTGACTCATCATAATACTCATCTACTGAGCCAATCTATCTCCCCAGCTAAAGAGGGGTGTTGTCACCTTTCCCAGCCCCACCTCACCTGCTTCACACTCTCAGTGTTTGGGATTTGTGGGTGAAAGATGAAACAGCAACTTTCCCAAGATTCAGCCCTTTATCTTCCAAAAGTCTGCCACCCTACTGTGCCTTGGGGACCAGTGCCAGCCTAGTGTGTGGCTGTTTTTTCCTGCCTAGCAAGACAGGAATAGAAGTGTCAGGAGGATGCCTTTCCAGAGGCCAGATGGAAATCCAAGGAAACAGATGTTCATGCCTTTTGTTGCACAACAAATGCCCCAAATTCTGAGCTCAACAATTTGTAGTAATGATTTGTGCTGTCCTCTGTGAAAAGGCATCTATTTACTTGTTGCATGAGACAGCAGGTAGCTGAGAAGCTTCTTTGGACAGCTACTGCTGGGGCTTCAGGGGTCCAATCCTGTGGCATAATGACCCCAGGTACCTGATCCCAAGCCAGGGTGCACATCTGCAGGTACAAAGTGGGGAAACCAGGTTTTCCCACTCTACACTTGCAGACATGTGCCCTAAGAACAGATCAGGAAAGCTAAAGCTGCAACCGAGCTCCATCTGGCTTCACATATCAAGGATAACAAAAAGTCCTTTTTCAGATATGTAGGGAGTCAGAAAAAAAACAAGGGTAACATTGGACCCCTTCTGAACCAATGCTGAACCAAACGGGACAGCTGATAACTGACACCCAGAAAAAGGCCAACCTGCTTAATGGGTACTTTGCGTCGTTCTTTCATAAGTCCAATGGGACCGTCCTGCTTAGCAAGACGTGGGACAGCCAGGGTGAGGGCGTATTTATACCCAGCATTGGTGTTGATTTAGTAAAGAATCACCTTGAGAGGCTGGACGCCTTCAAGTCAGCTGGTCCTGACAGATTATACACCTAGAGTACTCAAGGAATTGGCAGGAGTCATAGCCCAACCATTGGCAAAAATATTTGAAAACTCTTGACACTCTGGTGAAGTACCTGAAGACTGGAAGAAGGCCAGTGTGGTACCCATCTTCAAGAAAGGGCGGAAAGTAGATCCCGGGAATTACAGGCCAATCAGCTTGATTTCAATCCCCAGTAAGATTCTGGAGAAAATGATCAAGGAGACTGTTCTGGATAAGGTGGCTGAGGGCAACATCCTGAGGGATAGCCAGCATGGGTTCGTTGCAGGTAGGGCTTGCCTGACCAATCTCATCTCCTTCTATGACCAGGTGACATATCACCTGGGCAAGGGAGAAGAGATTGATGTCATATATCTGGACTTTAAAAAAGCCTTTGATCTGGTGTCCCATGACTTCCTCATGGAAAAATTGGCCAACTGTGGTCTTGGCTACACCACAGTCCGATGGCTGGGAAATTGGCTCCAAGGACAGACCCAGAGAGTAGTGGTTGATGGTAGTGAATCATTATGGCGCTCTGTGACCAGTGGCATCCCCCATGGCTCTGTCCTTGGACCAGTTTTCTTTAACATCTTTATCAATGATGTGGACATTGATGTCAGAAGCGCACTGGCTAAGTTCGCTGGTGACACTAAACTTTGGGGCATAGCGTCCACACCTGAGAACAGGCTAGCGATCCAGTCTGACTTGAATAAACTTAGTAAGCAGGCGGATACAAACCTGATGACTTTCAATACCTCTAGGCATACTTATAGGCTCGGCAGTGCTATGTTTGCTAGCACCCATGGCTGAAAGAGACTTGGGGGTCATGACTGACCACAAGATGAACATGAGCCACCAATGCAATGTCACAGCTGGTAAAGCAAACAAAACTCTGGCTTGCATTCATAGATGCTTCTCAAGTAAATCTCAGGATGTCATCCTCCCTCTGTACTCGGCTTTGGTGAGGCCACAGCTGGAGTACTGCATCCAATTCTGGGCTCCACAATTCAAGAAGGATGTTGAGAAGCTTGAGAGAGTCCAGAGGAGAGCCACGCGCATGATCAGAGGGCAAGAAAATAGGCCTTATGAAGACAGGCTGAGAACCATGGCACTCTTCAGCCTGGAAAAGTGCAGGCTCAGGGGGGACCTGGTGGCTGCTTATAAGTATATAACGGGTGTACATCAGGATCTGGGAGAATGTCTGTTCACCAGAGCGCCCCAAGAAAAAACAAGGACCAACGGTCATAAACTCCTCCAAGACTGTTTTAGGCTGGACATTAGAAAAAATGTCTTTACTGTCCGAGTCCCCAAGACCTGGAATAGACGCACTCCAGAAGTGGCTCAGGCACCTACTGCGGACTCATTCAAGAAACATTTGGATGCTTATCTTGCTGGGATCCTTTGACCCTAGCTGATTTCCTGCCCCTGGGGCAGGGGGCTGGACCTGATGATCTTCAAGGTCCCTTCCAGCCCTAACGTCTGTGGAATTTATGAAGTCAGGGCCGGACATACAGGACTGTTGTCCCACAGGATCAGACCCTGAAGTCCTGGGAAAGGTAGGGAAGAGATCCTCTGTGGCCACAGCCCTGGATGATGTCTGTCTCATCCTATCTATTGTATCATCTGTGCCAAGACACATCTGAGCACAGCTAATCCTGCCACAAAGATGGCATCTGTTCATAGCCTAAGTGTGAATTTATTCCACCCTGTTCAAGTCCCTGAAAAATTCATTGATGCATCTCCTTTTGGACCATAACACCTGCTTAACCTTAGTCTGAATCACAGAAAAGCAGGAAGAAGAAAGAGGACCCACCCATCATTTGTATGAATAATTTTTCAGAGTCTCTTACAATGTGATCACATTTAGGCACAGAAGTGGATTTCAGCACCTAATAAGTAGAACAGAATCTGGCCCATAGAGCCCTCAAGTTGTAGGCTTTGCCGGTTCCTTTGTTGGGCCTGACAAACACTTAGGGATTTCTCTAGTCCAGTGATTCTTAACTAGAGTGCCATGGCATCCTGGGATACCATAAGATCTTTTTAAGAGTGCCACACAATGTTAGCACTGCTACATTTACAAATATGATTCACAAGATAAACCCAAAGATTTAAAATAGAAATCCATAATTGGTATCTTTCTGAGTGTGTTGCAACAGAGAAATTTCTCGATTATTTTTCTGTACTAAAAAAAAGAGCGGAAACTAAGAGCTGGCATTTTCTGAAGGGTTCCTTGGGTCTATCCAGGCATGTCTCAAGTCTCAAAAAGGTTGAGAACCATTGCTCTAATCCTTCATCTGAGTAACATCTCCTCTTGTTGTGTTAATCCTGAGGAAATAACTAGCACCAAACGAGAGTCAAATGTGATAACATGACTGTCACTGTACAACAATCAAACCTAGTCTGGGGGTTTGAGTACACAAAACTTGGCTCCCCTGGCAAACTTAAGAAATTCATGACAAAGTTTGGAAATTTATGAAAGAGGAAGCATGAGAGAAAAAGAGGGGGAAAAGCATAAAAACAACATAAAAGTTCCCTTTTACATTTGTAACAGACATCGAAGGGTTGCTTACCTGCCCAGATGGTGTCCTACAATGAGGCTTGTCTCTTTGGAGACACTGTACTAGGGCAAAGGAAATTTGTGCCAAATGGGGACCCTGTACTCAGGGCAAAATAAAGCTGTCGCAGACAGGGACAACTTGCTAAAAGTAAAGAATGAAACCCCCCCGTCAAGGGTTTGAAATCAGAGAGGGATGGATAGAGAGAGCCCATGAAATTCCCAGCCTCAGGTTTGGCTGGGAGGGTTTATTTAAAAGCCAGGAGTTTTCCCTGCCCGGGCAGTGGGAGAGGGGGAGAGAAGGGCGCTGTGGGAAGAGGGCTGTGCAGGCCTGGCTGCTGCGACTTGCCCCCTGGAGCCCTCCGGAGCTGCTGATGGGTCAGAGGCACACTCGCAGCCCTGGGCCTCGAGCTGGGGCTTTGGAGGAAGTGGGCTGATCCCCTCAGGCAGCTGCCTGAAGAGCATGTGAATTTGCTTGTGGGGAATATGTGTAAGTTAGTGTGCATGTGTGTAATTTAAAGGAGGGTGCATGGGTGCGGACGCCCAGCCCAGCACATCCCCACTGCTCAGAGAAGGGGAGGCGAGACTTGGGGAACTAGCCCCCAGTTCGTCGGGGTGTGTGTGACCTAACGGGAGGGCACAGACTGCGGGAGCCCAACCCAGCGCGCCCAGGTGCTCACCTGTGGGAGAAGTGTATCTCTTTTAGCCTTCAGCCTGAGCTGCACGGCCCCCTGTGTAGCGGCTGCAGGCCGGGGCAGTGTACATGGTGTGTTGCAGAGACCCGGACATGGGAGCAGCTGCCAGCAGTGCAGTGACGCCTGGGCCGATGTGGGAGGACCCCAGCCATGAAGGACCCACCACAGGGCAGGGGGGAGCTGAGGATTAGGTGTAAATTTATTGTGCATAAAGTTCATTAGTAGTGTTTGTAAATAAGTATCCAGTAGCTCATGTTGTAAATATTAAGCAATTTATTTATTAGTGCTTCAACATCTAGTTACAGTTTATGCTTCCCCTTTAACCTATACCACATCTGAGAGGTTATCAGTTTGTGAACCCCGTAGGTACCCACGTGACTATCTCTGTACTACCAGTGCTCCTTTTATGTACTGTATACAGAGTTATTTTGGTAGCAGTTTGTATCCGCTTTAGTTATATCTTAGTCTGTATATAAGTAAATTGTATATAATTAAATATATGTAAATAATTATATTGGTGGTTGCGAAGGGTTTGTAAGTGTAAAAGGGTCCCTTCCTGCAGGAAAATCTCTTTTTGGATCCTAGGAGAGTCACGTGAGACTTACGCTACTGGGCACCCCAGGATGGATTCCAGGGCTCGGACATGGCACACACATTGATATTGAGACTGAGTGGTTACACTAGACAAAGTCTGGCAGAGATCTGTTGCTAGAATAGATGATGTTGAAGTCTCTTATTCTGTCAAATAATCTTTTTTAGTGCAAAGGAACAGATCAGTTATATTGTTGATTGAGTTGATCACTGCAAGAATGGGGATGCTTGACAAAATAGACACAAAGGGAGGAAAGATCAAATACTAAAAAAAGAAAAAGAGACAGGAAATACAGTGTTTGTCCATGGTCTCAGGAAACTGGGCTCCCGGTCAATCATGGAAAGATGGTCTGAGCTGGCAGGTCAGTCACAACAGCTGTTGCTTTGAACACTGGCTCATTTCCCTGGTCTGGGATGTTACTGTCCTTTACCAGGCAGATATTCTCAGGTAGGGGACAGCAGCATGGGCTTGTGTATCTCATCATGAGAGTGCTGTGCGGAGCAGCTAGTCTCCAGTTCAGGAGAAAAGCAGAGAGAGGAAGGTGGGTGGGCTGGAAGAAGACAGTAGGGGGTGGAAAGAATCTGTGAGTGTGGAGAAGACACAGCTGGAATTCACTTGTATGAGACTGGTGTCCTTGCTGGACCAGTGGTAATGGGAAGACATTCTCACCATGGGCTAGTCTGGACATCCGTTGAGTGAAGCATATGGATGAAAGATCAAGACTCTGAAGGAGAGCAGAGCCCGCTGGTCTTTCTCCAAGAATTGCCCTAGGATTGGGAAATTCCTTTAATAGCTTCACTCATGGAGAGGGCAGGCCGCCAGTAGAAAAACTGCATCCAGAGGAAATGAAGTTTTTCTCAATCCCATATCTTTGAGAGCCAGAAATAGGCTCCAAGCTTCAGAGACAATATTGTTCTAGTCAGGACATGGTCAGACCAGGTCCTGAGTCTGATGCACTCTGACTCAGGACAGACATTTGTCTCTGGATCAGTTTCTACACCCTACCCCAAGGATCTGCAGGGTGTCAACTGCAGCTATAGACAATGCTTTCACAGGAGTGTCAGGTCCATGTGAAGTGAACCATTGCAGAGAGGCAAAGAAGCTGAAATGACTGCAGCTGTCATCTGACATCTCCCCTATCCTGAGGGATAATGAATCAGTACTGGAGACAAGTGCCAAGCTCCTGCAGCTGCTCAGAAGGACAGGGATAAATCCAGTTGCATCCTGGAAGAGAACAATTTGGAAGAAGTTTTTATTTTTACTGACCCCAATTTCCTGGACTCCAGCCTGTCACACTGGGAGCAACATCAGATCAGGAAGGAGGCACACACATTCCAAGACCATCCTGGGAACAGTATCAGGATACAGGGGGAATTCAACACCTTGCAAAAGGGGGAAGAAAACACCCACAGAATGGGCTTCCTTAGTATCAGGTCAGAAAGCAGTGTAGACCCACTGACAGGCGTCTGAACCTTGTGCAGACCAAATAGAAGTATCTGGTGTTTGTTCTTTTCATCAAGGAGTCTATCTGCGATAAGCTTGTGGAAGGTAAGATTCTGAACAACAGCTAGCATGGCTTCATCGCGGGCAGGTCTTACCTTACCAACCTCATCTCCTTCTATGACCAGGTAACTCGCCACCTGGACATGACAGAGCAGGTTGACATTGTATACCTTGACTTCCAAAAGGCTTTTGATCTGGTATCCCATGATGTCCTCACAAGAAAATTGGAGGATTGTGGGCTTAACTCTGAGACAGTCAGGTGGGTGAGAAACTGGCTGCAGGATAGGACCCAGAGAGTCATAGTGAACGGATCTGTGTCATCCTGGTGAGAGGTGGGCAGCAGTGTCCCGCAGGGGTCAGTGCTTGGTCCAGTACTTTTCAACATCTTTATTAACGATTTGGATGTGAGGGTGAAGAGCTCACTGGCCAAGTTCACAGACGACATCAAGTCATGAGGAAGTGCGGTCACGCTTGAAGATAGGTTACAGATACAGGCAGGCCTAGACAGGCTGGCATGTTGGGCGGATCAGAATCTGATGAAGTTCAACGTCAGGAAATGTAAAGTGCTCCACCTCAAGACAAGCAACCCCCAACACACCTACAGGCTTGGCGGCACCAAATTGACTAGCTCCACAAATGAAAGAGACCTGGGGGTAATAACAGAACACAGTATGAATCTTAGCCAGCAGCGCAATGCTGTAGCCAGTAGGGCAAATAATACTCTGGCATACATCAATTGATGTATCTCCAGCAAACCAAAGGAGGTGATTCTTCCGCTCTACTCAGCACTGGTGAGACTGCAGCTAGAGTCCTGCATCCAGTTCTGGGTGCCACACTTTAACAAGGCCTTGGACAAGTTTGAGAGAGTCCAAAGAAGAGCCACCCATATGATCAGTCTTAAAAGGCAAGCATATGAGGAAAGGCTGAGGGATCTGGGACTCTTCAGCCTGAGGAAAAGAAGGCTGAGAGGGGACCTGGTAGCAGCTTACTGCTACACTAGGGGCGTACATCAAAGGCTCGGTGAGCAACTGTTTACCAGGGTACCCGAGGGGAAAACTAGGAGTAATAGCCACAACTTCTGGAAGACCAATTCAGGCTCAACATTAAGAAAAACTCCTTCACAGTCATGGTGTCCAGACTGTGGAATAAGCTCCCTCCAGAGGTGGTACAATCACTTACCCTGGAGATCTTCAAGAAGAGACTAGACAGTCACCTTGCTGGGGTCACCTGACCCCCAGTTATCTTTCCTGCTTGGTGCAGGGGGCTGGACCCAATGATCTTCCAAGGTCCCTTCTGGCCTTATAATCTATTAATCTTGTGTTTTCAAGTAGTTCAGGTAAGTGGTGTTTCAATGCACCCGGCCTTAAATTCACAGTCTCCCAGCTCTGAGCTAAAAAAAGACTGCCTGATAAGGGTCATGCAAGACTGAGCAATCAAGACCCAGCAGTCTCAGCTTTTGGTTCCCAAAATACCTCAAAAGTAAAATATTGGCATTGGCTCTCAATATATCATGGGCAGGTGACACTGAGGATAAAGGAGACATGAGAGGTTTGTTACAAGGCTTTTCTGACTAGGAATCTTATCACAACATCAAGGATGACTTAATGCCCTGTACAGAACAGGGAGTAGCACTCCACCCCACTGGTTACTGCCCTCCCCCATGCCTCCCACTGGTTAGTTTATCCTTTGACTGGGTAGGGTGGATTTTGTAAGAACTTTGTAACCCAAGGAAGAGTACTCTTGGTACTACATTATGCCATGTAGTAGCCTGAAGCCTTGGCCATCTGCTTCCCCCGAACCCAAATATTAATCACAGAGCTGGTGAAGATATCTTCTCAGGTTACCTTAGATTACCTCCAAAATGAGTAGGAAGTCAGTACAGACAATATGCTCCCTGCGGTAAATACAGCAGGAAACCATATTTAGCACAGGGTGAAGTTTCTGGGTGGTCTCCAGGGATGGCCTCCTGTGGAACACATTGCTGTAATCTAGTTTGGACATGACAGTCACGCCATCAAACATAGATCAGTCAGCAGTCCTGTAGGGTACCTGACTCCTCTTTAATAACAAAAGTCAGACAGATGCTCCCATCTTTTTCTCTATTTATACAGGATATTTCCATCCAGTATAAAGATCTCTAACACCACTCTGAGTGGAGGGATTGCATCCAGCTGTTCCTTACCCACATCCCAGCTTTGGCTGCACATCAAGAAAACTGAAGGAATATGCAGTCAAAAAGAAATGGAGAGCTGAATATCAGCAGCCTCTTGACACTGCAGCCCCAGCTGTGTTGCTAGTTGTAGGAATGTTTGACCAAGAAGAGAAACAGAATGGAATCCTGCAGCATCTCGCACAAAGGAGAAAAAATTGCTGACTGTATCCTCTGGAGCTTCTTTGAGAGAAAATGACAGATTTGCTTTGGATATTAAAATATATTCTGGTGTGGTCTTCCTTCTGTAATACATACTGAATTCCTCTCATAAATCATTATCTCCTGGGCAGCTTGATAGTTTGAACCAGAGATACTGGTCTAAAACCACATATACAAAACACTGATGCTACTGGTCTAAAACCATATATACAAAACACCCAGTAAGAGCTGGGTGGAGATTTCTGAAAATTTTCAAACCTAGGGAGGGAAAAAAAGCCCATGAACATCCACAGATATGCACAAAAGAATGCTGTGGAATTTTTGGTACTATTTCACAACTGGCCTCTATCTCCAACATGAAAAGGAGCAAATGTTTCAGCATCACTCAAACAGCATGCAGGTTTTTATAGTCTGAACTGGCTCATTACATCCTAGACCCAAACTTTAAGGAAGTTGCAGACATTCACTCACTGCTTTGTTCTCTTTTATATAGTCTTCTGCACTTTTGCACACTCAAGTGAGAATACTCACAACTGCAGAAGAAGCTATTCTCATCAGTTTGGTCTAGAAATAGACAGCTTGATTAGTAGACCAAAGATGCTTAGATCAATGCCCCAGCTTTTAGGTGTCCATCTCAATGATACTCTATTAGCCAATATGTTGACTCTTCCCATCAACCCCAAAGGTTAGAGCTGTGGGTAAGGGCCCTGCTCCACAAAGGCACAGACACACCATGGAAGCCACCTGTCCCCAGGCAGTAGGGGAGGATAAAGACCTCTCATCTTCTCCCATGGGGCTGTGGGGCATCCTTGGGTCAACCTGGAGCCCAAAGTCCATGAGAGGTCTGGTGGTCAGGCAACAGAGGCCTCTAATACATTTCCCATTAGGCCAGCCACCCCTGATTTAAGTTGGACATCAGGAAGAACTTCTTTATGGTAAGGCTTGTCAGAATCTGGAATGGGCCTCCAAGGGAGGTAGTGCTCCCCCCTACCTTGGGGGTCATTAAGAGGAGACTGGACAAGCACCTGGCTGTGGTCATATGACCCCAGCGCTCTTTTCTGCCCAGGGCGCACGCTTTCCTACCCAGGGCAAGGGGTTGGACTCGATGATCTATTGAGGTCCCTTCTGACCCTAACAACTATGAAACTATAAGTGCAGTCCCCCTCACTGCTGACTCTTTTTTGTCATGGTAAGCCATTCCTTTGCATATATTTTGTCTTCTCTCCACTTCCACAGCTGAGCTTTGCCTTTCTTTCCCATTTCTAATTATTCCTGTTTCTTTACCAGTCTTAAATGTTTGGCAAACTTCACCAAACAGGGCACCAAACCATTCAACCAGAACCCCTCTGTCTCTCCCTCACTCAACCTCACTCCCCCTTATTCTCCCTCTCACTCAACCTCACTTACCTGCATGAGGTGAAGCCAGACCAGGTTGCCCTGTGCCTCATCTGCATATAAATTTTTGGATCATCTCAGAATCGTGACAAGAACACCTGGATCCAGTCATTGGGGGGGGAGGGGCTAATTAACACATAGATCCTTTTGGGATAGGGGTATCTGCCTCTTCCTGCTGCCCCTGAGGTCTCTGGGATTTGCAGTCCAGACTCACAGTATCAAGACTCTGTAGGGTTGCTCATCACTTCCTCTTCCTGCTTCCAGTTACCTCTGGGATTTTTAGTCCACAGTCACAGCCAACAGTAAGTTTAGCAGAGCAGGGCAGCTCTGTACTCAGGGGAAGACAGGGTAAGAGGGGTTTAACCCCCATCCCTGACCCCAGCCCCCAGTCAGGGTTTGCTTTGTGGTGTGTGGGGGGGAGTATTTGTTGCCCACCCCCTTCCCCCCCCCCACTGGAGCAGACAGCACAACCCAGCCCAGGGCTGCAGAGCATGCTAGGGGACTGTGATTTACCTTGAACCAGGAAGGGGTCTAGAACAGAAGTTTTATAAACCGGTTTGACCCAAATCAATTAAGTCTGATACTACTTTCAATTAGGTTTCTCTGAAACCAGTTTCAGCCATTTTGAAACTGGTTTATGTGCACTAAACTTACATTCTGTTACAGGCTTAAACCAGTTTATGATGGCTTAAACTGGTTTATGTGTAACTTCTGTCCCTAGCCATGGAGACATGCCGTAAGATATAAATTCTATGCCTGTTTTTATATTGCCAAGCCCAAATTTAAAAAAATTATATCTGGCCTCTAAAAAATCCTTACATTAGTTTAAAGAAGATGAAGTTTAAAAAATACCTATAAATGTTTTGTTTCAGTTTATTTGCCAGAGGTTTTTTGAACCAGTAAGCTATATTCAGGTTCCACTTTCAACCTTTTCTTTATAAACTAGGAGGGCTAGGAACTTAATCCATTCAAAAGTGAAGGTTGAGATTCTGCTGTAATCACTTGTCTTCAAGAACTGTTGCATTAGGTAAAACCTACAGCTAAATATCAAGAGACTAGTGATAAAATCAAGAGAGCCAGGAACACCCTGTCCAGGGACGAGGACATTGCAGTACTCTTTAATAAAGCCGTGGATATTCTACCTAAAAGTATGAAGAAGGAACCTACACATTGTAATGAAATATTAAGGTTTCTTTTATAATGCTCTCATTTCTCATCCAAGGCTATTAACATTTATAAGATCTGTAGCTAGTTAAGAAATATCAGAAGACCAAAGTTCTGGTCATTCTCTGGAATCACAGAAATATACAAAACGGGGCTGGAAATTAGCCTTAGGAGATCTTCTAGTCCAGGGCTGTCAAACTCACAGCATGCAGTTACATGCAGCTGGTGATGGGTTAATGTGTGGTCCCCGTGCTCCCTCCTGGCCACTGCTCCTTCCATTACTCCTGCTGCTTTCGTGGCCAAGGGCTCTGGGCTCTTCCTTTTTCTTCCAGCTTCCTCTTCCTGCTTCACTGCTAGGGTCAGGGCAGCATGGTGGAGAGGGGCCAGGGAGGGGACTATGCTGCCTGTGTTCTGCATGCAGCCAGGGAGAACAGATCCAGGCTGCTTGCACGTCACAGAGTGGACCTGAGTTGCATAGGCAGCTGGGAGCAGATCCAGGGTGCCTGGGCTATGTATGTAGCAGGCATACGTGGCAGGCTTTGGCTGCATAGGAAGTGTCTTAATGTCTATGAAAGTGTCATAATGTCTATGAAATCTATGAAATGTCACATGCTGAAAATGAAGACAAAGGGAGGAACGTGGATTTTTATTAATAAGTGTTGCAGTTCCAATTGGTATACCCAGCTTCTTCTCAGAAAATTAATACTCTGTACATTAGCCACTCAAGCTGTACAAGTAGTCTCCATATTCCATTTATCTCTGAAAAGATGTTAATCTTACATGACCTGCTTTGAAAAATACAGATTATCAAGCCTTGATTTTTGTGTGTTTAATTTAAACTGTAATTAACTTTGTGCACATTGTAATCTGAAGGCCTGCAGAAATGAAGAGTATAATAGTAAAGGTCAGAACATGGGATTCCATTGTACTGTTCTGGGCATTGAGTAGAAAGAAAGCACTTAGTAATGCTGGGAATGCAAAACAACATTTAAACAGCCTGAGATGTTTGGGGTTGATTCTTCTTGTGATTCTCAGGCATGATGTGGAACCGGGAAGGATGTGCTTTCCGGAACAAGGTCACAGCTCCGTGCCACTCACCTTCTCCTTTCCAGAACAAAGTAAAGCTGTGGAGTAAGGGCAGATTTAATGTCGAATGAGCTTTAGTTATAGCCTCCCTACCGCCATTGTGAAGCATGGGGATGCTGATACATGAGACCCAGAGGATGCTGGTATACGCTTATAACACGTTCCAGCAGACTCGGTTAATCAAGTCTGCTCAGATGTGCTGTAATTACAGCACATGGGTGGGGAGCAGTGTCCCTGCACGTGTACAGGAACCCTTAATGATTTGGATGTAGCACAACCTTTCTGCAACACAACCTCACCCCTCCCTTCCCTCTGTTCCACAACTTTAAAACCAACTTTATTTCCAGAGGCTCCACCCAGGAAACCCAGCTTTGCTCCACCGTTGCATCTAGAGATACTGTTTCTGCTACAGGGGACTTATGAACTGCTTCTGACAGATATATAAGGGGACTTCTACAGGGGCAATATTAACTAGCTCAAAATGAACTTGGTGGCCTTGAGGATCTGGGGAGAAGTGTAAATGTAGGCAGTGCTACTCAGGAAGGACATGCTGTAGAAAAATTACGATTTGAGCAGCACAAATACCTGAAATGTGCAGCAAAAATAATCTCTCTTCCTCTTGGCCATGCACGGCAGCAACCCTCTCACCGCAACCAGTTTCAGATGCAGAGCTGTGTGGGCTTGACACAGTTTGTCCCACCCTGTTTACAGCTTAGCACTTTAGTAGGCTCTGTGACACTGGATATGTCCCAGATCATGAATCCTTTATGATGAGCTTCAGCGGATTAGACTTATAATGAAAACAACAGACAGTTATAGCAGCTCAAATGAGAAACACTCATGCAGTCTGAATCAGCATCTCTGTGGTTAGGATGGTATGGGTGATTCAGAAGATACTCTGGGGCAGAACGGGCATTTTACTATTAAGGGGTAAAAGTCTGTGAAAGGAGAACAGTGCAGGAAAGAAGGGGGGCACCTCAAGAAATCTAGTGTATCTTTGTACATGGAGGGAGGATCCAGTCTGGACAGACCACCCCTGAGAGACGTTTGCATAACCTGTTCTTAAAGAATCCCAGGAAACTGGTTACTTCTATAGGAAGATGAAATGGGAGAGATTTTTCTCTCTTCAGTTCCCCATCACTACCTTTCTTTTTGCCATATGTTTTTATGTGCAAAAATGTAATGCAGTACCTGCCAACAGGTATGAAATAGATTTGGATTGTGTGTCCTAACACCTGTTCAGGAAATTCTATCGTCTTCAAAATAGCCATAGAGAGCCACTCCTTTGAAGGAAGAAGGGATGTGGGCCAGAGCCTGTATACACCTTCAACAAGTATTTGTTTCTGAAGTAGCCAAGTTGCATGTTGGAACTCGCAGAACTTCTCTGCGTGGTAATTATTACCACTGCTCTGTGAATGTGACTGGATCACTGTGTAACAAACACCCTTTTAAAATACTTGAATGCAAATATTTTGCTAGTTAAAAATAACTCTGCCCCCTGTTGGAGATGGACTGTTTGCTGGCTGTTGTACTAAGAGGATTTTGTTAATGTATGTTGAAAAGAAGTCCGGTAGCTTCCTGCAACCTTCTCAAGGGGATTCGTGTGCGTAGGGATTAGAAACAGGATACAAATATTCTCTTTATTTTAAATCCAATGAAGATTGGTGGCCTATTTGAAATATGCTTGTTATTTTAGGCTGCTCCTTACAGGGTGGATCGCAAAACATATCACCAGAGTTATCACTCTTCAAAGCAGCAAAAGATTGAGTGAGTGGGGAGCAGGAACTGTTCTAGGGCACACGAGCTGCTTCACTAGCTAAGGCGCATTGCCTTGGCAGTGCAGGAAACTCAGTGTTTCTGTGCTCAGCTTTGTTCTTTTAATAGTGAGAAAACTTCATTCCCTAGGAGTGTTAATTTAGCGTTTTTTACCAGCCATTGGCGGGAAGGACAGGGTGGAGGAGGACTAAATAAGCCAGCAGGAACCTTTATGAGCATTATAATTTTAGAGAGAAAAACAAAAGCATGCTACTCTGCCTTATGAAAATGCTGGGTTTGACTTTGTGGTAAAGGTTGTTTCATTTTGCACTTAAAAAGAGATTGAGTCCTCACTTTATAAGAAAGTACCATTTCCTTTCCAAACTTACAGTGCTTGCTGGGACTGAATGAATTGTTTTGAAAGTTTGTGTAAATACATTGTTTTATAAATTAAAAACTGTGTCATTGGAGAAATTTAGCTCCTGTGGTAGTCCAATTATTGTCCAGAATTATTTTAACAGGCTTTTCAAACATTTCATATGCTTAATATGGACTGAAATTGAGTCTAAATTAAGATATTTCAAGAAATGTGGTAATACTTAAGATAAATTACCAAGAATTGTTGTATTTAAATGTATTGATTGATTATTTATGCTACAAACAGGATCAAATCATTGGTTTAGGTGGTGCTTAAGTGAAGTCATCATGAATAAGAAGTAATTTAATCAATCATACCACTCGTCCACAGTAAATTTGCATGCAACAATTATATTGGTTACAATGACTCAGTGGGATGAGGTAGATGAATGTACATGTCAGGGTTTCTCACTGGCAGATTCCTTGGCCCAACTGTCAATGCTATTTAAAGTTATTACAGACTCAAGCTAAATTGGGCACCTGGACTTGAATGACTTATTATTGCACTGCTGATTTGAATTTGCTGCAAATTGAGGCATCATTGATGGGTGAACAGAGGAAAGAGT
>NW_005842193.1:1223078-1229477 GCF_000455745.1 Alligator sinensis
GGGTGCAGGCTTCTCCTATCATTCTTGGTATAGCATCTCTCTCAGTTTAATTGGCCAACATGCTCTTGTTGCCTTGTGCTGTGCTGGTGCACAAGTGAATATGCCTTTCAAAGTTTTAATTTTTTTAAATAATCAAAGAGGGATCTTGCATCTTCTAATTATTAGAAATATTGTGGAGTAGAGTTCTATTTGATTTTCTTATTGACAAGTGACATTTTTTATCATTTTAAAAATATCTATCATGGTAGCAAATTATGTTAAAAGATGTGAATGGTGAGAGTATATATCAGTAATGTCATGCTGAATAGCATTACAGAGATGTTATAATCACTGCAAAACCAAACATTATAAACCCACAACATTCATAGTAAATATTATATTTAGAAGAGTAGAAGCAGTGTTGTTTTTTGACTGACTGAGCACATGCATGCCCTAGCAGATGTGTGGGCCTCCTACAAACTAGACTTGGAGATTTTGTCTTCCAATACTGATGGGGCCGAATATGTGTCCAGAGTGGTCATGTGCTCATAACTAAGCATAAGAGGGCAGAGCTGCCTGGACTTCTCATTTTCTTCTTGTCATGGCATGAGTTGGAGCTCATTTTTCTGTGGCATAGTCTTCTCGCTACCTAATTAAAGCGCCACAGTGTCTCATGTACAGGGATCCTGGTTTTCCCTGATAAAAAAAATTGCAAATTCTCTAATAAACCCCCCCAAATCCATGATCAAAATTAAATTTTAAAGGCCCCCCCACAACCCCTCAGCCCTGCTGGTGCCCCCGTGGAGGGGTGGCTCCCTGCCATGGCGCACATGCTCGGGGGGGGACAGATCTGTGCACAGGGTGGGTGCAGGCTGCATGCTTGGGCTCCTGCCCTGCTGCCCTCCCCCAGGGCCTCCACAGCCCAGTGGGCATGAGCTGCTGCGATAGGGAACAGCGGAGCTGCACAGAAAAGCCATTTGCTGCTGCAAGCTCCACAGTGCCCTGGTTACGTGCCCTCTGTGAGCGCGACAGCTTTGAGGGAGCATCACCACCCTCAAAGCTGATGTGCGTGCAGGGGACACGTCACAAAGGAAAGCACCCATCTGGGGGGCATGGGTCCCCCCTGCCCCTTGGGAACACGCGCAGCAGCAGGGAGGCAGCCCCACCCCCACCCCCCAGATGAGCTGCTCATGGCCCTGTCCCACTCCCCACTGGGGCCCTGCAGCTGCACATTGCAGCCCCGGACCCCAAGCCCCATGTACCACCCAGCTGGGCAGCAGCCCCCACCCCAGCCCCAGCCCTGCCAATTCCCTCCCACCCTCTGGAGGCCTCAATCCACCCCTCCCCCCCCCCCCCCCTTACCTGTGGGAGCTGCTCTCCAGGCTGCCTGGGGCCATGTGCATATATATGTGGTGCCCCCTGCCTGACTGCCCTCCTGCTCCCTCCAAGCCCCCTGCAGGCTGAAACTCTGCCAGCCTGCAGGGAGCTCATTGCAGAACTGTAAAATCCATGGGTTTCTCCAGTAAAATGAGAAATCCCTGCTTGCCTCCGGGAAAAGGTAAAATCTGTGGTTTACTCCATTTTTCCATGAGAAACAGAAATCCTAGATCCCTGCTCATGTACCAGCATCCCCGTGCTTCAAAACAGCTGTGGGGGTGCTTGAACTAAAGCTTGTTTGACTTGAAAAATACTTGAGAAAAATATTCCCAAGCCACCCTCCCCAACCCTTTCCAGCTTCTGGCCCTCTATTAGCCTCCTAATCTTGCACAGCTCATCATCAGAATTAAACTCCCTGATGATCAGCAGACCCATCTCTGCATCCACAAGAAATGCAAAACACTTCTGCTGCCACAACAATCAAAACTCCCCACAACAAAACCATCAAAATCCAGGGATCATACACATGCTTTTCCTAGAATGTGGTATACTTTAGCCAGTGCACCAAATGCCCTCATGGCAACAATGTGGATGAAACCAGATAAAAACTATGCACCAGAAAGAATGATCAAGAAGAAAGATAAAGAACAGAGATGCTAGAACACAGGTTGGAGAACATTTTTCACACAAAAAATTAATCACTGTGCTCTGTATTGTCTCGGACGGCCAGAGCCGACTCAAGGTGATTTAGAAATTGCTCGTTCGTCAGGGCAGGCTGGTGAATGGAGAGGCAGACAAGGTTTAATGGTTGCAAAAACATTTACTTACGCCGCTTGTAGTTGCGACGCAGATGGTCCGGTCGTCTGAACAACTATGTGAGTTGTTCCAGCTGGCGAGGCCCAAGCCAGTTAATCCGTCCGCAAATTAAGCCGGTGGGAAAAGGGTACGTCTGGGATTGCGCTTGGCGACGGGAAGAAGGATCGATAGGTGATCAGTCTATCAATCAGCTAGCCGCAAGTCAGATCTCTTTACAGGCACTCTGCAGCGTGCTCAAAGTTCTTCGACTTGGGCGGAAGTCGCATGAAATTTTAAACGGCTAGCAAGCCAATTACTAGCCGCCACATAGGAATAATTTAGAACTAGCCAATAGCGGGACACAAATTTGCATTCGAATAGCGGGAACTCTTTGCACTGTGCATTTCTGTGCTGCAAAGAAGAAATGCATCCTGCAAATTGGCGGGAACTCTCTTGCACCGAGGTTCTTCTGTGCAGCAAAATCCCTCGCTGTGCAAGAGGCTCTCATGTGGCAAGAAAATTCCATCGTGCCGAGGCACCAAAATCACTGGGTTGTGACATGTATAAGAGTGTACGCTCCAACTGTAAAGAGGAGACCAAAGCAGCCTTAGTACAGTCAGTCTTTCTGTCCTCCTAATCAGACAGAAATGCCAAATAGATATAGCCTGTCTCCACAGTGCAGGCCAACGCTATCAGCAGCAGGTGGTTCCATTCATCGGGGACATCTTTCTCTACAGTCATTTTGCTTGCCACATTAGGAGCAATGCACAACTCAGTTGAATTCTGACAGACTGAAGTTCCCTCCTTTGGGGTATCCTTTATACCTTTTCATAGTACCTTGAAGTCTATGTCATCAGAAAAGCAGGTTCTGGGCACTATGAAGATGAGAGGTGCTACTCCATTTCAGTCCCTGGCTTAGCTATACCCACCTTCCCATCCCACTCAGGGCACTTTCATGAGCCTGCACTCTTTCAAGAGCTGATCTTTTGTTCTAGGCCTTAGGACTAAAGCAATATTCTTCCATAATGCAGGAGAAAGAGTTTCTATACCAGATACATCCTCATTCCCAAGAGGAGAGGTGCTCTGAGACCTCTCCTAGGCAAGAAAATGAATACATTTGTGTAAAATAGAAGATAGGAAGATTGCCCTAAAACTTCGCCATCCGTTCTTTGTTCCTCAGACACCAGCATTCTGCCCTTGATTTATAGGATGAATATTTCCATGCACCAATCCATCCAAGCCAGAGGAGATACCTGAGGTAAAGGGTGAAGTTCTCCCATTTTGTTTCCTTTGAGCCTATGATCAGCCTCAAGGATATTTCTAAAGCATCTGGCAGTGGCTGTCAACCGCAAATGCTTGCATACCACACATTTTTCCTTACTTGAACAACTGGCTCATTTGCAGGCAGTTATGAGAACAAGTATCAGACTTCACGCAGAGAATTCAGTTGTTGTTTGTTTAACTGGGATTGAGCATAAATACAGAATATCAGTACTGATGTTAGTGCAGAAGATGGAGTTTAATAGAGGCATCCTCAGTTCCATCAGTGCAATTGTCATCCTGCCTTGAGATGGGCTTCTGTCTACCTTGGACTTATACAAAAGTCTAAAGGCATAACCAGGGTAACAGTGGGTACCTCTACATGCGCGCTTTATTGTGAAGTTGACTATTTAGCTCTGCAGTAAAGCATTACCATCTACACGTGCACTGGTATTAGGGCACAGTAAATTAACTCTGCCATAAGATTGTACTGTCAGAGACAGTACTATCTTACAGTGGAGTACTTAACGCCACTGAAATGCATCTGTAGGTGATGACAGTGGTTGGTTGAGGCGCAAGGTTGCTAAGGTACAGGGACTGCCTGCTGCCTAGCCCTGCATTTTAGCACCCTTGTGCCCCAGCCAGCCCTGATGCCTCCTGACACTACCACCTGGAGCCCAACACTAACCCCCTGGACTCCCTGCCAGCCCAAGGCTGCTCTGCCCCAGCTCAAACTGCTGCAGTCCTGGGCGCATGCGTAGATGCTGCCTGGGAGCAGCTGACTCCAGCTCAAACCGTGCCAGAGTTTATCACATCGCCTTAATGGCACATGTAGATGCAGCCAGTATCCTAACTAAAGCTGGTGAAACACATAGCTTTGAAAACATATTTATCCAATAGATTTCCATGCTGTCCTTCCCAACAAAGCTCTGCGACTCAGTATGCCAAATTTCACATTAGATGCATATAGCCAAGTCTGCGTACCGACCAGTTAGGCATCAGCAGAGACTGCTATCAGTTTCTCCTTACTGGAACAAACCTCAAAACCCTGAACTTCTAACTGTCCTGTTCATTACAAAGAATATTAAAACAAATTCTCTTTCCCTGAATGGAGCAATAATCAAACAACAAGAGACAGTCTCTTTGCTCACACTTCCAGTCCCCTATTCCAGATGACACTTAGGCCAAAAGTACTCTTTCAACTTTTATCAGAGCCATGTTCACAGGTTTCATTCAAACTCTGTATTTGGCCTTTTCATCTCTTTTCCGTTGCTTTTTTCCTGCCTTTCTGAAGAACCAAAATACAGTGTTATCAATCAGCACTTGGGACACAGCATTTACTAGCTCTGTTCCTGGGAAACCCCCCAGAACACAATTCATAGTTTTTATTCAGCTGGGCTGTGCAGGTTTGTCTTTTGAGCTGTGACCTCTCTCATTTCAGCTGCTCTATTTAGACTGAATGGAAGGGTAGCTGCTATGCCTGTTGATTTCAACAGGATGTAACACTACTCACAATAGTAATAAGCTATGGAAATACATAGTCAAGGCAAGGCACCCAAACAACCTTAACACTGCTTGCTAATGATGCTATTGAATGGAAAAATCTGACAAGACCCTGCTATGTATTTTAATAATAATTCACTTTAATCTGAGGCTACAGACAAAAACAATTCTTTCATCGTAATTGTATTACTGTTGCATGGAGTTACTGTATGGTGGAGTTCAAGTTGTGTGGATGCTTTAAATGTTGGTTTTTGTGCTCTAAAACAGGGGTGACGAACCTGCAGCACAAGTGTCACAAGTGGCATGGGTACAGTATCTGTGTGTGGCACATGACAGATCAGGGTGGAGAAAGGCAGCACAGCAGCAGACAGGGCAGGGAGGAGAAAGCAGAGCAGGAGATCAAGCAGGAAGCACAGGGCAGGGAGGAGAAAGCAAAACAGTAGAGTTGGTAGAGGAAGGGGATTTGAGTGGCACTTGGGGAGGGTGTGGGGCTAACTTGCAGCATGCCTACCAAAAAGGTTGGCCTCCAATACCCTAAAACTTTCTGATTTCTTCTAAGTGTAACCTTAAGCCTGAATGTCCTGGTCTGACTCTATACTATTTGATTTTAGATGATTATACATGTTATATAAAGTTCTTTATCTTTACATTCTTAAATGTATGCATTAAATCCTTGTTACCACTGTTTTGTGTCTTGGAATTATACACACACACACACATGACTTGACATTTCACACAAAGAGACATAGAACAAATGATTTTATGGATAAAACAACCAGGTAATTATTACTGTTGACATTGAGGGACAAACAATAAAAAAAACAATTTCTAACAGCTGAGACCACTAACACGTCTCTGATGCTGTAACTTAAAAATATCTGTGTAGAATCATGCAATATATTGCAACATGGGCTTTTCCAACAAGCCCTGTACAAGTCATACCCAAAGATTATGGTTGTGATTCATTATTAGTGAGCAGTCAGCACTGTACTTACTCAAATCCAAGAAGAGAGCTTCTTTCCCAAACAACATTAGATGGGGGAAGACTCAGTGTGGATTTGAGTACTGGGCCAGGGCAGATGGTGGCTCAGCTCCAGCTTTGGCTCTGGATCCAGGGGCTGAAACCAGAGCTGAACAGCTGTCTGCTCTGGGCAATGATAGCCTGTTTGGCTGGGGAAGGGGCACATAGCTAAGGGATTGTGTGGGAGACTTGCTTGTGTAGATTGGGAGGACCACACAGAAGCCGGCACAGAATGCCCCACCCTCACCACCCCCACTTACCTTCAGCTCCTGCTTGGATCCCTCTAGCCCCAACCTAATAGGCACAGGGGGCAAAGGGCAAGTGGGGAAACAGGTGGCAGGGGACAGGCATGGGTGGGCAATGGGTATAGGGGGCAAGTGGCACATGGCAGGGGACAGGCACAGGCAGGGGACAGTCAGCAGGGAGGAAATATGGTAGAGGACAAGGGGGGCAGGGACAGAGCA
>NW_005842193.1:1229509-1243113 GCF_000455745.1 Alligator sinensis
TTTCCCTACCACAGCAGTGGATGGGAGACAGATTTAAGATGACCCCAAATAATTAGATTACATGTTTTGCATGCAAAATTCTAACAAAGCTATAATTTTCCATGCATACAATCTAATTCTTGTGGTGGAGGGTCATCTTAAATTTGAAGTCATCTTAGATTTGAATAAACATGGTATTTTAGCATGTTTTAGCCCTCTAACTAATTGGTGGAAAATGTAAGTGCCATGTGATTTTTCCCTAGCCATACATCTGAATGAAAGGCGAATTACACTACCGTGACACATATTATTCTGCAAATGTAATTACACATCTACAAAAGAGATTGAGGTTTCATGTCTTTGTCATGATGGCTAATGGATGTGTCTGTATATTGACCCTCCCCTAGAAGTGAGTTATCAACATAAATCCCAACTAATGGAGAAAAAGTAGCATGACTTGTATTCGGAATGCACGGTCTTAGAGTAACAAGAAGTCTGTTATCTTCCCCCCCCGCCCCGCTTTAATTTCCTTGGATTTTGCTATTTATACAAATCAATCTGCTATCATTCTTAATGGAAATTAAAGCAGCTGACTGCAGTCAGATAAGCAATTAACTGCACATATATTTAAGAATTGTGACATTGAGGCCCCCATTGAGGACCCCATAGGGAGGGCGGGAGGAAGTTGGGCAGGGCTGTGGCTGGGGCTACTGCCCAGCCAGGCAGTGTGTGGGACTTGGGGTGCAGGGCTGCAATGCATGTCTTCAGGGCCTGAGCGGGGAGTGGGACAGGCCGTGAGCAGCTTGTCCAGGGGGCAGGGGGATGGGGCTGGCTCCCTGCCATTGCATGCACTCCCAGGGGCTGGTGGGGGGACCCGTGCCCTGCAGACATGTGTGCAGGGCAGGCATGGGGGTGGGCACAGACTGCACACTTGGCCTCCCACCCTGCTGCCCTCCCCTGGGACCTCCTCACCCCAGTAGGCATGGCCCAACGCGGCAGGGAAGCATGGCTCCATTGTTCGTGCACTCCCTCTGGGAGTGCACACTGCAGCGGGGAGCCCCCCGCCACCTGAGCCCACAGCAGGCAGCAGGAGGGAGCAGGAGCAGGTGGCTGTGGACCCGGGTTCCTAGCCCTGGCAGCTGGGGGCCCCCTCCAGTAGGGCTGGGGGAGCAGGGGCTGTGGGTGGGGGTGAGGGGCACCAGCAAGGCTGTGGGGGTGAGTGAGAGGTACGGTTGGGGAGTAAAGGGCACTAGTAGGGCTGGGGTGGGGGGGGAGGGGAGGAGAGGGGAGAGGAGGTAGGCTGTGCAGGGCCATTAATTTTAATCATGGATTTTGGGGGTTTTATCAGAAAATTTGTGATTTTTTTAATCATGGAAAAACAGGATTCCTGCTCTTCTGTATCATTTGCAGAGGTGTAACAAGCAGTTTCCATGCCCTTGGTGGTGACAATGGTGGCAGCGACAGCAGCTGGACCAGTGGTGGCTGTGGCCGTGGCCACCAGTCTTGTGCCTCATCAAAATCAGCACTTGGCATTGGTGCCCTGTTGCCTATCCCTAGTTGTGCTACTGATTTTTTGTCATATGTGTACAGCACATGCTCCATTGTGAGTACTCCCTCCTGAATTATTAATACAGAAAACTATCCTTTACCACATACAGGCCAGAACTGGTAGCTGAATCTCCAAATCCAGGGGCTTTCCTTCTGCTAAAAAAGTCCAGTGAGGAACAAAAACTGCCTTAGGCTCTCCTTTTGTTGGTAGAGAAAGAACATAAGCGTAGAGGGCCCTGTTCCAAATTAAAGCCTACATTTATCACATTTGTAATTGAAATAATATCAGAATAAATGGAATATAATTCAGAGACTGGTAACTTTGGAAGCTTTTAAAACTTTGGAATATTTTAACAACCAAGTGTTAAAATATTCAGGCTGTTTAGTTTAGTGACTCCTGCTTTCATTACCCTACAGCAGCTGTTGATTGATTTGCATTCATTTTGATTTTAGGGAAATGCACTTTGTCTATAGTGTCAGTGAGATCCATGACAGAGCAACAACAGCTGTCGCTTCACTTCTGGAAAAGGGGTCATCCCTCCTACAGCTACCAGAACCACCATTCTCTAGCACAGCAAGAGACAGTATAGGGGACAACACAAACTTTGAAACATTTCCAACAACTTGAGGGTGGAATCATTTAATCTTGCATTTTATTATGTTTTCACCTAGCAGCTCAACACCATAGACAAGGCTATTAGTTGGCTGCTGTGAGGCATGCGATTGATTAGTGCACCTAGACTCTGTGATAATAGAGGTCCTTTACCAGCTGCTCAACAACATCGCTTTAGTCTCTTAAAAACAATTATTAGATTATCAAGATGTCCATTTATATACCAGACATCAAGAGGACCAAAATATTTTGTTAGATTTTATTTTTCAGTGCTTAAAATGTTCATGCCCCACGGGATGATTTTTTAGAAAATGTACATTGATTTATGCAACCAATAAAAAGACCCCTCCAAGCCCAGCCCTGTGGGCTCCTCACCAGTTTTTAAATACAATCCCTCTTTAACTAACAGTGGCACAGCAGATTTAACAAAAGTAATATATCCATAAATATTAACATCAGAGCCTCATCTCCTCACCCCATGATGTGGGAGGTCTGCTTCATGCCTGGGGCTCGGGTTCGGGACATCACGGAGAGGATCCCGGCCTACATCCAACCTGCAGACCAGTACCCCATGGTTGTCATTCACATGGGAACAAATGACGCGGCCAGGGGAAACCCTAACCGCATTATGAAGGACTTCGAGACTTTGGGGGCCAAGCTTAAGGAGATGGGGGCGCAGGTGGTATTCTCCTCTCTCCTTCCGGTGAGTAGGCGGGGACGGTGACACGAGGCCTGCATTGGCGAGGTCAACCGGCGCTTATGGAGTTGGTGCCACCAGGCGGGCCTTGGGTTCCTAGATAACGACCTATGCTTTCGGGTGGGGGACTTGCTGGGGCGGGATGGGCTTCACCTCTCTCCTTAAAGGCAAGCATGTCTTCTCTTTCAGGTTGGCTGATCTCATACAGCGAGCTTTAAACTAGCCTTGCCAGGGGAGGGGGCCGCAGGAAGACGAGGAGACACCACCTGAGCAAGACAGGTGACATGTGCAAGGAGTACCCAGGTAAGAAACAGGGGTCCGGATAGTCTTCCTAATTGGGGGGCAAGCACAGCTATGCAAGGCCTTAAATGTCTGTATACCAATGCTCAGAGTATGGGGAACAAACAGGAGGAACTCGCCCTCAGAATAGCCAGTTCAAACCCAGACATAGTGGGGCTTACAGAAACGTGGTGGGATTCATCCCACGACTGGGCAGTTAGCATTAGGGGCTATAGGCTGTACAGGCGGGATAGAGAAGGAGGGATGGGAGAGGGTGTGACACTCTATGTCAAAGAGCAATACACATCTTCTGCCAGCAAAATGGGGTCAGAGGAGGGGCAAGCTGTAGTGCTCTGGGTCAAGATACAAGGGGGTCGTGGGGAGAGGGATTTAACGGTGGGGGTCCACTATAGACCCCCCAACCAAGGGGAGGAGCTGGACCGGGAATTTTCGGGCCAGCTTGCAGAGGCACTTAAGGCGAGGGATGTAGTTGTCATGGGTGATCTAAATTACCTGGACATCTGCTGGGAGGAGCAGTCAGCCAGGTCGGATGGGGCTCGATGCCTACCTGGCTGGGGTCACTTGAGCCCAGTTTCCTTCCTGTCCAGGCAGGGGGTCGGACTTGAAGATCTACAAGGTCCCTTCCGACCCTACTTCTATGATTCTATGATTCTCACCAAAAAAACCCCAACCAACCCCCCCTCCAAACCCAAACCCATTGAGGGGTGATACTTTAAAAGGAAATTTGCTTTAAGAAAGACTAACTGAGATATACTTTTATTTGGGTATCAGCAACAACAAAAGAATACATAGACTTCACAGGTATCCGGTCCACTACAGCAGTTCATCTCAGAAGACTTCCTAGGGAGATATGGTCCTTACACAAGAAGCTTGCATGTTAATAGCAGATGTGTTGCAAGGAGCGAGTGATTAATATAGGTTAAAGGATGTAATGGAGTGGGCAGAAGAGGAGCTCTGAAAGTAAGCTTGCACAATGTTTTCATTGCTATGTTTTGCTGTGTGACACACAACACGTAACTATGTGTGTTCCCCATATCTCCTCCCACAATCCATTACATCTCCTTCCAGAGCAAAGTGCCTCAATCCAGCCCTTCCCTCTTTCCTTTTCTGTCCTATTATCCACCCCCATGCTCCAAGATGAACCTACTTTCTGCCTCTCTCACCACCTAACCACCCTCTCTGACCTTGGGCAGCATAACCTGCAAACACCACTCCCTTCCTCAGAATAAACTTCATTCACCTCACCTCCATGCCATGTCACTCACAGCCAGTCATAGATGCTCATGCTGGTGAAAGCTGCCTCCATTTCCCATTTTCCTTCCTGAATGTGCAGGTAGCATCTGTTCATAGCACCTGGCAGACGAGGGTTTCTGTCTGATGTGGTGCTAGGAGCCCTATCTGGTCAAAGTGGCTTTCCACGAGGAGGCCTTGCCAGAGAATAGAATAACATGAATATTGGAGTCCGGTCTAGTTACCATGGAGGCCAGAGGTTGGAAAGGCCATGAACTGACCTTCCTTTCTCCCCTGTTGCATCCTCTTACTGTGGTCTGGCAGGTGCAACAGCTGTGTCTGCTTCTGGTGCCGTTTTTGCTTGCTGTAAACAATAAACAGGAACAAAATAATCATGCAAAACCGCTCAGCTGGCTTTTTCAAGGCTCTCAAAATGTTTGGGCTGGCTGAACGGCAGCCTGAGAAACATCACACAGGGCTCTAGCAGGAAAGTGGCTGTCTAGGTCTGTGCTATCAAATCTGCGTGGCTGGGCAGATTAATGGGACCGCACAATGGAACCACAAATCTGACCACATTCTAGGTACAGGATTAGGACTTTGTGCCAGAAGAGGAAGCAAGGACATAAGAAGTGCCATGCTAGATAACAGGTCCATCTAGTCGAGTATCCAGACTGTTACAGTGGCAGAGAGCGGACACTAAGGGGAAAAATATTTAAGTAAAACAGATCCAAAATTATCTGTCTTCTGCCCCTTCCTCCTACAGCTTCCAAGATTTGGAGACCTAGGACATTCTGATTTTGAGGTTGGAGTTTTTATTAGTCACTGGCGGACCTATCCTCCATGAATATGTTCAGTTCACTTTTTGAGTCTGGTTAAATTGTCAGTCTCCATAACATATTGTGGCAATGAGTTTCACAAATTATGTACATATTGTGTGAAAAATAAATTGCTTTTGTTTGCTTTAAACATGCTACCTAATAATTTAATTGCACATACCCTAGTCCTAGTATTGTGCAAAACAGTAAATCTCTCTAGTTTCTTCACACCATTCATGATTCTATAGACCTCTATTCATGCCTCTTCCAATTAATCTTTTTCTAGGCTAAAAAGTCTGCTCTTTTTTGTTTCTCCCTGAAGATAAGTTTCTCCCTACCTCTGATCATTCTTGCTGCCCTTCTCTGTATTGTTTCTAGTTCCACTAAATCCTTCCAGAGATGGGGGGACCTGAGCTGCCTGCAGTTTTCAAGGTGTGGATATACCATGGATTTATAAAGTGGTACAATGCCATTTTCTATTTTCTTTTCAGTCCCCATGCCTTTTTGACTGCTTCTGAACACTGGATTCCTAGATTGAATTCCTCAGGGTCTAAAGAGAACAATAATTGTCTCAAATGACTATTAATTTACCATGGAAATTGCAGTGCTTAATGCAAGAGATTTTTTCCCCTCCTCTTTTGGAATCATGCAAATTTTAAAGAACCAAAAAAACTTTTGACACATTTTATTAATACTTTGTAGGTCATTTTTAAGGGCTACTGTTATGTTTAATGCTGTTCTCTGTCTTACAGTCATAATCATGGCATTACAGCTGAGAACTATAATACTACACATTCTCTTTTTTTGGATAGATCTAGTCAGTGTACTTCAATTTGTTCAAGATCTTCAATCTTTTAAAGTATAATAACAATTAGTTTTATTTATTTATTAGTTTATTAAATTATTTATCAGATTAGGTTGTGGTTGCCTCCAGCCCATTGAATATATTTATGCAAATTTATGCCATTAAGTTTTGACTGTAATTTAAATCAAACGGGATTGTTTTAGGACCAAAATGGGGAAGATTCTTAACCATTTTTCACATATTATGTATGTTTCACAGTTTTAATGGAAGGTTAAAATGCTGTTTCAGCAGCAGTTTATAACTACCCATGTCATTGATTTCTTTTCTGCCAATGGGGAAATTCTACAAATGACTTAGAGTATTTCAAATGAAGACCTGATAGTCACAAATATCTTTTAAGCAATTAACTCTCAGACTTTGTTGTGGCATTAATTCAGTTCTTCTCATGAATGTAATGTCTAGCTTTTTTAGTTAAACAAAGTGATTAAGTGTCACATTGGAGTACAAGCTAAACTAGCTGAAATATTAGTGTGGCTAGGAGGGAGAGCTTTTGGAATGAGCTCCTGAAAGATGCTTATGGATTTGCTTCATCCCTATGGTCCCTTGCTTTAACAAATTTGTTGACTTTTATTAGAACTAGGGATTCCAGTCCCCTATCTTCAATCATATTGTACACTTAGGCAAATGTCCTTCTTACTTCTATTAGCCCTAATAAAAGTCTGGTGGGAAGACTCAGAGGAAAGTTTTCATTACAGGCAGGGCTGGTAGCATTATTAGTTATTACAAGACTCTTGTATAAGAGCCTGTTTTCCACTGCATTCTTTTTTGCGGGGAGGGAGGGAAGATTCCATCTAAAACAGTTCAGTCATTTCTGAGAACAAAGCTAAAAAAAATTATTATTTTGCCCATGTCAAAATCATTCTGGGCACCTGTGGTTTGAAAAGCACTCCATGTTCTGAGGGACTTAACATTTAGCAGAGAACTTGCCTTTGTGAAAGACATGGGTCTTCTGCTGTTTGTGTGAAAATCTAACCGAAGCTGGCCAAGGTATAAGACTTTGGAAATTACAGATTTTAGGATCTAAATTTCCCATAGATCACTGACCATGCTCTAGCCAGGGACGAGCATTGCATTTATTGCAGTCATATCTGGACTGCACTGGGATGTACAAGATCTAGACCCAGGCATTCAAACTGAGAATAGGGATGTAAATACTGATTAAAAAAAATATCTGTTTAACCTGTTGTAATTATAATGGTTGAATGATTAATTGGTATGGCAGCAGAGTAGGGGGGAGAGGAGAGAGGGACCAGGACTAGTACCTAATAGCTAGGCTCTGTGGACCCCAGTGCAGCTGCTTGCAGCCTCCTCAACACCTGCTATGAGCAGCCTGGGCTCTGTGGTGGGTGGCAGGGGCTTGCCTGGAGCCCAGGCTGTTCATGGCAGGTGGCAGGCAGGCTGCCAATGGCTGTACCAGGATCTGCAGAACCTAATTACAGTTTTAGTTACTAGTCCTCCCTCTTCCTCCCCCCTTACTTCCATCTTGCTCCTCCCTCCTATTTGCCCTACTGCGTACTGGTTCCTGCTGGGGCACTGCGTGGCTTCCTTCCTCCCAGCCCCCTTCCCTGCCAGTCTGCACTCCACCCCGTGCTAAATGATAACCAGTAAGCTAGAACTAGTTATCACTAGGTTTATTGGTAAAATGATTCATTGTTTAAGTATTCATATCCCTTGTAGGGAGCCTCAGTCACTGCCTCTTGCTGGGCCCAGGTAGGATGGCAGAAGTCTCTGACTGATTTGAAAGCAGAGGAGGCAAAAGTGGGACCTTGTGGGGAGACCAGGGAAATAGGACTGAAGGTCAAGCAAGTGGAGGGGAAAACTTGGAATGAGAGAAAACTGGAATTCATTGGGAAGGGAGACGAGCTGGGCACTAGAGGGGCAAGAGAGGAAGAGGTAAAGGGGAAAGGAAAAAAGACCTGACAATGAGCCATAGTGCAGGAAGAGAATGGGGACTGTTCAGGCAAAGAACTGGAACAAGGAACTGTGAAACTCAGACTGGAGAAAAACCTGAGCAAAGAGACTGGGACTTGAAACCAACGAAATGGGGAATGTATGGGTATGTGGAAGACTGGAAACCAGGGAGAGGGGGGAGAAACATATCAGAAGAGAATTAGGAGGAAGAGGGATGTTGGGAATGACTGGTCAAAGTGAGTAGGACTGGGTGATTGACCTGGGTGGCAGACTTGGATTGTGGCAGGGAATCTGGAGGAGGAGATTAGCTGGACAAGATTGAATCTGGGATGCCTAAGGTATCTGAAGAGTGCAGATGGGTGGCCTAAGGTGCCTGCTGGAGGAGTGGAGATGGGGATTGCTAGGTGAGGAAAATCAGACTGGGCTCATTTTCAGGAACCGTAACAGGTAGCTCCACCCTGGGCTGATTGATTGGTTATCTGGCCATGGCTGTACATCTCCCAGTTGATTGGGAGTAGAAGCAGATCCCTTCTTAAGATGAGCAGCAGGCTGCTTTGCTGGCTTGTTTCAGAGTGCCAGCTGCCTTCTTCCAGCACATCCTGCTCCTGACTCTTGGTTTCCCAACCCAACATCTGATCCTGGCCCTCCGCCATCTCATTCTGGGTCATGGCTTCCTTGCTTGGCTCCTGATCTGCTGCCAACCTATAATTCTTACTGTTGGGTTTTACTGACTTTGTCCTGGTTGTGTAACACTAAGAACCTAGTGGTAGACAAGACACTGGATGGAGAGGATGACAGAATGGAGGGAGAGGGCAAAAGGCATCATTCTTGTATGTATGTATGTATGTATGTATGTATGGGGTAGGGGAAGGGGCAGGGGCAGGGAAAGGGAGGCAACAGGCTAAACTTCCTGTATCTTATAGAGCACATTAGGGCTGTGTGAAATTTTGCTGGCTGTTTCATTTTGACACTGTTTCGACCAATTTCGAGGTTGAAACAGAAAAATCAAAACAGAACAAAGGCTGTTGAAATAGCCTTGAAACAAAACGAGGCTGGTTGAAATGTTTCAAAAGTCGAAATGTTTCAACTATAGGCTGGGGATGGGAAGTCAATCCAACTGGGCTGACTTCCCATCCCCAGCGCAAGATCCAGTAGGGGGCAGTGAGGCAGGTCAGCTGGGTTGCTTCCTGGTACCCCGCACTAGATTGTGCTGGGAGGCAACCCAGATGGGCTGCTTCCCAGTCCCCCACAATAGATTGTTCTGAGGGCAGAAGGCAGCTCAGCTGGGCTGCCTTCTGCCCCAGAGCGATGTAGCCCAGGGGATGGGAAAGCAGCCCAGCTGGGCTGCTTCCTGCCCCAGCACGATCTAGCACCGGGGATGGGAAGTCAGCCTAGCTGGAGTCAGCCAGCAAAACATCAAAACAGCCTTTCTGTTTCGAGGGAATGGAATGGAACAGCTGTTTCGACCCGAAATGAAATTTGATACGATACACTGTTCAGTCGAACTGTCGAAACTCAAGGCGAAATGGAACGGTGCTGTTTCACAGAGTCCTAGAGCTCACACTTGTTCAGAGGAAGATCTGGACACATTCCCAAGATTCCCAAGCCTTATCCTCCCTCTGCTGTCAGCAAGCATCTGTGAAACCCGCAAACAAAACGTGCATCTCATCCTCTTCTGCTGGCCTGCATAGAGGACGACATTCTACTAGTGCTCATTAGCTCAAGTGAGGTCCATGGGGAAGTTCTAACCACACTGGTGAACCATGTGGGTGCAACATGATGCCACCTGATGCAATTTCTGTTTGCTTTCCTTGAAGCCTAGTGTTAGAAAATAATAGAATTAAGCTAGTCTGTGAACCTTAATTTGCCCTCAGCAAGTTTGCAGATGATGCCAAGCTGGGTGGGGTAGTAGATATGCTGGAGGCTAGGACTAGGATTCAGAGAGACCTCCACAAATTGGAGAATTGGACCAAAAGAAATGTCATGGAATTCAATAAGGACAAGTGCAAAGTCCTGAATTTAGGACTAAACAATCCCATGTACCTGTACAGGCTTGGGACTGACTGGTGAAGTAGCAACTCTGCAGGAAAGGACCTGGGGGTTACAGTGGACGGTAAGCTGAATATGAGGCATCAGTGTGCCCTTGTTGCAAAGAAGGCTAATGGCATACTGGGCTGCATTAGTATGAGTGTTGCCAGCAGATCGAGGGAAGTGATTCTTCCCCTCTATTCAGCACTTGTGAGGCCACGTGTGGAGTCCTGCATCCAATTTTGGGCCCCTCACTACAGAAAGGATATGGACAAATTGGAGAGAGTCCAGGAGAGGGCAATGAAAGTGGTTAGAGGGCTGGGGCACATGACTTATGAGAAGAGGCTGAGGGAACTGGGCTTCTCTCTGGAGAAGAGAAGACTGAGTGGGGATTTAATAGAAGCCTTCAACTGGAGGGTGACAACAAAGAGGATGGAGCTAGACTCTTCTCAGTGGTGGCAGATGACAGAACAAGGAGAAATGGTCTCAAGTTGTAGAAAGGAAAGTTTCGGTTAGCTATTAGGAAAAAAATTCTCACTCGGAGGGTAGTAAAGCACTGGAACAGAGAGGTTGTAGATTCTCTGTCCTTACAGGTTTGTAAGACCAGGGTAGGCAAACTCTTGACTGGGATGATCTAGTTGGGGATGGTCCTGCTTTGAGCAGGGGGTTGGACAAGATGGCCTTCTGAGATCCCTTCCAACCCTAATTTTCTATGATTGTATCATATCAGTTTTCAAATATTTGACAGGCTGCCATAGAGGAGGAGGAGGACAACAAGCAGATTTAGGTTGGAGCTCAGAAAAAAATTTCTAATGGTAAGAATAATGGAACAAACTGCCTAGGGAAGTTGTGGAATCTCCTTCATTAGATTCTTTCAACAGGATTGGCACATAGATTTTTGCCATCCAAGACAAAGGGAATTTTGCTACCGTCATTTGTAACCTACAAGCATGACTTCATTGCAGGCAGGTCTTGCCTTACCAAACTCATCTCCTTCTATGACTAGGTAACTCTCTACCTGGGCACGAGAGAGCAGGTTAAAATTGTATACCTTGACTCCCAAAAGGCCTTTGATCTAGTATCCCACGATGTCCTCATGAGAAAATTGGAGGATTGTAGGCTTAACTCCAAGACAGTCAGGTGGGTTAGAAACTGGCTGCAGGATAGAACCCAGAGAGTCATAGTGAACGGATCTGTGTCATCCTGGTGAGAAGTGGGCAGCAGTGTTCCTCAGGGGTCAGTGCTTGGTCCAGTACTTTTCAACATCTTTATTAACGGTTTGGATGTGGGGGTGAAGAGCTCACTGGCTAAGTACATGGATGACACCAAGTTATGGGGAAGCGTGGTCATGCTTGAAGATAGGCTACAGATACAGGTGGATCAAGACAGGATGGCAAGTTGGGCAGATCAGAATCTGATGAAGTTCAACGTCAAGAAATGTAAAGTGCTCCACGTTGGGATGAGCAACCTCCAATACACTACAGGTTTGGTGGCACCAAACTAACTAGCACCACAAATGAAAGGGACCTGAGGGTAATAATAGACCACAGTATGAATATGAGCTGGCAGTGCAATGCTGTAGCCAGTCATAATACTCTGGCATGCATCAATTGACGCATCTCCAGCAAAACCAGGGAGGTGATTCTTCTGCTCTACTCAGCACTGGTGAGACCACAGCTGGAGAACTGCATCCAGTTCTAGGCACCACACTTTAACAAGGACATGGACTAGCTTGAGAGAGTCCAAAGAAGAGCCACCTGTATGATCAGTCTTAAAAGGCAAGCCATACCATGAAAGGCTGAGGGATCTGGGACTCTTTAGCTTGAGGAAAAGAAGGCTGAGAGGGACCTGGTAGCAGCTTACTGCTACATTAGGGGACTACATCAAGGGCTCAGTGAGCAACTGTTCACCAAGGCACCCGAGGGGAAAACTAGTAGTAATGGCCACAAACTTCTGGAAGACCGATTCAGGCTCAACATTAAGAAAAAATCCTTCACAGTCATGGTGTCCACACTGTGGAATAAGCTCCCTCCAGAGGTGGTACAATCACCTACCCTGGAGATCTTCAAGAGGAGACTAGACAGTCACTTTGCTGGGGTCACCTGACCCCCAGTTATCTTTCCTGCTTGGTGCAGGGGGCGGGACCCAATGATCTTCCAAGGTCCCTTCTGGCCTTACAATTTATGAATTGATGAATCTATAAATGTATACCTGGGACTGGCTGTGATTGGGCACCCTACAAGCCTTGGAGCAGTAGCTTGGCAGCGCCAAACTACACTGCTCACTTCTGTATATGCCCAGACTCCTAAGGCAGTCCCCAGTGAGCATGTGCAAGGTGTATGCCCACCATTTTTGCTGCCCCTTGAATTTGCCATGCCAGATGGCCATCTGTGCTGCCTGGCCAGTTATTCTAGCCCTGGTTTTTGAGAACAGGCTGGAGAGGCATCTCTCTGGGCTGGTTTAGGGATAGCACTTCCTGCATCTGTGCAGGGAGTTAGCTTCAATGGTCTTGAGGTCCTTTCCAACTCTATGATGTAATACACTCCACATAGGGTTCAGAATCCCTACATGAAGAATCCAGAGCCAAATGAAACCCTTGGACTAAATCCTGGCTCCATGGTGTAGAACCATTGGTCTCCAAGACAGTTTGACTGTCCCTGTCCTGGTAAGACAGAGCCCCTACTCTTTCCTCGATCAAATGAATCCTGTTCCAAACTGGATTCTACTACTTCAGGTCATATCTTGCACAAGGCCTGTGTCCCCTCATGAGTACAACTGCAGGAACACTCTGTTCCTATTTGTATAATCAGAACATTGACAAATTAACAGAACATGTGGAGCTATGGTAAGCGACATAATTCATGTAAATGGAGGTGCCCAGAGCTGGGTTTTCCCATGTGTTGGAGTTCCAGCTCTCTACACATTCTAGCTCTAGGGCTCAGAGAAGAATTAATGAGCTCTCACAAAGCACCGAAGTAGCTGATTTTACCATCAGGACCACAGATTCCTCAATAAGTCAGTGCTCTGATTATTAAAGGTGATCAAACTTTCCAGACAGAGTTTTTTTCTGTTTACAAAGGCTGATTTGCCAAAATCTAAACATTTTGGAAAACACCTGTCAATGTTGATGAAATGTTATGTGCAAATCAAGAAAATAGGTGTTGATTAGCTTCTGGAGTCGGATTTTTTAAAAACATATTAATGTTTAATTTGACTTTTAACGTCTGTACAGAGTAGGAAGTAGTCCTTCTTTCCCACTTCGTTCATGCCAAAGGTTTTGTTTCTCTGATAGTTATCTATGTTGAATCAATAGCTTTGCCTATAATAAATGATGTCTTCTAGGGCTGTGCGAGGCTTCAGGTGGTGATTCGATTTGGAGGAGATTTGACCACATTCAGTGGCTGAATTTCCAAATCTGAATGGAATCAGGGGACCAATTAAAAGGTCAGAATCGATTCAAATATTTGGAAAAGATTCGGAGAGCTTTGATGATTTGGACAGTCCCTGGTTGTAGTGGGTAGGGGAGGCTGAAGTTGCAGGGAGGGGACCATGGGGGACCCCTGCCAGGTCCCATCCCCTGCCTGCTCCCCCAGCCCCCACGACCTCTGCCCCCGCTCC
>NW_005842193.1:1243314-1253583 GCF_000455745.1 Alligator sinensis
TTTCTTGCCTTGAGGGGCCGGAGCCATGGTGGGGGGGGCAGCCATGGGAGGGGCGGGGCTGGGGCAACGGGGGGAGGATTGGGGGGCTCATCCAAATCAGATTAATCTGAATCAATTTGGGATGGTGATTCAAATCACCTAATCGAATCACTGTCCCCCAAATTGGCCAAATATGAATCTGAAGCAAATACTAGCCGCTTTGCACAGGCCGAATGTCTCCTCCTCTGTTTATATGCTGGGTACATAAAGGACAACCTCAACAACTCATGATTCAGCAGATATGATTAGTTTTTGGCTAATGGGTTAAAGTAAGTGTAAGAGGGTGCAAGGTTTAGTGATGGCAGCACAGGTGCAGAGGGTTAAAAATGATAGCCTGCATGCTCAGTATGGGGCCTGCTGACAGCAAACAGTGTCTGGCCTGGCAGAAGTTAAAAGCTACCAGGAAGAGGAGCTGCAAGAAGAGAGGGAAGAGGGTGGTATGCAGGAGATAAATTGTGGTGTCCTTTCTCAGGTTCTGAGGAAGGACTGTAGCTATGAGTTAACCCTTTGTTGATTATATGGTTAAGTATTTGCTTTGTTATGGATGGTATTTTCCTTTTGGGGACAAGTTTGCTTCAGTAAAAAATGAAGAACTGAGTGATATCCCACTATACGTAGTGGAGAACGCAAGCACTCTAAACCCTAACATCAGCCATGCTAACCCTGCTAAAATGTCTGGAGGAGCTGCAACAGCAACAGCAGCAGCTATTTTAGCAGCTGTAAACCCAGCAACAGCAATTCCAAAGAGAGCAGCAGCAACAACTACTGCAGTTTCAGCGAAATTGGATGCGAGACTGACTCCACCCACGTGGGCGAGACACCAGGTTCCCCAAGATTAGAGGGAGGAGTCTTCACACACATGGGACTAGTAGATGATCTGGAGGCTTTTCTTACCATATTTGAATGGGTGCCAGAGGCATACCAGTAGCCACAGAACACATGGGCTGTGAGGGTGGCCCCCACAGTTAACTGGGGAGGTCCAAGTCACTTACCAGGCCATGGGAGTAGACCCAGCCCAGGATTATAGGGCCTTCAAAGTAGCTATACTGGACCATTTGGGACTCACAGAGGAGGCTCATCTCTGCTGGTTCTGGGTGGAGGCTTGGGACCCGAATGTGCAGCCCAGGGCTATGGCCCAGAGGTTAAAAGAGTTATGCAGCTGGTGGCTAAACCCAGATTCCTGGTCAGCTGCAGAGTTTGTGGAAATAGTCGCATTGGAACAATTCCACGCTAATCTACCCTATGGTGGTGGGGAGAGACTAAGGCTAAATGGCCCAATGAAGCCAATTGGCCTTGAGAATGGATAAGCCCCAGATGGACCCCACCTTCCAAGAACCAGAACTAGGGGCGTTACTTCCCTTTTTTGACCCAGAATTTTTCAGATCACAACACTGGTCACACTGAAGTTGGTGGTGGGTCAGGTAGGAGGCCTTCAGGAGCCAGAAGAAATGCTTCAGAAAAGAAGTCGGGGTGCAGTGTGATCTGAAACCCCCCTTCAAAGGAAACAGAGGATCAGGAAACCTCTGGTGCTCAGTAGGAGGGTGGATTAAGTCAGGTAGGGGAAGGCCAAGATTTCAAGTGGGATCAAGGAAAAGGACCTGATATATGGCCCCCTGCATGTCCAGTTGGGATGAGCCAATGGGGTCATGTTTTGTGGCTGCTGGAGTAGATGCATGTTTAGCAGCCCAAGACCCTCCTTTTGAGCTGCCTGGGGAACTCCTGCTGAGGATGACCAAAGACAAGGTCACCAGGGCCTGGTGATCCCAACTGTTGGTTCTGAAACAATACCGCTGCCAGATGTTGAAACTAGTACAGTAAAAGCTGCACTATCTGGCATCTTACAAGCCGGCATGCTCCCCTAACTGGCATGCCGGCTTGTAAGATAAAGTGAAACCAGAAGCGCCCACTGTAGCACTTCTGTTTCTCTGAGCCCCCATGGCCCGGGGCAAAGCAGCCTGCACCGCCGAGCCCCCACGGCCTGGAGGCATAACAGGCTGCGCAGGGCACGCGGGGCCCACCTCCCTGTCCCACGGACGGCGATGTGGTGTGGGGGGTGGTGATGTGGCAGGAGGGACAGAAGAACTCCCCAGATGTGGTGGGAGAAGCGGTGGCTGGGGCCACTCAATTAGCCAGCATATTTTGTTATCTGGCATCTGCCATTCCTGGGGGGGATGCCAGATAACAGAACTTTTACTGTACATGAAATACCCTGTGGGGGAGAGGACATCTAGGGGTGGAAAAATCCCAAAATAGAGTGTTGGCGAGGTTTTTTTGGCCTGAAATATATAAGGAAATTAAGGAATATTATGATTCCTGCCCTGAGTGTCAGCTGGTTGGACCTTACCTCAGCCATAGGGCTCCACTGGTGCCCATCCTGCTGGCTGTCATACCATTTGTGTGGTTTGGGGTGAACTTGATGGGACCACTACAGCCCAGTGCAAAAGGATATAGGTTTATTTTGCCACCTACTACCTTGAGGCAGTGCAATCTGCTTGGCATAAGCACAAACAGTAGCCACAGAGCTACTATAGGTTTTCTCCCAGGTGGGCATCTCTAAAGACGTTTTAATGGATCAGGGTATGGCCTTCATAGTTCGGTTGTTATGGGAGGTCTGGGACTTATTGAAAGTTCACTTGGTAAGGACTTCAGTGTACTATCCCCAAACAGATGGACTGGTTGAAAGATTTAATCAAACACTGAAGGGGATGCTGAGGAAGTTTATCTCCGAGGAACTGTGAAATTGGGACTACTTGCTACCCTACCTGTTGTTTGCCATGAGAGGTTGCACAGGCCTCCATGGGCTTTTCACCCTTTGAGTTACTATATGGGACGCAACCCTGGGGCATGTTAGACCTCCTGCAAGAGTTTTGGCAGGCCTAGGACACAGCCACCCAAAACATAGTTCAGGATGTTTTGGAAGCTGCAGGAAAGATTAGTCCTAATGGGGGCCCTGGCAAGGAAAAATGTTGAGGTAGCCCAACAAGGGCAAGAACAACAATATAACAAAAATGCTTGGCTCTGGGTCTACTAGCCAGGTGATCAAGTCCTACTGTTGCTCCTCTCATCCGAAAGTAAGTTACTGGGAAAGTGGCAAGGTCCTTTTGAGGTCCCGTGGAGGGTTGGCCAGGTGAATTATTGGCAGAAGTTCGCTTAGTGGGAAAAAGTCAGGGGGCGCAAATATATCACATTAACCTGTTAAAGCCCTGGAAGGTCTGCAGGGCCTCTCTGGTTTCTACACGTTCACTGGGAGATGACCAGGGAAGTACAGATCCCTTCCCAGATCCGATAACTGGCCTCATGCTGGGGGAAAGCCCAACTCAGCAGGCTGAAATCCAAAGCCTCTTGGAAAAATGTGAAGAAATGTTTACAGTGACTCCAGGCTGAACTACATTAATCGAATACCAGATTATCCTCAAGCTGGGCTGGAGTGTTCAGAAGGGACACTCAAGAACTCCAGCACAGCTGAGGGAAACAGAAGAAGATGTTAGATGTAGGGGTAAGCAAGGAATCAGCCCATGAATGAATGGAGTAGCCCAACTGTGTTGGTGCTAAAGCCTGACCACTCTGTCTGGTTTTGCGTGGACTTTCACAAAGTCAACACAGTTTCAAAATGTGATGCCTACCCTATGCCTTGAATAGATGAGATGGTGGAGGGAGTAGGGAACACAAAGTATATAACCATCATGGACTTGACCAAAAGATATTGGCAGATTCCTTTGGACCCAGAGTCCTAGAAAATTACAGCCTTGCAACAGCTTGGGGACTATATCACTTCAACACCTTATGTTTTGGTCTACACAGGGCCCTGGTGACTTTTTCAGCATTTAATGGATTAAGTACTCTGTCTGCACTGGGCACATGCCACTGTCTATCTGGATGACATAGTAATATTTACCAACACATTGGCAGACCACCTCCAGCAGGTAAAATGGTGTTGCAATCAAGACATGTGGTGGGTCTCACAGCTAACCTGCCTAAATGTCAGCTGAGTTACACAGAAGCTAAATATCTGGTATATGTACTAGGCAGTAGTAAAATCACGCTGCAAGTAAACAAACTGAAGGCCTTGGTTGAATCACTGGTGTCGACAGCCAAAAGACAGGTGAAGCCATTTCTAGGTTTAGCAAGCTATTACCCATGGCTCATTGTTCAATTTGTTGCCATCACAGCCCCACTAACGGACCTGCTGTGGAAGGGAGTGCCATAAAGGGTCCAGTGGGCACCCGGGTGTGAGGCAGCATTTGGGACAGTAAAACAACTGTACTGTGTAGTGCACTGGCCCTGTGCAGCCCAGACTTAACAAAATAATTCATAATGCAGACCGATGTCTCACAGCAAGGCCCAGGGGCAATTCTCTCCCAAGAGTTTGAGGATGGAGAACACCCCATCCTATATCCCAGTAGGAAGCTCCTGTCCTGGGAATAGAAGTACGCAGTCATTGAAAGAGTGCCTAGTGATTCAGTGGGTGGTTGAGGTCCTCCATGACTACCTCCTAGGGACTGGGTTTCGCTTGGTTACTGATCATGCCGTGTTGACATGGCTCAATGCCTCACAGGAGACCAACCCCTGGTTGACAAGGTGGTACCTGTCCCTGAAGCCTTTTGATTTTATGATAGTGCATTTTACGATAGTGCATTGGGCTGGGTCTGCTTACCCAAATGAGGACTTCTTCTCCTAAGGGAGGGGGTTGGGGATTGAAGAAAGGGAAGAGTGTGTCCCTGACTCCACTCATGGGGGCGGAATGTGTAACCAGGTGCAAGGCTTAGGGGACAGAAGCACAGCTGCTGGTGGTTAAAAGTGATAGTCTGCATGTTCTGTGGGGGCCAGCTGACAGCAAACAGTGTCTGGCCTGGAGGAAGTTAAAAGCTCCCAGGGAGTAGAGCTGTGAGGGAAGAGGGCGAGGGCGGTGGGCAGGAAATAAGCTGCCTGTGGAGGAAGGAGCCTTGCTGCGAGTTAACCCTTTGTTGATTGTCTAGGTGTTTGTTTAAGTACTTGTTTTGTTATGGATGTTGTTTTCCTTGTTGGGACAAGTTTGCTCCAGGAAAAGTAAGGAATGGAGTGACAACCTGCTACAATAATATATTCTGTTCTTCTATTACTAGTTTTTCAGAGTTATCCCACTGCATAAACAAAGCCATTACTGTACAGTGTGTAATCAGTGTAAGATTGCTGCCAGTAGGTGGGGTCCAAGTGGAATTTTTCATTGCTTACTCTCAGTTATCTTCTACAGTTTTAACTATTTGTTCTCAGGGGGTAATTGTACCTAACTTGAGGAGAAATTTATGGTGGTATCTAGAGAACAGGTTAGCATTTAGGGATATAACAGCTGAAGAAGGCCATCTGCTTGTAGAATAACTAGTCATTGTCTCAGGGAACGTTGCTTTTTACTGTTTATATCAAAAGTATTTCTCACTAGATATAGCCCAAACACACCTGAACTTTGGAACAGACTATAGCAAACTGCATGAATAGGATCCATCATTTGTTTTTGTAGGGGACCAGGACATAGGCAGCCTTGCCTAGTGGTTAGGGCGCTAGGGAAGGGAAGGAGCCAAACTACGGGCTCCATCTGGGGGCAGGAATTGGGGACCACGATATCCGATCCAACTGGAAATCCAAAGGCAGAGTCCAAACGCAGGCTGGGTCAGGAGACTAGAACCAAGTTACCAGAACAAAGGGGGAAATACGCAAGTCAGAGTCCAGGAACTGAGCAAGCAAGTTCCAGAAACCAGGAAACAGATCCAAGGGGAAATCCAAACCTGGAGTCCAGGAATGGAGCCGAACCAGGGTCAGGAAATCAGAGAGCACAGGAACTGAAAAACTCACCAGTCAGTATTGTTGGCTGGCCAAGAGGCTGCTGCCATAGGTAGGACTAAAAGATGGCTCCACTCCCAGCAGCCAATCAGGAGACCAGCCAGTTAATTAGGTTTGGTAGAGCTGTCAGTCAAAGTTCAAGGCAGCTGTTTCTACCTAGGCAATTAGCCCAGGCTGGCCTGCCTCAATACCGTCCCTGACAGTGTTTTGAACAGTAATCTCAAAATGGACATTTCCAAAGTTTTCAGGGATTGTTATAAATGAGGAATAATAGATTATAGGAATAATAGATTATGGCAAGTGGAAGGAATGCATCCTAAGGCATGACATTATATACTGGTCACCAGAGGGGTTCTTGACATTGTCTGGAAAATGAAGGACAGCCTAGGCCCGGTGTAAAATGATCAGACTCTCACTTTATGTAGCCAGAGCAGTGACATTTAGGCCTTCTATCCAGAGGATCTCAAAGAGCTTTTCAAGAGCGCATTGATTAAGCCATACAATAGCACTGTGAGACAGGTATGGTATATATTATCACTCCTATTTTACAGATGTGAGAACTGAGGCACAAAGTTTAAGTCTTTTAGCTAAAACACACATCAGTGGCAGTGGTGGCGATCCCTCACAGTCAAGGATGATCACTCCCATGGGTCAAATAAAGGGTTGTAGACAAGTCTGTTGATGGCTAAGAAGGCCAATCCTAGAGCTGCACATTCTCTGGCAGACACTACAGGTGGTGGTTGAAGGGAGGTTCGGATGATGGATTTACCAGTCTTGTTTCCTTTCCTTCCAGTTCTGTCATTTTTCTGTCTCCACGGCAAGACAGTTTTCCTCAAAGTAAGATGTACCTTCTCTCACAAGGCATCACCATGTAGCCCTGTCTCAGGCTAGTTTTTCCCAATTTGTGGTACACTTCTTAATATTTGCTTTGAGGGTATCCTTGCAGCACTTCCTCTGGCCCTCACATGTCCTTTGTCCTTGGCTGAGTTGGGAGTATAGCAGCTGTTTTGGTAAATGTACATCAGGCATGCATGCATAGTGCCTTGTCCACCGTAGCTGATGTTGGATAATCAATGCTTCTATTCTGGTGGTGTTAATATCAGTGAGCACACTGGCATTTGTGTGACGAACTTGTGATAGCCAGAACCAGAAGAGTTAATGAGCAAATTATAACAAAGAAATCTGCTTTTTGAAGATATCTAGAGTAGCTTATGAAATAGTTTCCTGTCTGTCTAGAATATAACCCTCAAGAATATATATATATATCTTTTTTCAGACAGCTTGAACTTTGAAAAGCAGAACTGAAGGAATAAACTGCAAACCTAACTGATTTTTATAATTTTTGCTTAGTTAAGAAAAAAATTAATGACCTAATCACAAAGTATAATTAACATAACGAGTTAAACTTGAGTAGAAACGTGTTAATCTCAGACCCCAAAGTAATGTAGTGTGATTTGTTTATTGAGTAAACCCAAGCTTAAGCAGTAACTTATTGTAATGATTTCTAACACCTTTTAACCCCATTAGATAACAGCTATAGAGTAACATTATGAAAAGCTATATAACTAAAAATTAGCATAAACAAGATATAAAAGAACACACATGCTAAGTAACCCTCAGGAAGGACAGAACAAAACAAGCATTGCTGTTCCTTTCCCCCCAGATCTCTCTTATTTCCTGTGTGGACGTCCTCCAGTTCTCCTTCTGACAGCGTAAATCAGAGACGCCTGACTTCGCTGAATCAACTTGACGTGTTTCTAACTGAGAGACCATCGATAAGTTACTAACCAAGTGAGAACTCTTAGTTAATTTTTCTATCTGTTTTATTATTACTGCCAATTTTAATTTGTATTGTTATGTTGTCTGTTTATTAGCTTAACCTTTTTACTAACTGTCATATGTGTAAGCTATATCTTTTGTTGTTATAAGTAAAAGTCATTCTTTTCATAAATGAAACTTGTCGTTGTTCTCCTTCCCAACATCTCCTCGATCCTGAACCAAAAAGCCCAGTAGCTAATAAAGTTGCAATGCTCAGTCAGTCTGCAACTAAATTGATATACTCACAGTGCCCAGCTAGCCTGTGACATGAACCTCCCACTTTATGCCAAGGATCTTCTTGGTAGTGCTGGTGATGCCATTCCAGGCTTTTCAGGTGGCCCCTATAGGTCACCCAAGCTTCTCATTCATAGAGAAGAGTTGGGGTTACCATAGCCTTTTACAGTAGGAACTTTGTTTGAGTCCTGATGTTGTGATTGTTAAACACATGATTGTGACCACTGGGCCTCGAGTAACCGGTCTTGTGCTACCTTGGCTCATGTATGGAGGGGTGTTCTCCCTGCAGCCTCCCCGACAAACGCTGTGCTGGTGTTCCCTCCGTGGGAAGCTTTCCCCTATCTTGTCTGCCATGACTTGAATGGTTCCTAGTGGTGGAGAAGTGGCTATCCCGGGGTCTTCCAAAGTGCGGGGTCCCGGTGGTCACTAGCTGGGCTCCGCCACCCCTACACCCTGTCCTCACGCCACCTCGATGGGTTGTTCAGAGCTTGCGACCATGTGCCTCTTCCTCTGTTATCGTAGACCGTCACGATTTAACGCCCCTCTTCAGATACCGACTTTCGAGGCCGGTGGGCTTAATCCGTCTTCTGTTGTGCTTGTCAGTCTTACTCGTGGGGCCTGTGCTATCCTAGGAGAAGCTTAGCCCTGACCTCAGCTCGACGGGACGTCTAATGAATTTTGCACCGCCTCTCCCACTCCTTGACCCCTTTTCTCCTCCTCAACCCCTTCACTTGGGGAAACGCAAAAGAACCGTTCAACAGAAAGAACAAAAAAAACTCCCTTCCCAGGCCTCTTACCTCAGAGACCCTGGGTGCCAAGCTCCCTGCAACCTGGCTAGGAGTGACCCCTACTTGGGTTTTCTTTTCTCTTTTCTCCTCCTTCCCTTAACTCTACAGCCCTGGGCTACCTTGTTCCTCTGCCCCTGTAGTGTTCTTGTTTGGAGCCTGCTCCACTCTCCTGTAGGCGGCAGGATCTCCCTCTCACTCAGGATGGACTCCTGAGTGCTGTGCCGTCTCTCTGGCTGTCTCTGTTGTGGCTCGCTCTCCGGGTAAGTCTCCTCCTCTTCCCTCTGACCCATGCTACTCCCACCTGTGGTGGTAACTCCTGTGTGGCATCTGCTGTTCCCCCTGCCATTGGGGCTTCTGCAGGCAGGCAGAGCCGCTTCCCTCTCGCCTCCGGCACTAGTATCCTGTTCCCGACCTTTAAAGGTGCAGCGGACGACAGGAGCCTCCTTCAGCTCCTCATTCGCCGCTTTTTCTTCCTGGGGATAACCCTGGAAGGGGCCTGGCATTCCCGCACTCTCCAGATCCTTCCTCTCTCCCCCCTTCCCTCATCCTTCCATTTCTTTTATCCCCGCTGTACGGGGCTCCCTTGTGATGTCACTGGCTGGCCTCAGCTGAATAAAGGCACTGCTAATGAGCCACGCGAGCTTGTCCTTTGATTCCTGTTGCATCGTGTCTCCTGTTGAAGATAAGTAGTTTTTTCTTATTTTTCTCTCCCTGTGTGCTTGTTTTTCTCTCCTGGGACAATGATGATACAGTCTTCTGAAGGCAGAGCTGGTACATTGGACCCTAGACTGGATCTCCTCATTGATGTTGGCCTTCTTTGAAAGATGGCTGCCGAAGTATGCAAAGTGTTCAACATTGTCCAGTGCCTATCATCTTTGCCAGGGGAGCTGATTGGCCTGGAGCAGGCTGGGGAAGCACCATTTTTTCCCAATGTTAAGGGTCAGTCCCAGAAACTGATAATTTTTTTCCAATGTTAAGGGTCAGTCCCAGAAACTGATATGCTTGAGAAAAGAAGTTAAGGGTCATTTATAGATCCTCCTCCATATGTGCAATGACAGCACAACCATCAACGTACTGAAGTTCCACAATCGAGGCCAAAGTAACTTTGGTTTTGGCATGGAGGTGGGAGAGGTTGAAAAGATTCCTGGCTATGCTGTACTCAGTGCCAATGCCAAGTGGAAGATGGTCATGGATGAACATCTTGATGACCGTAAGAAAGATGGAAAACAGTATTGGAGCAATCATGCAGCCCTGCTGGATGCCAGTTCGTAAAGGACTCCATAATGTAGCCACTGCATAGGATGGAGGCAATCATCTGGTCATGAAGGAGTCTTAGGATGGTGGTAAATTTCTCTGGGGAGTCAAACTTCCATAAGATCTTGCATACAGCCTCACAGTTAACAGAGTTGAAGGTTTGGTCAAATCAATAAAGGACATATACAGTTCCTGGTGTTGTTCACAGCATTTTTCCTGGATCTCCCAGCTATGAAAATCATGTCTATGGTGCCTCTTGATGGTCTGAAGCTGCACTGAGACTTGGGAAGGATTTTCTTGGCAAAAGGGAGTGGTCGGTTCA
>NW_005842193.1:1253620-1259162 GCF_000455745.1 Alligator sinensis
TCCCAGAGATGGAAAGGAGGGTGATACCTCAATAGTTTCCACAGTCATATTTGTCTCCTTTTTTAAAAATGGTGACAGTATCAGCATTCCTTAATCACTGGGAATTTCCTCAGTGTTCCAGATTTTAAGAAACAGTGTGTGGAGCTTGTTGGTCATAGCTTCCCGACCAACTTTGAAGACCTCAGCTGATATGCCATCAGGGCCAGATGCTTTGTTGTTCTTCATCTGTTTTATCACCTGGTGGATTTCTTTAGAGGTCGGTGGACTGGTGAGTGCTTCTCTTATTGGATGCTTTGGGATGGATTTGATGATTTTATTGATAAGGGAGACTAGGTTGATGTTATACACCTAGTTTTCAAGAAAGCCTTTGACTTGGTCTCCCATGATGTCCTCATGGTTAAGCTGAGGAACTGTGGCCTCAACCTTCTCATGGTCCAATAGCTGGGGAACTGGTTCTTGGGGTTGGACCCAACAAATACTAGTTGATGGGAGCAAATCAACATGGTGCAAGGTGACCAGTGGAGTCCCTCAGGGCTCCATTCTCAGGCTGGTACTCTTCAACATCTTTATTAATGATCTGGATTCAGGCATCAGATGTGGACTTGTAAACTATGGGGGAAGGCAGCCACACTAGAAGACAGGCTGGGGATACAGACCTACCTGGACACCCTTGAAAAGTGGGTGGACCAAAACCTGATAGTATTTAATATAGAGAAGTGCAGAATGCTCTGCCTTGGGAGGAACAACCAGCATCATACTTATAGGCTTGGCAGTGCTACACTTGCTGGCACCATGACCGAAAGAGACTTGGGGGTCTTGATTGACCACAAGATGAACATGAGTCACCAATGCAATGCCATGGCTGGCAAAGCTAACCAAACTCTGGCATGCATCCATTGATGCATCTCTGGCAAAACCAGGGACATCATCATCCCACTTGATTTGGCCTTGGTGAGGCTCCAACTGGAGTACTGCATCCACTTTGGGGCCCCCCAGTTCAGGAGTGATGTGGATAGGCCCAAGAGAGTCCAGAGGAGAGCCACCCATATGATCAAAGGTCAAGAGAGCAAACCTCTTAGAGGAAAGTCTTAGAAAAGATTATCAAAGAGGCCATTCTTAACAGATTGGCCTATGCCAACATCCTGAAGGATAGCCAGCATGGGTGTGTTGTGGGTAGGTCTTGCTTGACCAATCTCATTTCCTTTTATGACCAGGTGACCTATCACCTGGACAAAGGAGAACAGATTGCTGTTGTATATCTTGACTTTAAAAAAACCTTTGATCTGGTATCCCAGGATCATCTCTTAGCAAAACTGGCCAACTGCGGCCTTGGTTTCAGCACGATCCTCTGGCTGGGGAATTGGCTCCGTGGTTGGACCCAGAGGGTGGTGGTCACTGGAAGTCAATCATTGTGGTGCGCTGTGATCAGTGGGGTCCCCCAAGGCTCTGTCCTTGGGCCAACACTATTCAACATCTTCATTAATGATGTGGACATTGGTGTCAGAAGCGGACTGGCCAAGTTCGCTGATGACACCAAACTCTGTGGTAAAGCATCCACACCTGAGGACAGGAGAGTGATCCAGGCTGACCTTGACAGACTCAGGAAATAGGCGGATGAGGACCTGATGGTGTTTAATACTGAAAAATGCAAGGTTCTCCACCTTGGGAAGAAAAACCCACAGCATGCTTATAGGCTTGGCAGTGCTACACTGGCTAGCACTATGGACGAAAGGGACTTGGGGGTCATGATTGACCACAAGATGACCATGAGCCTTCAATGTGATGCTGCAGCTAGTAAAGTGAGCAAAATGCTGGCTTCCATCCATAGATGCTTCTCAAGCAAATCCCAGGACGTCATTCTCCCCTTGTACTCGGCCTTGGTGAGGCTGCAGGGGGAGTACTGCATCCAGTTTTGGGCTCCACAATTCAAAGAGAATGTGGAGAAGCTTGACAGAGTTCAGAGGAGAGCCATGAGCATGATCAGAGGTCAGGAAAACAGACCTTATGATGAGAGGCTGAGAGCTATGGGGCTCTTTAGCCTGGAAAAGCGCAGGCTCAGGGGTGATCTGGTGGCCACCTATAAGTTTATAAGGGGTGCTCACCAGGATCTTGGGGAATGTCTGTTCACCAGAGTGCCCCAAGGAATGACAAGGTCAAACAGTCACAAACTCCTCCATGACCGATTCAGGCTGAACATAAGGAAGAACTTCTTTACTGTCTGAGCCCCCAAGGCCTGGAATAGACTGCCGCTGGAGGTGGTTCAAGCACCTTCTTTGAATGCCTTCAAGAGAAATGTGGATGTTTATCTTGCTGGGATCCTATGACCCTTGCTGTCACCCTGCCCCTAGGGCAGGGGTCTGGACTCGATGATCTTCCAAGGTCCCTTCCAGCCCTAATGTCTATGAAATCTATGAAAGAGCTTATGAGGAGAGGCTGAGGGACATGGGACTCTTCTTTCTGGAGAAGAGAAGACTCAGGGGAGACTTGGTGGCAGCCTATAACTACATAAGGAGAGTGCATCAGGCTCTGGGAGAACAATTGTTCACCAGAGCACCCCAAGGAATAACAAGGTCCAACGACCACAAACTCCTAGAAGGCTGATTTAAATTGAACATGAGGACAAACTTCTTCACAGTCCAAGTATCCAGGATCTGAAACAAATTCCCCTCAGAGGTGGTGAAAGCACCTACTCTAGACTCATTCAAAAGGTGTTTGGATGTTTATCTTGCTGGGGTCATTTGATCCCCCCAGACTTCCTGCCTATGGCAGGGGGGCTGGACTCGATGATCTTGCAAGGTCCTTTCCAGCCCTTAATGTTTATGAAATCTATAAGTCAGCCTGGATCAACCTACATCACTGGCTCAGAAGAGGCACACCCCGAGAAGAAGGAGACATAAAGTTCTGGTCATCGGGGACTCCATCTTGAGGGGAACCGATGGTCCAATCTTTCGCTCGGAGCCCTGGTCATGGCAGGTCTGCTGCATGCCAAGAGCGAGGATTCGCAACATCACAGAGACCATTCCTAAAATCATCAAGCCCTCTGACCCACTGGTTGTGGTCCATGTGGGTACAAATGACGCATCCAAGGGCAAGCCAGATAACATCATGGAGTACTACAAGGCCTTGGGACACCAACTGAAGAAGACGGGATCCCAGGAGGCATTTTCCTCCATTCTCCTGGTAAGTGGACGGGGTAGGCGTCATAAGGCCTGCATTGATGTGGTTAACCGGCGGCTTTGGAGCTGGTGCCACGAGGCAGGCTTCGGGTTTTTTGAGAACGACCCATGTTTTTGTATGGAGGACATGCTGGGGTGGGATGGGTTTCACTTCTCCCCTAAGTGCAGACATTTCTTTTCCTCTAGATTGGCTGATCTCATATGGGGGGCTTTAGACTAGCTTCACCAGGGGAAGGGACCGCTTCAAGTGGAGAGGATGCTTCACCAGCGTTTAGGGTGACAAGAGGAAGGGAAGCCCAGGTAAGCATCAATGTCCTGGAAGTAGGGGGCCACAACTGTCTTGGGAGTGGGAGGGAGGCACGTGTACCCTCAGGAGGCCTCAGGTAACTAATGCTCATAGTATGGGGAGTAAGCAGGAGGAACTGTGCCTCCTGGTTGTGAGTAAGAACCCAGACTTAGTAGGGCTCACAGAAACCTGGTGGGACCCTACCTACGACTGGGCCGTGGGTGGGCATTCGGGGATATACCCTATATAGAAGAGACAGGACAGAGAGGAAAGTGGTCCTCGCCCCTACCTTGGGCAAATTCAAGAGGAGGTTGGATGATCACCTGTCTGGGCTCTTGTGAATCCAGCATTCATTCCTGCCTGTGGCAGAGGGTCAGGTTAGATGATCTGGTCAGGTCCCTCCTGACCCTAGCTACTATGAAACTTTGAAACCATTGATTCTCGGTTCAGGAGCTTTTGGTAGTACTCCTTCCAGCAGTTTTTGATGGAGTTTGAGGAGTGTATTGACATCTTCTGATCTAAGCAGGATGAGCCTGAAGAATTTGTTCCTTACACAGCCTTGATTGCACTGAAGAAGCTCCGCATGTCATGATTGTCAACAAATTACTGGATTTTTTTCACCTTCATTACCCACCATTTGTTTTTGATTACTTGAATCTTTCTCTGGGCTTCACCTTTAGCCATCAAAAAGTTCCCTACATCTGACTGGACAAAAGCTTTTCTGTGGCTGACAAAACCAACCTATTTCAATCAAGAAGGGCTTGGATCTCAGTGTTGTTTTTGTTAAACCAGTCCTGATGGCGCTGGGTGATAAAGCCAATTGATTCCATGCAAGCCTTATGGATGATCTCTTTAGAGCTTTCAAATCTTCCTCAACACAAGTGTTATTATATTCAGTCCTAAGATTGGTGAGTTTCTTGCTGAGGTATGTTTGGAGGGCTTTCTGGTGCCTAGGGGTGTGAAGGCATTTGCTTTTATACTGTCTTTGGACTGATTTGGGTTGCTTTCAAAGTTTCAATACAATCCCAATGGACATGATTGATCTCACTAAGCAATGATCAATCCAGCTAAACAGCGATCAATCCAGCAATCATCAACTCCTCTCATAACATGAGTGATAAAAATGTCTTTTAGAGCATGCACTCTTATGATGACATAGTAGAAGAGGTGCCATTGTTTTGAGTAGAGGTGTTGCCATGTTGTCTTGTACCTGTCACATTGTCTGAAGATAGTGTTAGTAATGACAAGGTCATGTTCTGCACATCTAATGAGTAAGAGGATGCTCTTGGAATTGGCCTTGCCCACTCCTTCTTTCCCAATAGTGCCCCTCCACATATCAAAGTCCTGGACAACTTTTGCATTGAAATCTCCAAGGAGGATGATCTTATCCTCTTTTGTGTGATGGTCAAGATTTCTTCAAGGTCAGCATAAACTGTTCTGCCTATTCTTCCTCAGCATTGAGCGTTGGGTTGTATGTGCTGATGACAGTAGCAAACGAATTGTTGGTCAGTTGGAGGCGGGAAGTCATGAGGCACTTTTTAAAGCCAACAGGGTATTCAGTCATTCAGCTGACAATCTGGTTCTTAATAGTGAAAATCCCATGTATTTGCCTGTCGTTTACAGATTTCCCTTTCTAGAAGAACATTTAGCCACTCCCCTCAGATGGCCTTCATCTGCACGTCTGGTCTCACTGAGATGAGTGATATTGATGTTGTACTGCAAGAGTTCTCAGGTGACAATACATTTTTTATAGGGCTGTGTGAAGCTTCAGGTGCTGATTTGATTTGGAAGAGATTCAGCCCAATTCAGTGGCTAAATCTCCAAATCCAAATTTAATCAGGCGACCAATAAAAAGGTCTGAATTGATCTGAAGCTCTCCGAATCTTCAGAAAAGTTTTGGAGAGTTTTGAGAATTTGGGGAGTCCCTATCCACTGCAACAGGGAGCTGGAGCCAGACTTGGAGCTGGTAAGTAGGAGGCAAGGGAGGGGACTATGGGGGGACCCCTGTCAGGTCGCATCTCCTGCCCACTCCCCCAACCCCCCTGAGCACTCCCCCAACCCCCGCCCACCCCCTCAGCCC
>NW_005842193.1:1259210-1284501 GCF_000455745.1 Alligator sinensis
TTCCTCTCCCACGGCTACTCCGCCTGCCCCAGCTCTGGCCCTTTAAGAAAAAAAAGGAAAAAAAAACCGGGCCTCACCAGCTCCTGCAGTGGCCTTGGGGTTTGGGGGGCTCATGGAAGAGCCCCCAACATGGCATGGGGCAGCAGGGGGCAGCGGGGATCACCCCTAGCTGGGCAGGAACTGGTGAGTTCAGGGGTTTGGGTTTTTTATTTCCTTAAAGGGCTGGAGCTGGGACAGGCAGGGCAGCCATGGAGGGGCTGGAACAGTGGCGGGGGGCAGGAGGTCAGGGGACTTGTGCAGAGCCCCCCATGCAGCGTGAGGCAGTGGGGGGCAGTGGGGTTATCCCCCCCCCACCTGGCAGCACCCAGTGAGCTCAGGCTTTTTTTTTTCAAAAAGAGCCAGGAGCTGGGGTGGGGTGGACAGGGCAGCCATTGCTGGGGCTGGGAGAGCAGGCGGGGGATGGGGACTAGGTGATTTGGAGATTTGGCAGCAGCCAAATCTCTGAATCAGATTCGGCTGAATTGATTTGGGACAGTGATTTGAATCACCGAATCGAATCACTGTCCCACGCATCGGCCGAATCCAAATCCGAAGTGACTACTAGCCACTTCGCACAGACCTACTTTTTTATATTCAGGTCTGTCACTGTTCGGGTCATTTAGTAGGATTAGTACATTCCAGGACACAAAGGACATTTTTGTGTTTTGAGCATAATTTGAGTGATTCTCCTGCAAGCGGCTATCCCGTCAGGTAAGATAAGGTGGGGCAGCCTATGTTTGGGTCACCTTTTCAAGTCCCCTCCCCATGTGGGGTGAGCAGAGGGGATCCTAAAAAGGACTGCTCAGTCGTGATTGCAGCTGCCAAATTACCCTTCTGTCCCATTCCAAGGGTGAAGTGACCAACACACAACCCCTGCCTCTGTGTGGAACTATGACTAGGGACTCCCAGAGGTCACTTCGTCTATCTCCATTGCCATTTGTCCATCACTGCAGGACTTTGTAGAGATTATGAGTACTAGTGATTGGTTATTGTGATAGATGTTGGATATAGTGGGGGAAGCCTGCATATGACTTTTTTTTTATGTGAGAAGGCCATTGTATATTGGCAACCACATGGATCTCTCTAACATACAGGGAGTTAGAGGAAGAATCAAGAATAGAAACTGTAATGTATTAGAAAGCAATAAACACTTTACAGAGTGCCAGACTTAAATTTGCTGTCTTCAGACCCTCAAAGCAGTGACAATGCATAAGGGGTGCATGGGGGTGCATGTGCTCCCTCTGACAGCACTGGCTGAGTGGGGGTGCCAGGAGAAGTGGTCCCCATGGTCCTTCTGTGGCCTATTGTGTTGACCGGGGTGGGGAGGGGGTCCCCCTGCAATCAATCGTGCCAGCCCAGAAGTGCCAGTGGTATGATCAGCCATGGGGGAACCGCACCCCCCACAATCAGTGCGATTGGCCATGGAGGAACACCCCCACCCCTCCGGTCGGCGCGATTGGCTGCAGGGCCACTGGGGTAGCAAGTTCCCCCCCGACTCAGGAGGCACCAGTCGCCCATGTTCTAAAGTGCCTAGGACAGAGCAGAAAGGTTTTGCTTAGTTTATTTGTTGTCTAAGACTGAGTTACTTGAAAGAATTGGCTGAGGAGCTCTTCAGGGAATGAAGCCTGCCTGCAGAAGCTAGTAGGCTAGGTAATGTGCTTACAGATGGATTCAGCATTGTTCATCTCAAGAATTCAAAATCATGAATCAGGCGTCAACATCCTGAGAGGAATTGAAATTATGGTGCTTCTAAAAAAATAATGATTTGGGGTGATTATTTGTTTTCTCTCTTTTGAACTTTCAACTAGTTTGTCTTTGTTTCCGGAAGACTAGAAACGTACTTTTTAAAATGAATGCTGAGTTTCTCCTGGAATCACTGGTCACATTTTATATTAAGATTCTGCCTGAAACTTCTAAAAGGTTAATAAGTGATTAAATGATTTTATAATCATGTCATGGAGAAGAGTAATCTGTATTATGGGGAACCATAAGTACAGCAGTAGAAAGTTTCATAAGCTGTCCTTAGAAACAAACTAATAACCTCTTTGATTATAAAATTACCTTTAATAATAGATGCTTTAGAGAAAGGTTACTCAGTCAAAGTAGGCTGTTGTGTATGAAAGCTTATGCTTCTCTGAACCAGTTAGTCTCTAAGGTGCCATCCTAAGGTGCTGTGTTTCTTAATAACTTTTAACTCTCTGTGTAGTATTTATTAAAGGGTCCTTAATATGAACTGTGACCTAATCACTTGACTCCACAAGATTGGACTTAAAGAAAAACCCCAAATACTATGAAACTTCTGACAAATACTATAAGGAAAATTGGCAACACTGGATTTAATTAGACTGTGCAAAGCCGCGCAAGTAGATAATACACTTCCTCTCTACTAACCTTTGCATTAACAGAACATCTCTAACTAGAAAATGCTGCCTTAGCTTGTGGATGGCAGTGTTCCACATTGCCACTCATAGCTGTGGCAGGGAACACACAAGTCCCTGCACCGGGTAAAATAAGAAGCACAGCTTCATGTGTGGCTGTGCATGGGCAATTCACAAGAATTGCATGGGACCTACTTGCTTCAGCTGTCTCCAGGGAAGCAAGCCCCCTGAACCTTGCCAGGGAAACAGTGGGTTAATAGCTTGGCCCCGAATAGTTGTTCAAAGTTAGCAAACAGTTACTTGAGACCAATTGTGGTGCTGTTACTTTGTAATATTGTTTTTATGCCAAGAACAAAATATCTGGCATGTCCTGTGCCCACCATCTTAAGAGGCCCCATACAATAAAAATAATCCAATGTATATATATCCTTGTCATATTAGAACAAAAATGTCCATATTTAGAGAGTCATTTTCCCATATCTCCTTTATCTCCTTAATTTACCAACTGATTATTATAAAACTTGATATTGAGTCAGGGGTTTTTTTCTTATTAGAGGCCCTAAGATGTAGCTTAAGCCTAAATCGAGCACTGTGTTTGGTTGGAACTAGGGTATAGATGAGAACTCCAGGTAATACTTAGGTGAGAAAATGGGGAAGCAACCAAAAGCTATGCTGAGTATATTTGCTCTTCCAAAATCCTGTGCCTGTGTCAGCGTTTGAAAAGCTTCTCATTGCTGAATTCTCTACTACATAGCAACGCAGCACTGATGGGGGAGAAGAACAGCCAGTCCCTTAAGACTGGGATGTCAAACTCCCCATCCTTGTGAGTTGGATTCAGCCTGTGGGGTTCCTCTTGGGCCGGATCCAGATGTGGCAGTAGAGCCCTGCTGCCACTTACCTGTCCCATCTAGGAGCCCCACAGGCTAGATGACATGACTCTGCAGTTCAAATTCAGCCCACAGGCTGTATATGTGACATCCCTGCCCTACAAGACTGACACTGAGATGCAGGGGCTGGGATTCCTCCTATACGATTTCACATAGTGGTGGTCTGGCCAACACAGTCCAATAAACCAGTGAATCAAATGAATGTTTGAATTCATTGGTATGCTTCAGCTACTGTGCACAGTCCTAGCAGTGCAAGGCAGTTGGAAATCCAGCTTTAATAGCCAATATGCTCTGGCTGCTTTGCAATGTTCTGGCATACCAGCGAAGCTGCCCTTCCAAGTTAAAAATTAAAAAAACAAATCAGTGGGAGCATCTACACGAGATGTTTACTGCAGAGCTGACTGATTAGCTCCACGGTAAACATTGCACACCTACATGTGCACCTCTATTAGGCTGGAGTAACCTAATTAACTCTGCTGCAGAAAGTTGCTATCCTACTGCAGAGTTTTTTACTCCTCAGCAGTGCACGTGCAGATGCTGACCTGGCTGGCTGGGGCATGGGGGTACTTCATTGCAGGAGCTGGCCAGCAGCTAGTCCCGCACTGGGGCACCCTTATGCCCCAGCAAGCCCCTCTGCAGCATGTTGAGCCGCGGGAAGCAGCACTGGGTTGGCAAGCTGACCTCCGGAGGCCACTGCCAGCCAGGGCTGCTCTGACCTGGCTCAACATGCTGCAGTCCTAGGTGCATGTTCAAATGGCATGCCCAGGAGCAATAAACTCTGGAGAAATAAGCTCCAGAGTTTATTGCTTTGCATTAATTGAATGTGTAGATGTGCCCAGTTTTATTTATTTTAGGACTACAATGCTAAACATTATTATATGGCTATTGCCTGGCCTCATTACTGGGCAGAGTTACGATCATTTGGGAGCCTGATTATGCAGTTCTGTATCTTGACATAGGATTTGTTTCAAGTGTACACTTATCTCTGAGTTTCCTGGGTTTATAATTATTCATTTGGGGATAATTATAATATTCCTGTAAACATTTTTATGCTTAAATTACTGAGTACTTTGAACTTTTAACTCCTTAGAACTACAGGTGTTTTCATTTTAGTCTGGGCCTGTGATCTTTAATTAGTTTGCTGATTCTTCAGTGCATTCCTTTACTTGTTATGCCTCTTTTTGGTTAGCAATCAGGCAGGGCTGGTATCTGAACAAAGGTGCCTTTTAATAACCCACTGTTTCAGGGCTTGTTACATTATTCACCCACTGATTGTATTTGATTGTATTTGACAATATTGGGGAACTCAGTGCATCAGTGTATGGCCACTTCTGCTCTTGAAAAGAGACCAACAAATGTACTGGGTTTTATTTTAGAGCTCTAACAGAAAGAGGTTGAAGACTGACGGGAAGAAACATAACACTCCTCCAACTACGAGTAGCTCTCGGAGGTGCAGATGAAACAGCCTGTTTCATTTGCTATTGATGCTATTGTAACAGATGGTGCATGAAATGACTAAGATCTAAATGTCAACTCATTCTACTGCTTCTACCAGTATCATTTCTGGAGACTAAGTAATAAAATAACAGCATTTAAAGAAAATGCTACAGAGTCCCCCAGAAAATCCTTGACCTTGATTCTTCCATAAAACATTTTTATAATTTGTCAGAACAGAGAGAATGATTGCTGGCAATGCAAGCAAGAGCAGAGCTTCAAGGAGAATGTCCATTTTATCACAGTCTTACATGGCATGCTGTGGCAGATAAGGAACACAGACTGTTCCCAGAACATCCCTTGCGGCCCAGTGCCTAAAAAATAAGTCTGTGATCTTGGATGGCAATGATCTGTGGGTATAGTAAACATTTTAATTGCTCGTCTTTCAGATTTGTGCTTGACAGATAATATTTATGACTTTTTCCTAAGTCCATTTTGAACCCTGCTTGTATTTACTTTGGGATAAAGGAAGCTACACTCTTTGTCCATTGCTGAGACTGCATCCTCCTATTTTTTCTGAGCTAGTTAGAGATACATAACTAACATTTACAGAATACTATCCATCATTTATGGTTTAATATATGCCTTACGCAGGTCTGTGTAAATGTCTCTGAATGTTAGTTAGCACTACGTCAGATACTGTCTTTATGTTAACTGGTCAACATATCGTTTTGAGTTGCAGTTCTGGGAGAGACATTATAGCATCACTAAAATTCAGGATGTGAACACTAGCCAATGGAGCAAATGGGAAGATATGATATTCTGGGGATCATATTGTAAGGCACTTCTTTGTTCTGCCAAGGAAAGTATGTGGACTGGTGAATGGGCAAGGGTCTGATGGTCAGGACTTTGCATTCATTTCCCAGGATTTTTACATGTAAAACTTAAAACAAGAAATACCCGCCTTAATTCCATATTTAGAATAATTTATCAGAATAGAAATGCATTTCAGATGCCTCTTTTGGGATTCTTATCTAAGGCTTGGGTCTAAATTATATTTCTTTTTACTAACACTTTTACATTGTAGTCTCTTCCGTTCCAGATGAATCACATGTGTAATATATTAGTTTATAGAGACAACAGACTGAGGGGGGAAATCCTAAATCCTGGAGCCACTAAACTCAGTTGGAAGGCTCTCATTGGCTTCCAGGAAGTCAGGGTTTCACCAAGAGGTGAAAAGAATTGAGGACATTGCTCCCTAAAACTTACCAGACCAAGTAGCAGTCCCCTCAAAAACAATGAGCTGCTCCATGCAGGCTACCCCCTGAACTAGAAACAATGCAGCCACATTTACGTGGTTTTGCAGGTGGGCTAATTAGCACTACTGAATGACAGAGTTTATTAGTCTGCCTGGCACTGTAAATTCCAGGTTACTGGAGGGAGACGTGGGAGTTGGACAGATGCAGAATTAATTAATTTGGATCTTGGGATTTGGAGGGAAGCTGGGAGATCTCTAACAACCAGCTGCCAGAGAGATGGCTTGCTATGTGGGCCAAAGCCATTTTACTATGTACACCTGAAAGAGCTGTCAGCTCTGTCATACACATGCACTCAGGGCAGGGACAGTGGAAAGCAGCCAGTTTTGGGGTAACAAAATACAGGACATATATGCTGTACATTTCTGAGGCTCTCTACTGACCTCTGGAACCACAATTAGTCTATACCTCTTCCTGCATTGGTTAGTACAACCAGTTTTAGTGTGACACTGCTGATTGGATAATTAGCTCTACCAAACCTAATTGCCCTAGGTGTAGCACTGTTTTGTCTATATTTCTCTCAGACAGAGCAGTGTCTGGTGTCATCGGGACATGCAGCATGTTGAAATATCCAAAGACTCTTTGGGACATTGAGACATCGCCCCAAAATTTAAGACTGTTCCAGATAATGCAGAACATTTGGTTGCCTTAGGACACTGGGAGGTCAAAAATAAAAAGACAGGCTGGAACCACAATATCAATTTTAATCTTGTGGGTTTTGGGGATATTACTAATGACAGGTGGCATAGTGAGTTCCTTGAGCACGGGGCGGGTTATGTTGCCCACAGTAGATGGGGAAACTGGGGGTGAGAGGGTGCAGCCTCAGTGGAGGGATGGCAAGTCCTACCTGCTTGGGCTACTCCTGCTGCTCAGCATCCACACTGTCCACTCTCCCATGGCTGGACTTCCTTGGAGGGGATCCTGATTCCCTGTTTGCTCCCACAATACCTACTGGAGCCAGGGCTGTGTCTGCTCTGGAAAAGGCTCCCTACGGTGGGAAGGACCCTTCTGGGAAGGACCACTCACCCCCTCTTCTCCCAAGATACACTGATTGGTGTGGCACCATGCTGCCTGGTTCCTATGACTGGGCAGGTTCAGCACAGGGCTTCCCGGCCGCTGAAAAGGCTCCAGGAGGTTGGGGGATCACCATTCCAGTCGTCATACTGTCCCCAAGCCCCCAATTATACTGACTGGTGCAGTGCTGCTCTGCCTGGCTCCTGTGGCTGTGGGAGACCAGAGCTTCCCCTGTAGTAGCAAAGACTCCTGAAGGGAAATTCTCACTCCACATTATAGCTGGCACCTGCAGCAGCTGTCACGCTGGCCCCAGCCTAGTTACATGACTACCAACGACTCTTGAGCTTTTAGGCTTGACAGCACTGTCATCTTTTGTATACCTTAGTCTGCACATATGTCTCTCTAGGGGCTTGGAGTTTTTTGTTAAATGAGAGCTCTTTCCAAGATACAGGGGGGAGTGCCTGGAAAACTGCATTTGGAGTAATGAACTTATTCTACTTTAAATCAACTGAAAAGGAAGGAAGGGAGGCACAGAGGAGAAAGAAGAAAAGAAAGAGGAAGTCTGAAGAAGCTGAGATAAGTGGCACAAAGGCCAAAGGAGAGCCAACTTCAGTCAAAATGGAGAAACAATTAAGTGAAGGAGGATCTGCCCTTGGAGTTAGTGTCTGAAATAAACAGAGGGTATGTGATCTTATAGCATTGTTTTTATCTCTTGTGGTATTTAGAGGTAAAGAAAACCCCTAACCATAAAAAGGACCTGAATATACAAAGTTATATATCACCTTCTCTCTCTTCTGAAAATAAACAAATGACACTTTATTAATTACCCAGGAATTGGTAGTCAGAGGGCAGTCACAGCTTGCATATCATTAACAACTGAGAGAGTGTGTGAGAACCGGAGGTGAAGGAAGCCAAAATATGCTCTGGAGTTGTGCAAGAGAATGGAACTTGAACACTGAAAAAGGTAGAGCAATCAGTCCAAGTGCTGTATTGAATCCCCGCAGAAATAAGAGGTCCACCGATGCACTTAAACATAGACAGAACCAGGGGTGGATCTGGGGGAAGAAGGGGCTGCAGTGATGAAGCTGCACTCCCTTTTGATTCCTGCTCCTCCCAGACTTTAAAACCAACAGCCTAGGAGGAGCAGCAGCATTTCTATTCAGGCAGTGCTGATAGAGTCAATTAACTTTGTGGCTCATTGTCATCTCTTGAGTCCTGCTCCACTTCACAGGTGTTTATGACTATAACAGAGTGGTCCACTCCCTTAAGAGGAGGCAGCCAGTCTGACTGAGGCTAAGGGGCTGCAGCTGTGTTAAGGATAATGAGGGAGTGGCTTGCTGGGAGCCAAAAAACCCCAACAGGCAGAATCAGAGGGAGGTACGGAGAAGCACCAGAAATGGGAGGCTGCTGGACTATGAGGAGAGTAAGCCTACTCTAGGAAGGCCAGAACCACAGTGGACCCCTCTCAGTGTCTGGGGCAAAAAGGGTTTTTTATTTACTTGCTTTTACTAGGGTGTACTGAGAGATGCCCTGGAGAGCAAATGCCAGCTGGCTTTAAAATTGCATATTACTGAGGCTTGCTGAGAGATGTCTAGGGAGCAAAAGCCTCATTGAAGAGGCCATCAGGCAGCAATCCACTACAATGACCTTCTATACTTTTCAATCATCTTGATGTTCCACTATTTAAACTATCCTTTCTTCTGTAATTTTGATGTCTGTTATCCATTCCTGGTAATGCTTCTCTTCTATTTCACAGCTTTGCAGACTGTTTTTAGATTAGCTAAAAACCTTAACTCAGGTGTGGTAATATTAACTCCAATGGAAAAATGACTGACAGTGAAGCATTGAAGGATCTGTCAAGATGGTCAAGAAGGCTAGGTTTTATTTTCTGAATCTGAATAAGAGACATATATTTAGCTATAATGACCACAGGACTAATGACACAATAGCTTTTTGACTATTCTGACTCTTTTTGCCTAGCTTGTTGTGTTTTTAAACTTAATATGTAATCTAGCAAACAGTGCACATTCCAATATCTATATTTGTTTTTGCTTTGATCATAACCTGAATAATATAGTGCTAGCTCCCTAGCATATTAGTAAATCTTTTAGTTTCTCTTTTACTGGAGAAAAATATGTGTTGTGTTATATTTGATAATGCACCACACCATCTGTACCCCCTTCAAAATCCTAGGTCTGCCCATGGACCGGGCTTGACACTTTTATACTCTGATGATTCAAAATGTCAAGTTAAGCATGATTTCCCCTTTAAAACATATTTTTGGCAGAAATTGTTGATGCTTTTCTGTAATGTTACTACTGAGGCCTGCTTGGTTAGCCAGTATTAGGAGCCTGGGACTAGGTTGTTTCTGCTACTGTAAGAAATGAATGGTACAAATGAAGTACATTCTTTGGCAACACCTTATCTTTTTATAGAAAAATACTCACACATCTGCTTTCCCTGAATACAGTAGAAACAGGAGGCAGTTTCCTGTCTGAGAACTGCCCATAAGCAATGGGCAATTACCTGCTAGAAGTTCTGCCCCAAAGAAAATTTACATCTGTTTCTTCTCAGGGTCATTCTTGAATCCCCTGCATAAAACAGGACATGGGTAGCGTGATTTATCCCCCTCTCCACCTAAAAACATGCAGTTACCAGCAGTAATGAATTAAAATGTAATGGAATCAGAGTAAGTAGAAAGACTTCCTATGCCATTAAAGTTCAGGTCCTAGGTGGTGCTGGCATGTGTCTTATACTATGTTCTTCAGGGATTTACAATAGTGTATGCTGCAGTAACATCTGAGATGTGATGGATCTTGTTTGACCAAAAATATACTGTATTTGCCCCAGGGAGCTTAAAATCAAACAGACAAAAGGCAGGGGGAATAGAGCATCATCATGGCAGTAAGCTCCATTGGCTGCTGGCCCATGGCTGTACTGTGCTGTGGCTCCTCTCCCCTCTCTGAGGGAAGCATGGAGCACAATGCAGGTCATTGTCCCTGATCTTGACTAGGGATGGTCTCTCTTGGGTGGAGAGCGCACAGCTTAGAGCAGAACTCTGACCTCTCTTCCCAGCAACCACTCCTTTTACTCCAGAGTTTATCTGTCAAATAGATCTGTTACTATACAGGTATGTAAAGACTTTCACAGCAACTTCCTCATTTAAATCTTGTTCCCTTGCCCACAGGATCAGAGTGCGATGAAGATGATTGTCATGGAAGGAATGATTTATTAAACCCTACCTCATTAACCAGATCTCTTGAGTCTGCATGAGTCAAAGGCCAGGGTTACTAAAAGTACAGCTATGGTTTGTGGTAAGCCAGCTGGTTTCCCAATTCTAGCTCATTGTTTCTATGTGACCAGTTGTGTTAAAGGGATGATGATCCCACCTGAAATACTTGCTTCATATTATCCAGTGGTTCTCAACCTTTTTAGACTCAAGGCACCCCGTGGGAAATGGCAGCTCTTAGCTTTCAGTTGTTTTTTGACTATGAAAATAAGAGAGCAATTCTTCTGATACTAAGAACTTAGAAAGACCACAGCAGGTCAGAATGTTTGTGACCCTGTGGCTTCCTATTTGAAATCTTGAGGTTCATCTTGTGAATTATGTGAGTTATTTGCATACGTCACAGTGCTCGGGCCCCCTTTAAAATGATCACAGGGAACGTCAGCAGCACCCTGGTTCAGAATTACTGATGTAAGCCATGTAACCTAAAGGAGTGGTTCTCAAACTTTTTTGGACCAGGACCCATTTGTAAACATTGATGGCCAGTCCTGACCCAGTGCCCCTCACTCCTGACCTGCTACCCCCTGCCTCGCAGGGTGTGGGGTGGGGAGGGATGTATAGGGAAGGCGGGGGGGCAAGCAGCCCCTTGCAGGCTGGAACTCTGACAGCCTGCAAAAGAAAAGCTGTGGGTTCCCACATTTTTCTCCTTTAAAAGAAAATCCATTTTTAAAGTTTGCTCATGACCCTTTCATATAGTCTTGTGACCCGCTTTTGGGTTGAGGCCCACGGGTTGAGAAATGCTGACCTAAAGCATTAAAGGGGAAGGAGAACTTTGCTCCCTCTAGCAGTTAAATGGAGAGGGGGATAGGGATGAAAATAGCCAAGAACTGCTTCACACCTAAACACTACTGATATTTAATCAAGTCCTGATGGACCAACACCCCAATCCTTCAGTCTAGAAAGGTTTTATAGTGGTCAAGAAGAAGGTTTTAACAATGGGCTTTATGTTAAAAGTGGAGGTGGGGGCAGAGCAAAGTGGGGTGGGGCCTATGGAAATTAAACACACAGCTGTTGAAGGAGGAGGAGGTGTGTGAGGATTTTAGAGAGCTGCATGGGACAGATGAACACACAAAATGTTTTAAAACTCAGTGAGACAGGTGGTAAGCAGTAAACCAGAAAACAAGAGTTTTTTTATGGTAGAGGGGTGTAGAAGGATGAGAAAAAAGGAGGAGTTTAAAAGGCTGCAGTGTAGATTGCAGTGTATTTTTAAATAGGAAGAGTGTGGCTAGGAAGTGAAGGAAGAACTGGATGTCACAAAGACAGCCTTAGAAGAGTGTTTTTTAGCTAAAGAACAAGAAAAGAAGTTTTTAGTGCATGGCACATGGGTAGAGAGGGCTGGTCCAGCTATGTCTCTACCAGGATGAAGAAGAGCAGAGGAGACCTAACCACAATGGTGGAGGAAGGGGGAGCACAAATAGAAAGCCAGAAGGAGGTGATGAAGATCCTGAAAGTTTTATGCTGGATTATACCAGGGAGGGGAAGTGGAGGACGTACAATTGCAGACTTTTATGTTGGAGATGGGGCACTTGTACACGTGCTGGGGGTTTAGTTCTCCCTAAATTGAAACAGTGGGTTTTGAATTGTGTTGATTAAAAACCCACCATTTCAATTAAGAGAATTCCATCACTATGAGGGAACAGTGACGGCCCCGTCAGCTCACGCCCCCGACATTCCCACTAGAGCAGGCTCCGTCAAAGGGAAAAAAAAAAAGCGGTGAGGAGCCCGATCCTTCCTCCCCCACCAACTCCCCACAAGCCTCTCCCGCAGCTGGGGGGCGAGCGGCCAGTGAGCCCTGAGCAGTGGGGGACCTCAGTCCTCCGGTCCATGGAGGTGGCGCCCCATGGGCGGCACCACCTGCTAGCAGCCTGCCTGGGTAGTCCCGGGGGGTGCCACTGCTGCGGAGGGAAGCACTGGGGCTGCGTGACCTGGTGGCAGCTTGTGCGGGTAGGCTCCTCTGAGGGCAAAAAAAAAAGAAAAAAGCTGTGAGGGGCCTGATCTTTTTTCCCCCCAGAGCCTGGCTCTCCCCACCACGGCCAATGGGTGAGCTGCCAATGGACTGAGTGGCCCCTGAGCTGTGGGGGGCCCTGGTGCTTCCCTCCATGGCAGTGGTGCCCCCTGGGACTGCCCATGCGCTAAATATGCAGGTGCCACCATTACAGAGGGATGCACCAGGGCTCCCTGCAGCTCACGGGCTGCTTGGCCCACCAGCAGCTCACTCCCTGACCATGGGAGATGTGGGCAGGTTCCACTAGAAGAAAAAAAAAGCGGGCCCCTCGTCGCTTTTTTTTTTCCCCTTCAGTGGAGCCTGCCCACGTGAGCTGCTGCTGGATCATGCTACGCTTGAGCTGCAGGAAAGGATGAGGACAATGCTTCCCCCTATGGCGGCGGCACCCCCCGGGACTACTCAAGTGGGTTGCTAGCTGTCTGGGTGCTGCCTCAGCTTGGAGGCAGCACCCACCAGCTCCAACCAAGCACCCCATGCACCATCCACCAACCACGCACCCTGTGCACTTCCAGCGCCCTGTGCACCGTCCCTGCTGCCTGGGACTTCCTTGGAACAGGCTGTCGTGCCCCTGGGGCAGTATGGGAAGGTGGCAGGGTGTGCTGTTAGCTGAAAAAGGCGGCGGGGATGGTGCATGGGGTGCTGGAAGCCTGACAAGCCTGAGCTTCCCCAAGCACACCTGGGTTTCCAGCACCCTGTGCACCGTTTCCACCACCGTCTCTTGATAGGGCCCTTGTACACATGACAAATATTGCTGTAATTTGTTACATAGCATACTAAAATACATAGGCTGCGTTTACATTGTTACGTAAAAAAGTCAGTTAAATCGAAATACACCACTGAAGGTGTATACTGTTACGAAATTTAATCATAATATGCCACCGAACATGTATACTGTTACCCAATTAAACTGTTAAAAAGGGCAATTAAACACAAAGGGGTAATTTCATTGTGTGTACAAGGGCCCTTCATCACGTGTACAAGGGTCCATAGAAATGAAGGTGAGGAAGGAAGATGCAGCAAAGAGGGTGGAGGTGATGGTTTTAATGGAAGTGGGGGGATGTTTAAAGACTTTTAAAAAGGATAAACTCCAGGGTAGGATGGCCCAGCCACTGAATTTTACCAAAGGTTTTGGGATTTGATGGGGGCTAAGCCTGACTGAAATTTTTAAAGAGGTGCTTCAAGGGAGCATGGTAGGTAAATATTTTAACCTGGGAGTGGTTATTTTATTAGGAAGAGAAACAGGGAGTCACTGCATAACTGGAGATCCACAATGAATTTAAACACCATTTATAAACAGAAATGCTGGTTTTACATATCCGAAAAATGCTGGCAGACATGCACGACGTGCCGTCAGCAGCTGGGGGGGTCAGCACTGCCGGTAAGCAGGGAGCTCCCACAGACACCGCCAGAGCTGTTGGGGGGGGGGGGGGGGGGGGGCCCCCACCCGGGGTCGGGCACCCAGCACCGACCAGAGATCGGTGACCACTTGGAGACACCGTCGCCACATCAGTGGCAACCAGTGGCCATCACTGACTGCCTGCAGCTGCTGCCGGAGGTGTTGGTGGCGAAGGGTGGCAAGCAGCAACTGCCTGCAGGCACTGCTGACATAGTGTTTCCCCCAACATGGAAACAGGCTGTGCAAATTCAAAGGACAAGGTGTGTGATTTTTGGCAGGCCAAGAGCATTTGGCATGGCTGGAACTTTTAAACAGATGCTGGCAGCTGGATGGAGACTCCCAAATACAGGCCAATGTGTGTACACAAATGATATGAGCACATGCTGCTGAGTTGCGGTATGTGACCATGAAGGGAAAGGAACATGAAGGCTACAGGTTTTACTTCATATTTTGCACCATGGCTTTTAAAGATGTGGACGGTTTTTAAATGTTTGGTTTCCTGAACATTATGCATGGATAAAGAGGTTTTTAAGAAGATAGTCTTGAAGGGTTGGAACCAATGATTTTTAGAAACCATAGGAAAATAATGGAAGCCATGAGGGTGAAGGATAGTGTCTCCCCTGTGGGCAGTCTCCCCAGGAAGATCTCAAAGAAGCTATAAGAAGGGATCACAGGCAAAAAGCTGGCAGGGGAACATGCAGACTTGGTATTGGATGATACCTCATGGCGTCGTGCCAGTAAGGGCAATCCAATATGAACGGCATTAGGTAGGACTTCCTGGGTATCTGTGAGAAATGGCGGGGGGAAGAATCCATAATCCATGTGTTTTGGCATTGTTTTATCGCAAAAAGAGTTTGGTGTAGGCTGGACAAATGGCTGGCCAACATATGGTGTACAAAGGCCCTCACAGAAGATATTGTTTTATATGAGGTAGCCCCCAAAGGGCTAGAGACCACCTTTTTAAGGACACTTCTGACATTTTAAAATGAGCCTGTGGAAGGCACAGAACCTGCTGGTTTTTAAGAACCTGGTTTTTGCAGTCAAAGATTGTTTGAAATTTGGATCGAGTGAACTGAGGTTTTATAGCACCCAGGATCAAGAGGCTCTGACAGGAGAAAGCAGAGGGAAAAAATGGAAGGAAAAGGACTGGGGACTTTTATTCATGGAGGACATTGGGACTACATTTTACTGGATGAAAGGAAAGGAATGTATTTTACAGATTTTTAAAAGGAAAAGAAAAAGCTTGATGTTTGAGATGTTACTTTGAGAACGTCCACCAGGATGTGTGCTTGATACATCTGTGTGTGTAATGTGACAAGGAACACTATTTTAAGGGCTATATATTTCCTGTGGATTTTAAGTGTTTAAATCAGTGTGCAAAGAGTTGGGATATAGGAGTAGGCTGAATGGTGTGGCAAGTAGGGGCATGTGTAGTGGGACACTGTGAAACAGAATTTGGTCATGGCAAAAACAGTGTTATTGGCCTACTCAGTTTTGAGGGTAGAGTAAGAGGAATAAGGAGAGAAATGGGAGGAAAAGGGGAGGAGGTCGGAAGCATATGAAGAGAATGTGCAAAGTTTAAAAGGGAAGAAGAAAGAAGCTGTTTGATATTTTTGTAATTAAATTAATAATAAAAAGCCTCCCTGGATCCCGTGCTCTTGTTTCTCTGACTTCTGACCTTGTTCAGCTCTGCTTTTCAACTCAGGCTTTTTGGAAATTCACCTTGGCTTTGGTAACTAGCTTAGTCTCTGACTCGAACCCTCACTTGGCCTGCAACTTGAACTGCTCTGGAATTGCCCCTGGGCTTGGGTACCTTGGGACTCTAACTCCTGTCCCTGATCCTCCCCTGGTGGCCTACCCACTAGGCATGACCACCTACATCCTGGTCTTTACAGTCTTCAGTGAGCTCAACAATTCTGGTGGGGGGCTAAGGCCCATGGAGTATGAAGTTTAAATGAGCTGATTTGCTTTTTAATCCTGGTCCTGGTTGCTGCTGTGAATGGCATGGCAGAAGGGGATACAGTTTGATTACCAGTGAGAGAGGAAAGGGTAAGGGTGCAGTCCAAACTACGAACAAATTTTTGATTTCCCACTCCGCCCCACCCCCATTAACATATAAGAACAAGTTTGCCAAAAATGAGGCAAGCGTTTGTTTGTTTTTGAAATAGAAAGGTTTGCTGTAACTCTGAACCATGCAACTGATTCACTGGATTTGCCTGGAGTTTTGGTACAAGGCTTTAGATCAAAATGGACCATGGCAATCTTGCTCTTGGCACAGGTGAAATTCAGGTTCTTCTAGTGATATTTTCCTTGGTGTGGCTGGTGTCATATCTCAGTTGCACACGTGCTGGCTGGGGCACAGGCTGACCGGGGCCTTCTAAAGATTTGATATGTCCATACTTGCTTCCAGCTCAGAGTGGAAACCATGCAGGGTGCAGACAGAGGAGAAACCAACAATGAAGAGTCATGTCAGCTGGGATGACCTGCCGCCAAAAATAAATCAAGGGAAAGGGTACACATGACATATAGGTATTTCAGTGTCGGTCAGTTGTGTCATAGGCCCTGATCCTGCTTGGATGCAGTGTAGCTGATGGGATTTTGGGAATGCATCATTGCACCTCAGAGTCCAATAGCAGTATCAAATCCAATCTGTAAGAGCCTGATTGTTGTGTCTCCTCTGGAGTAATGAGTACAAGAAATAATCTGAACTCTTTAAGGATATTGGTCTCCCGTGGTATAATACAGCTGTGTGGGTGGAATGGGATGGGTATCTGTAGAACTATTTACTGCATACAAATGTGATGTCCTGCCAAGCAGTAAAAGAAGACAGACTAATCCTAATAAGCAGACTAAGAAGTGATGTTCTTCCTTTGGTTTTACTCAAGAGAATATATTTTTAAAGAGTCTTTCAAGGCTATCATTTTTAGCTTCATTTTTTTGGAAAGTTACCTCTTTCAGGTATTTCAACCAACCAATACATGAATGGACCTATCTTCAACAATTTCTGATCTGGTTGGTCTGAGGCTATCCTGAAACTACAGACCAGTGTGTTACATTTCTAGTTTAACCTAGGAAATCAGCTTTGCTTCTTTTGTATGCAGGACATAAGACTACTCATCTAGTCCAGCTAAAAACCAATGAGTCTTCCACAGAAAAATGGACGTAACATAAGCCCTGGATGAGAAATGGGGAAAGGATGCAGAGGAAGAAAACACATCCCAGGATCAATCTGACATGGAAACACTATAGTGAAATCAGAGAAGACAATTTTAAAGTCATTACCAGAAACAATCAGCAAGCTTATAAAATGAATATCAAAATATTTATGCAGGACACTGGAATAGGAGCCAGTGAAATGAAATTTGTTCTGTGATGTACTGTATGTAACCTGTGCTGGCACACTAGGGCTGGGTGATGCACTGGATTTTGGGTCCTCAGGGTGCCAGTAGCCCTGACAGCCCCTGAGGCAGACTACTGACTGAGGTGTCCCTTGGAGAGCTGTGTCCCTCACCGCACAGGAATTTGTTCTGAACCAAATGAACACATTATTCTTTATTGTACTCAACCAATTTATATACAAAAAATATAAAAATAGTTAATAATAAAACTAACATCTACAACATTAGATGGATAATTCCAGCACACTGGGTGGGTCCCACTGCTGTTAAACAACCTCCATAAATTAAATTCACTTTGTTATTATCCTTTAGAACAGTTCCCCCCCTCATAAGCCAATTGATTTCCTTTGGGTCACAATCCACTTCCCATGACGAAGTGATCAGTAAAGCTAACCACACTCTATCATGCGTTAGCAGGTGCATCACGAAAAGGTCTTGGGAGGTGATACTTCCCCTCTATGCAGCATTGGTCAGGCTGTAGTTGGAGTACTGCATCCAGTTCTGGGCGCTGCACTTCAAGAGGGATGTGGAAAACCTTGAGAGAATCCAGAGGAGGGCCACTCAGATGGTTAGGGGCCTGGAGGTAAGGTACTACAAGAAGAGATAGAGAGACTTGGATCTCTTCAGCCTCTGCAAGAGAAAGTTGAGAGGAGAACTAGTGGCCATCTACAAATTCATTGGGTGGGGGGAGCAGCAAGGAATAGGAGATGCTCTGTTTACCAGGGCACCCCTTGTAGTTATTAGAAACAACGGCCACAAACTGACAGAGAGCAGATTTAGATTAGACATCAGGAATAACTTCTTTACGGTAAGGTTTACCAGAATCTGGGATGGGCTTCCAAGGGAGGCAGTGCTCTCCCCTACCTTGGAGGTCTTTAAGAGGAGACTGGACAAGCACCTGGCTGGGGTCACCTGACCCCAGCGCTCTTTCCTGCCCAGGGCAGGGGGTCAGACTCAATGATCTACTAAAGTGCTTTCTGTCCCTAAACTTCTATGAAATCTGTAACAATAGCAACACAGCTATAACTATGATCCACCACCAGATGGTGGAGGCAAGGCTTCTGCTGCTCGGGGGAAAATGGACTCCTTTAATCCTTCCTGGTAACAGCGAAACAGACTCTGAACAGCTGCTGCGGGCACTTGACTCCCTTTTGTTTCCTTTATTGACAAGTTGTTCTCTTAAGCAGTTTCCTTCTGGCAATACACTTCCTGCAAACATTAGTGATTAGGTGTTCCTTCACACACCCATGCTGGTTTGTTTTCTCTCAGCTGACTCCCTTTCGGGGCTCTCTCCCCCTCCCATCACATTCACCCAGAGACAGGGATTTCCATTTCCCTCTGCAGGTCTCTGATTCTCCACCTCAAACCTTCCCTGCTCAGATAGGGACTTCACTCTGCAGGTCTCTGACTCAGCTGCTTCTCCCAGGTCCAGCAAGTCTACCAGCTTTGCTTACCAACCTCACCCCACTCTTTTCCTGGCACTTGTGTCTCTGGTTGCACAGCTCCGAACCCAGTGGGGAATCAGCTTCTCACGGGATGATACAGGCTCTCCCCCACCCTGATGCCTGCTCCCTGGGCAAGTTTCAGCTTGGTTACCCCTGGCTGGGGCTGAGCCTGCACCTCCTCTTTCCATCCCTGGAGTTCGCTCCTCCCAACTTCTTCTTTTCCCTCCCTCAGCTTTTAGGGCTCAGTAGCAGCCAATCAGAGCCCCTGGTTTACAGTGGGGGCTCTGGTCACAATTTAAATACTCCAGGAAGAAGCATGCACCTTGCACTGCATACCCTCCCATCTGGTAAAGGTTATGCACCCTCTGCAAAGTTTTGCTGCCCTTTTCTTGCAGGGCTCTTAAGTGCAGCTCACTTGCTTGACTTGCAGCTGTTACACGTACATATTTACTTTTTTAACTGACATCATAACCTCCAGTTTGTGTAAGTACTATGAGTGGCTATGTGCATCAGTATAATAAAGGAAACACTGACTGATAAAGGAAATGCAAGACAAATAGTTTCTATCGACTGTTTTTTGACCTTTGAACATGTTTTGGAACCAGAAATCTGTAGCCCCTCAATATTCAATGACATCACCTTTGTACTGAAATACAGGCAATGTTGTCTATATAGGGGCATGTAAAAAGATTTTTCTAAAAAATTATCAGTACCTTCTGTAACATTTACCATGTGGCTATTGTTGAAGAGCGTGGAGAGTCTAAAGCAGAGCTTTCCAAACTTTTCATGTTGGTGACACACTTTTTAGACATGCATCATTTCGCGACACAGTAATTCAGTTCCGGGGGAGGGGCCAAGGGAAGCAGACGCGAGTAAGGGAGCTCCGCGGTGCCCTTCCGCAAAATTTTCTGCATTTCGCGTGACACACCTACACACTGCCGCCGACACACTAATGTGTCGTGGCACACAGTTTGGAAAGCTCTGGTCTAAAGAAATGTCTTTACATTCTAAATTGACTTGGATTTAGAATGCTTCAACCCCTAAGCTAAGCAACCCCTCCCCCTTGTCTGCAGGCTCTGCATCTGTGTGTGAAAGTCTAGCTTGTGCCTGTTGCCATGGTGGGTCCAGGACAGGCAGCTGAACACCTGCAAAGCACATGAAAGATGTGCATATGAGGCACTAGTGAAATAAAAAATGTTACAAGCTGTGGTTACAGCCTCTGGACTAAAGCTGTGCACTGTGGACTCCTGGCAGCAGGAGCTGTGAAACCGGGATGAGTACCAAATTGCAACATGTGCAGGGAAAATGGGCAGGCTACGTCGCATGACTGGGGGCTCCAGATGGCCACCCAGTGTTTGTAGGACCACCCCATGGCACAGTGGAGCTGAAAGTCACAGCACCAGGATAGGAAGTTAATGCACACAGTCCTGGACTGCTGGCAGTCACCCTGTGTGCCCTGGCCCCCCAAGCAGGTCCAGGCCAGTCCCAAAGGGGCTCAGGAGCTCTCATAATGGTGGGGAGAGTGAGGCCCATGAGCCTGCTGAGCCAGGCTGTTTCTGGGGCAGGTTTTGGCAGCACTGCTCAGCAGCCCCAGCTCATCCTCCCACCGCCTAATAGACCTGGATGGGAGCTCTTCTGCTCCCCATGACCCCACTCCTGGCCCAGGTCCCACTGTGGGGAAGTGGCACAGCCTTGGCAGGGATAGGTAGCCCCTTGGCTTGGGCCAGCTGCCTGACACGAGCCCCAAGCATTGGAAAGAGCTGCGGATCCATGGTCCTTGAAGGGGGAGACATGGCCATGCATGTGTGTGTGTGCATGCCCACACACACACACACACGGCAGGCGCAGGGTGTGCTGAGTGGCCATGCATGGGATGGCCGGCTGGTGGCTTGTGGGCACAAGGGTGCATGCCATGATGAGTTGCATGAGGTCCAGGTAGATGGCTGTGATGTCCTGCAGCCTCCAGCAAGACTCACACAGGATGACCAGAAGGACCTGCTGCAGCTCCTGGCTCTCCCTACTTGCTTGGTCATGCAGGCCTGGAAACAAAGGCAAGTGTAAGTCATGATGGTAGGGGGCTTGGGGGTGCAATGGCCCATGCCCAGCAGCCATTTGCGGTGCCTCAGCCATTTGGCTCTGTTCAGGAGTCTTTGGCAGCCCAGGGAGCCCACAGGGTACACTGGGAGACGTGCGAGAGCCCCCGCTACCTGCTGGGCTTGGCCTGTGCAGGCAGGCTCTGAGCCCCACCCCACCAAAGGACTAATGTCTGTTCTGTTTGCTCCTGACCTAACCTTTGGTGCTTAGAGTAAAACTTCCAAATTACTTGAAAGTGCCTCAGGCTTCTAGAACACCTGTACTTAGCCTAAGGTGCCACCTGCCTTACCTTTGTCTGGCTTCAGACCAAGATGGCTAATCACCTGTGTTGGCCTACAGTCAGTGTTGATGAAATCTAACCTATTTGCCTGAGTATGTCCTACTTATTTACCCATTTACAGCATTGGGTTTCAACTTAGCTCTGCCAGCTGCACACAACTGTTGGCTTTTTGTGAATTGAGAGTTGCCATCTTCATTCTCTTTTAGGCGTCCTTTCTGTTCTGAGTCCTGCTCTACACCTGCTTGGAGCCCACTGCTTGCTCTAATCTGTTTTTTTTTTCTGCTGCCAAACCCGTCCTTTCCTCAGTCTCTTGCCCTTGTGATTCACAGTACCATACTGATTCATTCTTTTGGTCCCATCATCTCAGCTACATATATCACTGTTCTCCTACATATACCCTCAAGAAAGACTGTTTTTCCTTTATCCTTTGTGAGTCTATGAGCATTAGCATTTAACTGACTTTTTTTGTAAATGTAGAGGCAGTATATACAGCATTTCAGAGAAAGCATCTTGTGTTTCTCTTGAGTGTGCCCTGTAGCTCACCAAACACACACTTTGGAATTATCTCGACATTATGAAAGGGATGGCATCAAGCCTTTAACATCTGAAGGAAGTGTCACTCAGAGGACTCTGAAAGAAATTTAAGGGTATGGAATGGGAACACTGCAAACGTCAGATACTTCTAGTACAATCAAGTGGTTTGCAAAATTATTGGTGCCATTTTTATTTTTAAGAAGCTTTAGTCAATGCAGTTTATTCATTCATCCTGTACTGATCCTCTTACCACTAGGGAAGTCCTGTATACTTCAGTCCAGGCAGCAGTGATGCCATTTTTTTCCAGGTCTAAGAATATTGTAGAATTGAACTTCCGCTCGGTCTCCTAGTCTGAGAAGTGGAAAATGGAACCTCATCCATTTTTTTCAGGGTGATTTTCAGATCGTGCTGAGGTCCCTGGTTTATTTGTAGGCCTCAACGTGTTGCTTCTCCTTTGGGTGGGTCTGTGCTGTACTGGATAATCACTGACTACAGATCAGGAGCTTGTAGATTGGACTCTTGTTTAGCTCACACAGAGCTTTCATGGACAAGGTACTGGCTTTCTGCATTAAGGAATGTGCATTCAAGTCCCATGTAGGATGAAAAGGTTCCTTAATCTGGTTTATCTACAAGAAAGCCTCTGAAACAATCTTGCCTTGAACAGGGGGTTGGCCTAAATGATCTCTTAAGGCCTGTGCTAGTCCTATTTTTCTAGGATTTAACCAAGAGAAGTAGGATTGTAGAGAGAGAATATTGAAATAGACCCAGCCTCAATGATGTTCAGTAACCTCATCAGCCTTTCTGCCCTACATATAATACTTTCATAGATCTGTGTTACTCTAAAGTGTATGTAGCAGTCACACAAAGGGATGCACTTCCAGCAACTTGATTGCATTTAGTTTGCATTCTTCCATGTGATGGGGTGGATCATGCTCTTTCTTATGGAGATAGAGTAATTTTTTTTCTCTCTCCCTTAGGTCTAGTATGCACTACAGAATTGAACACAGTTGTGAACAGCTGACCCAACTGACACATTGCTGAAGAAACCTTGTTAGAGGTGTAACTTGGAAAAATTCATTTACCATCATGTTGTTTAACTCCGTCATTCAGACTCGTGCCTGATATGGTCACATTTCATAATCTATACCAGGCCTTACCAGTGTAACTCTCCTCTCACTTTAATTACACACTGGCAGAACCCCACTGATTTCAACGAAGCTATTCTTGATTTCCAGTGAGGCACATAGCAGGAGAATCAGGCTCAAAGGAGAGGCAGCATTATTCATTCAAACTGTTTTTATCAGATACCAGCTAACAAGACACCCTCCCTACTAGACTTCAGAGGACACAGTATGGAAGACTTGCCAACTCTATCAACTTCTGCTTCTTATCTGGAGCAGAGGAGGCAAATTTTGTTTCTGAAGAGAAGCTTTGTTCTTTGCTGCTGCTTTTTATGGCCCACTGTACTAGAGGACATGTTTCCAGGCTGACATTTGTGGAAATCCCTGCTGGTTGTGTGCATGCTGCATTCTCAGAGCTACTTGTTTATATTGATAGCCCTTAGAGCCTGCGGAAAAGCCCCAAGGCAGCACTGTGGGATAGTTACAGGGGACCCCAGAGCCTTTTCATAAGCTATATTTTTGCTTAAATGCCTTTTCTAAGGTTCTTTTTTACTTGCAGCCATTCAAATAAAAACTATGACTCCACCAGCCTAATGCAACCTGTTACAAACTGAAGGGTGGGGGGGGTATTCAGAGTTTCATAGTTATTAGCGGCTGGAAGGGACCTTACAGACCATCGTGTGTGCAGGTGTGTGTGCGTGCATTCATGCACACACATGGTCCTGCCAGTAGGTCGGGCTATTCCATGTCATGTTTGTCTCCTGATGCAGTTATACTTGAAGAGCATTCAATGAGGCCCATTTTGTTGTACAACACCTATGGTTGCTGTGTTGCTCCCTGTCTGACCTCACTGGGACAAACAAACCCTACACAAAACAACCCAAACCCTGAAATAGACCAGAGGCTGGCCCAGGCCATGTGAAATTCCCAAAGGAGGCTGCCATTCTGGGCCGCTTTCCACACAGGGTTGCCTATGATGAGCAGGCCTTTCTACTACCCTTAGCAGGTCATTAGGCAACACAGTCCACCTGCTTTGAGTAAGTCAGACACAAGCACAGCTGCTCTCTTGCATCCTGCAGAAGCTGGGGAGGAAGAAGGAGTTCCTGGCTGACTACTTGCTTTGCAGTTGTTCCTCTCTTGCCACAGAACCAGCTGGGATCCAGAGAGGAATTTGAAACCACTTCTCTCAGTTCCTCTAGTAGGCAAATGTCTAAAGGCAACCTGGTATCACTTTCATGTATGGCTCAGGGTGGGTGATTTTTAAATCTAGGGCTCTTCTGCAAAGAGCTTCTGTGCTATCTCTCAGCATGAGTTCAGCAGATGGACTTCCACCCCACCCTTTGCAACTATGCTCCGGCTGGCAAAAATGGAACCAAAAGGTATCTGTGTTTTATAGATAATATGTTAGGAAGAAGCAGCTGCTATAGTTTGATGGATGTCTGTCAAATTACACATTTGTTTTATTTTGTGAACACCACATGGATTACAACATCCATTTTGTAGAGGAGGCTTGACACCTAGTGGGCACAGGACTGAGATGCTGCCCCAGAGCAATAAAAGTCATTAGCAGAGAGTTAACAAGGTTATAGGTTGTAGCCGTGTTGGTTTAAGGGCATAGGCAGACAAAGAACCTACCTGAAGGACCTTATCTGCCTATCAGCAGAGAGTAACTTTCTTAAGGGAACCATGGAGTTTCTACCAACAGGCAAGGCTGGGAGAGAAGCTGGTATCAGGACCTCCCCCAACCTGCCTTTAAATTTATACAGAGGCTGGCACTGGGTTTGAAATAAGTGCCTCTGCGAGCAAGAAGGCCATAACGGAAGCAGGATAGTCACCCTGATCAGGAAAGCCAGGGCAGCCTGGTCTAAATGCTCAGCCCAAACCCAGGACTCATGAAGGGTAGGAATTTCATTCAGGTGCAGGTTCTCCCTAGATCTGTACTTCCTTATGCTTTTGTAAGAGTCAACTGTTTGTGAATAAGAGCTTTGCTATGGCTGTCTTCATTGTTTTACTGCCTTTGGTTCATGAACAATGTAATTAGGGAGCCAGAACTGCCTCTGTAAGGACATCTGGAAAGAAGGTGCCTAAACAGCAAGGTAGGATGAGCTGGAAAACAAGAATTTTCCATTGCGTGGAAAAACATTTTTCAAAGGTTTGGAATCTGTTTCCATGTTGCACTGGAACAGAAACAAATGTTCTAAATGACTAATGAAAATGAGAACACACAATAGCCTGTGGCTTGGGCACTTATCTCGGGTGCAGGAGGCCTCTGTTCTTCCACGTCATGATGTCCCAGGTCAATGCCTTTGCCATCAGTCTGTACAACCAGATTTTCTTTCTGGTGTGATAATTAGTTGAATTATTCCAAGTGAAGCAGATTCAACAGAGTTTGAGAGAAAGAAGATCACATGTGACTGACAGCTTTCTACACAAGTCTTGGCTTCTTACACGACTTGGCATTCTACAACAGCAATATGTTGAAACGTTATTAATTATCTGTACATCTGGGGGCTTGGCAAAGCTATTATCCTAATTCCAGTGCATAAGTAGCTAGGTCACAGGATCACACTGCCTGAGAAGTGTGTCAGTGTTCCTGAGATGCTGTGAGCTAGGGACATGGGGTTTTGGTAGTGACTAGTTGCATGATGTAGAAGCAGTGGGGTT
>NW_005842193.1:1284590-1295324 GCF_000455745.1 Alligator sinensis
CAGCAGCTACCTTTATCTGTAACCTGTTGGTGTACATCCAAAGAGCTGGATGGGGTCAGGCAAAGATAGTTGTGTCTAACAGTAACTCAACTGTGGCACATCATGTCATGCCAGTGTTTCTGTTTTTAACACAGTTTCTCAGAGATGTATTAACTAGGCAAAAACCTTGCTCAGTGATGTAGCTTGGCACATAAGATATTGGTTTAGAAGCAAACTCTACACCTCTGCAAAGTGTGGTGAGTTTTAAAGGAGCACAGTGTTTTTAAAATTAGTACAAATATATTGACAATTCTGGAATTTGTGTTCTTTCGGAGTGTTATTAAAAGGTATTCACTGCTGCTCGTAAGGTACCTTCAACATGTGTAGCACAACTATTGCTTGTATGTTGTCAGAGGCTGGGGCCTGGGTAATCTAGACTGATGGTCACTCAGAGCTGGATTGCAAACTGGGCATCTGAGCCAGAGTTAGGTGAAGATCAGTGGTTCCCAAACTTAAGTGAAGGAACTGAGAAGGTGTGGAAGAGAAGCCAGGCCCGGGGGAGAGCTGGTGCAAGAGTCATAGCAGGCAGGAACTGCTCATGGTATGGAGGAGATGCATCTGAGCAGGCACTGTTAGGAGTCTGCCTACTTCTTGTACAGCTGACTGAAAAAGAGGCAGGTTGCATAGGAGAGGGTTTTGTACAAGGTGTGGCCTAGAAGAGTTACAACGTGCTAAGGATGTGGTCATGCAGATATGGTAGTGCCCCAGCACTTGCTTGTAAGCATTTAACAGGGCTAAAGGTTACTCCAGTGGTTCTCTGCCTTTCTAGCCTCAAGGCACCTCTCATTGGACTCGAGGCTTTTCCATAACTTATGAATTGAACAGCACCCCATTTAAAAAATGAATTTATTCATTATAGGGCCTACTTCCTAGCAGAGGGGCCAGGCAGCAGGGGGCAAGGAATTAGCCAGGCAAAGAGAGCCTAAACTTGCCCCACTGGGCAACGATCTGCTTATTTCCTTATACTTTTGCAGCACCCTTCAAAGGATCTTGTGACACCCCATGGTGTCTCAGCACCCTGGTTGAAAATCACTGGGTTACTCCCTAATGATCCTACTGAGCAAAAATCCAGCCAAGATAAAAGGCTTTGAGCAATGGGGTTTGGGGAGGGGAGGGTTTGCATGTAGTAACTCCTATTCCATGTTTATTATTCATAACTTAGGTTTGCATTTACAGCATGAATGAAGCCAGCAGGACTCTTCATGTCTTTAACAGACAATGACCCTGACTCTTCACTATCTTGCAAAAACCCCACCCTTATGGCTGTATTGCCTCAAGCTTTCCACACTTTCCAATGACTACACAAGATGCAAGGCAGTGGGCAGATGTGTTCTGTAACATTGTGCAATTCACTGAGAGAATGGATCAGATTCTGCAATCTGGTCCATGTGAGCACTCCTGAGCCTCCGTACACAGCCCACTCATAGGGGGAGAGTCATGTCTGCCTGCACCAGTGGATCTGAACTATACAGCTAGGGACAGAAGTTGCACATAAACCAGTTTATGTGATCAGAAACTGATCTAAACCTGTAACATAACATAAGTTCAGTGCACCTAAACCTGTTTCAAAATGGTCAAAACTGGTTTGTAATAAGTGTGATTGAATGTAGTATCAGACTTAACTAACTGAGCTCAAACCAGTTTCTGTCCCAGACCCCTTCTTGGTTAACTTAAACCAGAGTCCCCCAGCATCCCGGCATGCTCTGCAGCCCTGGGTGGGGCTGTGCTCTCTGCTCCAGCAGAGCAGGGCTAGCCCCACCCCTCTGCTTCTTAGCCAGAGCAGGGGTGGGGACCTGGCCAGATGCAGGCCCCCTGAGGTGAAGGGGGCACGGAAAAGGCTTATTCCCCCCTCCCTCCCCTGTCCCACCAGCACAGACCCCAGAGGGGTTTGACAGGCAGGGGCGCAGGAGCCCCTGCCAGGCATTTCTCCACTTGCTGCTCCAGCGGCAGGGGAGTGGCCAACCATGGCAGTAACCTCAAGTGAACTGGCAGGGAGGGGATTTAATTTCCCCCCTCCCTGTCTGCCTGGCGCTCCCCCCTCGCTGCTGCGGAGGCAGGGGCAGGGGTGGCCAGACACCAGCCAGAAAGGCCCCTGCGGCAGAGGGGGCAGGGAGGGAGGTTATTGAGGAAGGTTATTTCCCCTTCTGCCCTGGGGGACTGTAGCTGGGGTCTGCCAGCCCTGACCACTGCCACTGCTGGTTGCTCCCTGTGTGGGGTAAGTGGCAGCATAAGCTCCTTCCTTGCCCCCTCTGCTAGATGCCGGAAGGAGGGGGAGAAATAACCCCCCTTCCTGCCCCCTCGCCTAAGGGGGCCATGCCAGCTGGCCTCTGGCTGTGCCCCTGCCGCTGGAGCGGTGAGGGAGCAGGGACCATGATGGGGGCAACACTCACTCATGGTTTCCCAGGGAACGCAGGCCTCTTCCTGGTGAGAGGGCTGTGCTGTGGAGCAAGCAGTGGCACTAGGGGGGCCTTGGGTGGCTATGGCACCCCTCTGAGTCCCAGTGCCACTGCTTGCCCTGCGCAGTCTGCAGCAGCACTGCCTGCCCTGCTCCTCCCCACCCACAGCGCAGCCCCCTCTGGGAAGAGCCTTGAGCTCTTGGAAAACAGTGAGGGGGGTGCTGCCCCCATCGCAGTCCCTGCCCCCTCACTGCTTCAGCGGTGGGGGTGGGGGTGCGGGCAGAGGCCAGCTGGCATAGCCCCTTAGGTGAGGGGGCAGGGAGGGGGGTTATTTTCCCCCCTCCCTCCGGTGTCTGGCAGAGGGGGCAGGGAAGGAGCTTATCCTACCACTTGTCCTGTGCAGGGAGTGATTGGCAGCAGCAGCAGCGGTGGGGGCTGGCAGACCCCGGCTGTGGTCCCCTAGGGGCAGAGGGGGGAATAAACCCACTCCCTACCCCCTCTGCCTCATGGGGCCATGTTGGCCAGCATCTGGCTGCACCCCACTTCCCCTGCAAGGGGGGAGTGGCAGGTGGACCCCGGCTTGGGTCCTTGCTGGTGGGATTGGGGGTGGGGGACCTCCCTGGCCTGTTCGCTGCAGGCTACTGCTGGAGCTGGCCGCACCCTAGCACAGCTCCCCTGCAGCCAAGGGCTGCTCTAGCGCCCCCCAACATCTGGCCTGAGCCACTGTAGGCCTCTGCCTGCATTTCCTGAATGTCTGTTCACTTGCAAATTGGTTCAATCTGGGCAGGTTAGACTAATCTGCAAAGATTGAATCAATTCAGGCTTCAGGTTTTTGAATGTCTGTCCCTAGCCTAGAAGCGGGGCCCTGCATAGGTCTGTTTTAGAGGGTTTTTGTCTTTTAAATTTCACAGTAACAAAAAGATCAACTGATAGAAAAACTTTAAATAGGTTTTTTTTTCTTGCCTGAGAACAGTTAAGCAAGCTGAAGTTCTGTCCTTTGCATTGGATAACTCACCTGCTCTCCAAACTGCTGCAAAACATGCTAACATGCAGTATCTCTGGTTAAGAATGGTTTGTTTATAAAAGATCTTGCCCAACTACTTTGTTGAAATCCAGCAACCACTACCATAAATGTTAACCGACTGTTTCTTATAGCATGTACAATAACTGCATTCCCACCCCTGCCAAAAAAGACCATACACAAACAAAGGGAATGTACATCAGCATGACTATTTTGCTGTACACGTTAGCTTTGTTTTTCTTGACCCCATAATAAATGTTTATTATTATTTATTGATGAGGGACTCATTGATCCTTGGGAGCTTGATATAATTTTGATATCAAGGCATTGAATTGTCAGTAATTTGGCTTGAGCGAAAAGGGGAAATATTTCTGTGTTTCATAAAAGACATACCCATCATTTACTGTAGAGGGAGAGTGGCGCACAAGTGATTTGCAGCTAGTGTTTGTGTGGAAGTCAGTGTGAAGTAAGGTAGATGGTAAATTTACGGTGCACTAACTACTCCCTACTCGCTCCCTGTGCTGCCACTGAGCTTTCAGTAAAGACAGTGAAGCTTATTCCATTTTGAAAGAGAGGTTAATGCAGGATAGCTAGTGCCCTGCAAATTCTCTCTCCAGCTTACTTTGCAGTAATTTCCCCATGGAGACAAGTCCTTACAGATGGGGAAGAGTGGCCTTATATATAGCAGCTCTGCCATTTAGTCAGGAAGTACATGTATGCTAAGGAAAGTGATGGATGTGAAACTAATAATCCGCAATGAAAGACAGTATCGTGGATAAGGGAACAGCTGTCACAGCTCCAGCCTGGAAGAGGTCTGCAGTATTTTTAGAGGGGTTGAATAGCTGGGGGCTGCTGTCTGCATGTGCTGCAGTCACAGGAGTCCTGGAACTCACTAAGGACACAGCTGGGTATGTTTAAACTATAGCTCTTTATTAAAAATAGTAAACAACATGCGTGTGCTGTGGTTCAGCCAGACTGAGCTCTCCCTCTGTGCACCTTCACATCTGAAATGTTTTACTAGTGGGAGATGTGCCAGCAAATACATAATTTTAAAGATGTAGCCCATGGTCTGCTACAATATCCTAGCAGCTTTGTGTCAGAAGGGAGTTATGCATAGAAAAGTCTTATTCCTTAATTTAGCACTGGATTATTTCCCCCATCTCTTCAGGAAACATCACTAATTTTTCCCCAGGAGTTCTAGGCAGGGAGCTGATTATATATTTGTGTAGTACCTTAATCATTCAGTAATTCAAGATAAGGATACAAGAGCAATAGATTTACTTGCTCTTTTTTGGCATCTTATTTGCAATGCATGCTTCTTTTTTTGTAAACTCCCATTGAGGGATTTGACCTAACATACCTATCCTGGTGTAACTACTGATACATTGCTCAAAATGAACACCCTTCTTCCATAAAGGCCTACTGTAAGAAAGTGTGTAGTGGGGATTGAACAATGTTGAAACTATGGAGGTCTTCATCTCCATGCTACTGTTTTGAATCTGACCTCTATTAGTACTGACTTATAGCCAGCAGTTTGGTTGGGGTGGAGTGAACTGGTAGTGTCAGTCCAGGGCTTGTCTTTGCTGACACAAGATGCGTTTTGGTGTGGGGTAATTAAAATGCGTCGGCTCTCATGCAAAGACAGTACAATCAAAGACCTTGGTTGTACTATGAGGTGCGCTAAGTTATACCAGACACAGGCAGGAGTGTATTGCTGCCCTTTCCTAGCTGCCTCATGGGAAACTTGTATGCATGGAGGATTTGACAGCAAGGTTTATACTGGCTAGTTGTTACCTCGTTGTCCTTGAAGCTTCAAGGCAAACAAGAAGTGTGGCAGTGCCACCACAAATTAGGAAAAACTAGCCTGGGACAGGGCTACCTGGTGACACCTGGTGAGAGAAGGTGCATCTTACTTTGAGGGACACCATCTCACCCTGGAAGCAGAAAAATGGCAGAAACAGACGGAAAGGAAACAAGACCTAGAAATCTGCAGTTTGACCCTCCCTTTAACCACCACCTGTGACATTTGCCAGAGAGTCTGTGGCTCCAGGACTGTCCTTCTTAGCCATCATGGACTCATCTACAACCTTTTACGTGGCCCATGGGAGTGATCAACCTTAACCAGGAGGGACTGCTGCCACCACAGATCTCATTGTAAAATGGTACCTCTGTAAGCAGAGAAGACAAAGCTCCAGTTCCTAGCACCTAATGTGGGGTAGATATTTGCCCATGTTGCCAGTCTCAGAATAACTATCCAGGATAGATAGGGCTATGAAGACAAGCTCTCCTGGGCAGGTTTAATGCACCTAAGAATTTATGTTTCTAACTGGTAGCCTTATGTCTTTTTAGGCAGAGGACTCCAGACTGCAGGTCTGCCAAGCTAGGACCTTTCACTTACTGTAAATTAACTTAAATGATCAAACAAGACTTTTGACTTCCCTGACTACTACTTCTCTCTCCTTTCCAGGGGTCAGGGTGAAATGTCACTATCATGTTCATATTTTGATTTCAATCCCTTGTTTGACTAGAGTGTAGATCAGCAGCTGTGTTCTGGGAAGGGTCTTGCTTATTTTCATCAGACCTGACCTTACACACACAGAAGCATAAAAACATGCAAGCAAGAATCACAGGGGAGCAAAAGCCAGTATCAAGATCAAATGATCTCCAAACACCACAGCAGCAACCAAGTCATGTGACAGGTTCAGTGGTGGCAGTCTGCCAAGAAATCAGATGCTGTTGCTACAGGGATTCACTTTTTAAAAATATGTCACTTCACATCTGTGCAGGAATGTTTTCTAAAAAGAAAGGGAACATAGAACAAGATGGAGCTTGGCCATTCCACCAAGCAGCTGCTGAAAATTGTCTTGGCAGTTCATCTGTCTCTAACAAAGTTGTTTTCTAACCTCTAGGACTCAAGGGTCCTGTGTTTTGACCTTTGCCCTTCATATCTTCTAATGCTGCTTGGAAGTATATTTCCCTTTGGCTGATTTAGTGATGGGAGATGCTTGCTTTCACCTGTTTTTGATTCTCAAAGACTTTGGGCAGTCTTTGCAGCATTCCCTGTTCTACCTGCCCCAGAGCTGCCTTTTCATTATCCAGATCACGATTTATTTCACATCTTTTTGTACAAGAATTAATTTCCAGAGGTCCCTGTTACAACCAGTCCAGGCGTCAATTTTACAAATATAACATAGGGAGTGCAATGAAAGCAACCTTTTAATGCCATTTTTATCTACCCAGGAATACTTTTCAGCTTGCATGTACCAAGCTTTTTCAGCACCCAGGGCAGTAGTGTGTGTGTGTGTGTTGGGCAGAGGAGGAATTATACTGACCACTGGGAGTTAGGGTTTAGCGGGGGGTGGAGAAGAGTTTTACCTGCCCTGGATTTTCTTGCTTAGATACCAGCTGTTGCTGTTGCAGCGGCTGTTGATAGAGGACAGGCAGTTGTGTGGGCTCCTGGGCACTGTTTGTGGTGCTGTTTGTTCCTGCCCCCCCCCAGCACCTCCCCTGGCACAGAATAGTGCCTCGCATGGCAAAACCTTCTGATGGTGTCATTCCAGCCCTCTCCCCCACAGATACATTATTGGGCATGGGGTTGTGTCTACCTGGCTCCTATGGATGCTCTGCACAGGGCTGGGCCTGTTGAGGCAAAGACTTCTTGGGAGAAGAAGCCATCCTGATGCCCCCTTTAAGACAGCACCCAGAGCTGGTGCCCCGCTGCATCCCTCCCCTCCCCAATCCCCAGTTACACTACTGCTTTCCACAGTGGCAGATTCAGTGGGCCCTGGGCAAATAGAAACTTGGAGGGCCCTCACACACCAGTGGGGACTTCAGCAGGGGAAGGAGCCCTTTCCCCTCCTGGTGCTGCCACTGCGAAGGACAGGGTGGGCCTCCGTGCCCTGCGGAGGAGGCTGGGTGGACCCAGCTGGGCTGGGGGAGGGGTGGCACATGCCTGCCTCCCTGCTTCCCCCCATCCCCCCCACCATGGCCAGAGTGGAACAAAGCCAAACACGGTGAGGGTGGATGCTGTGGGCTCCGGGCTGTCTGCCTTGCTGCCTTTGCCCTGGGAGCCCCATGCCAGCTGCACACCCCTGCCCACCCAGCAGCAGGAGGCACAACTTGTGGTTCCCACTGCTGCCAGACAGGCAGGGGGCATGAGCAGTATGCAGCCAGTATGGGCAAAGGCAGCAGAGTGGAGAGCCCTGAGCCCACAGTGAGCAGCCTGCATCCACCCCACGCACCAATCAGGGAAGGGGGCATATGCCCCCCCAGGGGGTGTGCACAGTGGTGGGGAGCCCCCCCTGTCCCATGCCTTGGATGAGCAACCAGTGACTCCATCCCACTCCCAGCCCCGGGTCCCACACATCACCCTGGGTGGGCAGTGCCTGCAGCTTCTGCCTCTGCCCCACTCCCTCCTTCACCGTGGGGCCTGGGGGCTTCAACCTGCCCGCTATAGACTTACCTGCAGGGAGCTGCTCTCCACACTTCCCGGCTGCATTCCTGTACACAGCGCCCTCTGCATCCCACTCCTGGCAGCCCCAAGCAGGACCCCCTACTATGCTGCCTGCCTGCTGTTTCTTGAGGGAATCCAGGCATCCAGAGGCCCCTGGACCTGGGCCCATGTGTTAATCCACCTATGGCTTTCTAGCCTAGTTGTTACTTTCCAGTCTAGAAGCAGCCTAGAAGCAGCCTTTCTAGGTGGCTTATTGAAACTTCTTCAGTCCACTTGTGCAACCCTGGGAACTTTTCTGATTTAATTTCTGAGGGATTCATAACACCACACATACGTATGTTTTTGCGAGGAACAGAGTTCTGTTCAGGACAGATACTTATAGGACCCAAACCATTGTTTTGGATGCTACGATGAAAAGAATGCTAAGAGGAGGAGATAAAAAAATGACTTTTCCTCCAAATACGTTTGCTTTTCAAGCTGACTTTTGCCTGCTGTTTCTGAAAGGCAGCTAGCATTCAGCCTAGGTATTCAAATCCCTTTCATGCTTGTAATTGCAGCTACTCTCTTTCTCCAACCTCCCCTCCCTCCCACCACCTTCCTGCAGTAACTCTGGCTTTTAATTCTATAAATAAAAATGTTTGTGCCGCTTTTCTTACGTGTGTGCTTTGTATTACTGTGAACACATGGTGCCATTCACATGGGTCAAAACCCTCTTGGGCTCATGCTGTGCCTTGATCTCCCTCAGCTAAAATCTGGGTTGTTGCTTGGAACCCTGCAGAATGGAAAAGCTGTGCATTTGCCATTATATTTGCTTAGAACTGATCCTAGGTGCTCTGGCTGATCTTTTTCCTTTTAGCGTAGGTTGGAGATAAAATGGAAGTTCTTGGGAACTGCAGTTTATTTGCACAAATAGACATCTATACCTGCTGTGCTATTGTCCTCCCAGTGAACAGAACCCAAGGACATTTCACCTTGGATATTGGATCACCCTTGGACATTTGTACATCGCCCAGCAGTGTCACCATTGCCAATCAAAATCATCCTTTTGATTGTAAAGGATAGCGAGACAAGTGTAAGATTTCCATAAAGCAACTGTACTCAAGGACTGTTATTCATCTGGTAACAAAGCCCTAGCATAGCTGTCATGGCCTGTAATGCACCACAACCACTCCTGCAGCACTATGGGAGACAGAATGAGGGCCTTCCCATTCAAAAATGAAGTCTTCTTGCCATGCTACAGCTGTTGGCTGAAATCTCATTTAAAGTCATTGAGGAGAAAAAGGGCACAACAAATCAGGAGGTTCTTATTTTAAAAACCTTACTTTGATAGATTTAAAACCCCATAAAAAATTTCCTGACATGACTTTTCAGGTAACCCAGGGAGTCATCCTTTGAGAAGACTTTTGTTTTTCCCTGAATCCTGTCCTGAGTTGAACTCTAGTCCTATATTCCACTTAATCTGCCCAGAGTCTAGAGACCACATTAGGCAGTTTTGGTTTAGATCAGTATATGCACCATGCCTTTCCTGCATTTCCCACTAGAGTTTCCCTCACCCATTTTGTGTGCATGTATATTTCTATTTAAAAAATAAATTTATTACCCAAAGTTTCTCCTGGCTAAGGGCTACCAACCAGAAATGCAAAGGGTTTGGGACAGACAAGTACATAACAACTTCCTGCTCCCCGTGGGATGATGGGGTTGTATAGTGTGAGGCCACCAATAGTATTAAAAGCCCCCTCGCACAGCTGAAAATGGGATTCATCAGCAAGCCCTTCTTTTAAAACTAGAGAAACCTCAGACCAGGTCAAATACAGGCACCCAGAAATCAGCATAGGAAAAAAAATGCAGCGCCTGCTAACAAAGTGTGTGCTTCTTGGGGGATGCTTTTTGTTGTCCTAAAGCAGTGGTTTTCAACCTTTTTTAATTTGTGGACCACTAAAAAAAATGTAATGGAGGTGCAGACCCTTTTGAATATTTTGAAGGAGGTGTGGACCCTTTTGAATGGTAAGTGTGGGTATTCACATACTTTTGATTCATCATAGTCATCTTTTGTGGACCCTTTAGATATAGCCTGTGGACTGCCAGGGGTGCCAAGACCATAGGTTGGAAACCACTGTCCTAGAGTGAGGCCTGCTGATGATCATCATGCTTTAATAATTCTGTCTGCACCACTGAAAGACTGTGCCACTGATATGCTTGACTAGCTAGCTGACTTTGATGCTATAAAACTGGTTCTCCTGTCTGTGAGGTAGACGTTCATTGTATATGCTTGTTGGCATATTAGCCTCCATCACAACAGTGAAACAGAGATTGAATGTCAAGAAAAGTATTTTCCAGGCAACTGAGGTGTCATTTGTTACAGATTTGCTGCTTAGCTGGCAGATGATTTAGCACCTATGGCAGCACTAAAGCCAACTCCTGAACTGAAGCCGAAACCTGAAGATGAGGACTTCAGTGAAAACTAGGGTAAGTATTAGCTCTTATTGAAACCCCTGCCACCCCCACCCCCCCAGAAAAAACCAACAAAACCCCAAAACACTATGAATCCAAGGGAAATTCAGAATAAGTAACCAGACAAGAAAAAAGGAGCAAAGAAACCAAAGTATTGGAGAGGGGATTTTATGAGTCCATGGTGCTCTTGGTATGTCAGAAAGCTTTGGCAACCAGGTGGGCTTCTAGCAAGGGAAGACAAGATTGGGTAATAGTGGATGTGTCTACACGAGACATTTACTGTGCAGTAGACTAATTAGTTGCGTAGTAAATGCCTTGCATCTACACATGCACCCTTATTTGGCTGAAGTAAACTAATTCACTCTGCAGCAGGA
>NW_005842193.1:1295334-1297398 GCF_000455745.1 Alligator sinensis
CAATTTTACTCTGAATCAGAATAGTACTTGCCAAGTGAAAAAACTTTGCAGCAGCACATGTGTAGATGCTGCCCCAACTGGCTGGAAAAACTTCTTTACCATCCAAGTCTCCAGAGTCTGGAATAGATTCCCCCCAGAAGTGGTGCAAGCACCTATTCTGGATACCTTTTAAGAAACTCTTGGATGCTTGTCTTGCTGGGGTGATCTGACCCCAGCTGACTTCCAGCCCCTTGGGCAGGGGGCTGGACCTGATGATTTTGCAAGACCCCTTCCAGCCCTAATGTTTATGAAATCTATGCGGGTGCTTTAATGCAGGCACTGCCTGCTGGCTAGCCCCACGCTGAAGCACCTTTGTGCCCCAGCCAGCCCCTTCACAACACATTGAGCCAGGGGGAACAGCCCTGGGCTCACAGGCTGAGCCCCTGGGCCCCCTGCCAGCTGGAGCTGCTCTGACCTGGCTCAACATGAAGATGTGTGCCTGGGAGCAGTAAACTCCAAAGTTTATTCACGCACATTAATATGCATGAGTAGACACACCCTGTTAATTATAGATGTACAAACAAAAGGTGGCCAGGTCTGGCCTAAGGAGTTTAGTTTCTCTGGTGTGTGGAAATTTTCAGGAGTTTGATTACTGCACCTTTCCAATATGGAACATCTGGGCAGAAGTGGTCAAAAACACTTGACAACAGCAACATCAGGGTAGAGACTGCACCTAGGGATGGAGTGGTGCTCTTTACCATAAAGACCTTTTCACTGTTTGGCCTCAGATCACTCATGTGGTTTATTTTTTATCTTCATTCTTATCCAGCTGAACTGCTTTTTTAATGAACTACAGAGATATAATATAGGATCAGACCTGGGTCATATCTTAACAGAGCAAGGACAAATGCTAAGGAAAGAGAGAAAATGACAGAGGAGTGACAAAGCAGAAAGATCAGGAGAAGTAAAGCAAGCAGACCACTTTTTCTTTTCTTTCCCCACTCCCTCCAGATCAGTGAGTTGCTAGAGTTGATTTGTTTTGTTTGGCTAGGAAAGGAATGACAAGGGAGGGGGCTATAATTTGTGAACAAACCTAAGAAAGACAGTGTGAAGCACCCTACCAGAGGGAAACAGAAGAGCTGGGTGAAACTTTTCAAGCAAATTTCTAATCCCCAAAATATGTGCTTTCAGGGCAGCCCAAACTGTTTGCAAATGCAGGATGAATTGCCAGTTTCAATATGACAATGGCAAAATCTTTCAGAAATACAAAAAGAATCTGATTTGTAAATGTGAAATTACTCTGGCATTTCCAGAATTAACTGCCTTGTTTTGGGGCATCTGTAATAACATAAAGGGCTAGATACGCAAGGTTTCTGTAGAAACAAGTGCTTTCCCTTTGGCCCAGTCCCTATCAATTAGAGCACCCAACCCAGATAAAGGAGATTTTGGTTCACTTTCTTTCCTTGCCTAAGGGAATATAAATGTCAGTTGTCTACCTCTCTAGGGTGTGTCCTGACAACTATTCTGTAGTGTGTTGTAGACTGGCTTTCTCACAGTCTCTCCTGTTGATGCTGGCCCACTTTTCATAGCCACTTACTCCTCATGATTTTCTAATCCAGTGGCTGGGGCCCTGTTCTGAGAAGTGGGAACATCAAATTTTAAATCCATTCCCCTTGAGTCAGAGGTTGCATGTGTAGTGTTTCCCACACTCTCAGGAGAGTGCCCTGGCCCCAGGCCACAGAAGCATTCTTCTGGCTCAGTGAATACTTAAGGAGTTCATGCAAAACAGAGCAGCATTCACAGAGATTGGGAGCGTTATCCCTGTCCTGGACTATAGGGTAACCGTGTGGTCACTTCTCTTTTGTGAGGTGGATTCTGGATGTTCAAATCACCTCGGGTAGAAGAAGGAATTGAACCTTGGCTTCCTATATCCCAGATGAGTGCCCAAACTACAAGGCTACTGAATAAAAGGAAAGCATCATCCTTTATAAATTTAGCCTTTGCTTTTTAGTACAAGTGCCCAAAACAAAATGTTTCATATGTCCTGAAATGAAGTTTATTTGTTGGGGTTTCATTTTGGGGGGG
>NW_005842193.1:1297421-1302174 GCF_000455745.1 Alligator sinensis
AAAATATATTGGGTCAACCTGACCCAACTTTTTTCACATTGATCTTTTCTTTTCCAGTTCAGCAGCAAAACTACAGTATGTAATGCGAAGCTGCTCAAAAGATTTCAGTCAAAACTTTTTTTAAATTGAAAAATAGATTTTTACCTAAATGATCAACTTCAGTAAAAGTAGCTGCTTTCCTTGAATGCTCTTTGTTACAAAATCAGAATTCCCCAAACTAAAAAAAAATCAGTAGTAAGTAAATTTCTTCCAAAAAAAATTCAGATGTAATGAATGGCATCAGGTTTGCCCCTCCCCCCTTACATTTTGAAATGTTGAGGTTTGAGAAGAGATTTAAAAGGCTAGGTGCAGAGTGTGTGGCGTGTTGAAAGAGGGTGGCTATTTATTTCCAGCATGCTGAAAGTGCAGAACCCCAAGTGGGAAGAGCAGAAGAAAGGAGAATATAAGTAGGCTAAGCTGACAAAGTGAAATGTGTGGGCAGAGGAGCAGCAGGGGATGAGAAGTGACATAACAATTTGTGGGGAGCCTTGAAGATGAGGATGCAAAACATGGAAACTTCTGGAGCTGCTGAAACACCCTTGTGAGCACGTCAAAGAGAAGGAGAGAGATGTTTTTGTAAGGAACAGAAGGCAAGGAACTTTAGGTAGTATCTCATTTCACCATCAGAGTCTGATCAGCTGTCAGGCCTGGCAGTAGCACACTGTAATATGTTATACGCAATATGCAGTGACAGAAAGGAAAGTCTGTTCTGTGCAACATGCAGTGACGGAAAAGGAAGTCCATTCTTTAAAGGGTGTATTGAGAAAGTTGAAGGACAATACAAGAAGTGTCTAAAAGGTATTTTAAATATGTGGCTAGTCCCTGAGTGGCCACTAGGTGGCATATGAGTTGCAGCTGAAGCTTAGCTGAGGTAGCTCTAGCTTCAGTAAATTAGAGAAATTAGCAATGGCTGCAACACAGTAAATGTGATGGTGGCTCCACTGGCCTGCAGACTGATTACACTGTGCAAGTGTCATTTGTTTTAGGAGCTAAACACCATAAAGCGGGGGTCAGCAACCTATGGCCCATAGGCTAGTTCTGGCCTGTGAAGAGTTTGGATCCAGCCAGCAAAGATCCAGTTGAGCCTGGGGCAACGCAGAAGATCAAACATCCTCACCATGCCTCCTGTCACCTCTGTAGTGCCCCTTCAAAGCCCTTCCTGTTGCGCTTTCATGCCTGCACTTACTATTGCCGCAAAATTTGCCCCTTTCCATAGCTGTTGGGGATGGGGATTGGTGGGGAAGTTAAGTGCAGATGGATTGGGTGTTCCAGGGGATGGAGACTTGTCACCCATGCTCTGGGGTCCGGTTGAAAGCAGTTTCCTGTAGTAGTGAAAGATTGCCAAGCCCTCACACATCACATAATGTCTAGGTCTTGGGGTTTCCCCTTCTCTTTCCTTTTAATGTTGATTTTCTATTTTTAGAAAACATAGCAAGTGTGAAAGCTGCTGCAACAACACCTTTGCAATTGACTCCTGCCTCCTACAAAACACTCTGTCCTCGTGCCTCTGTGATTTTTCTGGAGGGAATCTCCCTACCAGAGACTAGTTCTGTATACCTGTGCCCATGACGTGTTTGGACTCTTGCTACAGTTCCCAGTGAGTGCCAGTTCTGTATTATTTTTTTTCCCATACATAGATATTTATCAGCTCAGAGCTTGACCTAGGTCCCAATTTATTTGATAAGTCACTGACTAGACTGCATTAGCAGTCCCCGCACTACTGATGGGGGCAGCTTTGACACAAATCACTAGGCGCATGAGGTCAGGTAGTAGGGCTGTGCAAAGCTTCGGGTGCTGATTCAATTTGGAGGTGATTCGGCCCGATTCAGCGGCCGAATCTCCAAATCTGAATCGAATCGGGATCAATTAAAAGGTCCGAATATATTCGAAGTTCTCTGAATCTTCAGAAAAGATTTGGAGAGCTTCGATGATTTGGACAGTCCCTGCCCACTGCAGCAGGGAACTGCAGCAGGACTCAGAGCTGGTAAGTAGGGGGAAGGGGAGGGGGGATCATGGGAGTACCCCTGCCAGGCCCCATCCCCTGCCTGCTCCCCCAGCCCCCTCCATGGCTGCCCCGTCTGCCCCAGCTCCATCCCTTTAAGAAAAAAAAAAAGAGAAACCCTGGGACTCACTGGCTCCTGCAGCATGCTCTGGGCTTTGGGGGGCTCATGCAGAGCCCCTCCCATGTGGCGTGGGGCAGCGGGGATCGCTTCCCCATCCCTGCCTGGCAGGAACAGTGAGTGCAGGTTTTTTTGTTGGTTTTTTTTTCTTTCTTAAAGGGCCGGAGCTGGGATGGCAGGGCAGCCTTTGCAGGGGGGGGGCTTGTGCAGAGTCCTCCACACAGCGTGGTGCAGTGGTGGGCAGTGGGGATTGCCCCCCATCACACGGCAGCACCGGCTGAGTCGGGGCTTTTTTTTTCAAAGTGCCAAGAGCTGGAGCGGGCGGGGCAGCCATTGCCGGGGGTGGGAGAGCAGGCAGGGGATGGGCCTGGGTGATTTGGAGATTCGGCAGCAGCTGAATCTCTGAATCGGATTTGACCGAATTGATTCGGGACAGTGATTCAAATCACCGAATCGAATCACTGTCCCCCGAATCAGCTGAATCTAAATCCAAAGCGAATACTAGCCACATCACAGAGGCCTACCAGGTATTGCATCTCCCATCTCCTGAGCCATGTAATCCCCTGCCTTTGTACTTTTTGTACTTAACAAACTAAGATTTCAGGCACACCCAAGTGATTTAAATTATGTATTTTATTTCTGCCTGAAGACATGATCAATCGTATGTTCAATCTTTGGCTACTGAAGCCTGAGAGAGAATTGGTGCGTCCTGCTTCTGTGCTTGCTCATTCCCATATAATTTAAAAGTAATTGCACTGAAGTCACTTGAGTTGCCTGAGAACAGAATAGACATAAACAAGGTCAAGAATGGGCCCTTCACTTCTAATTCTTACAGAGCAGGATGATTGCTTCTTTATGTTCTCGAGCTACAGGGCTTGTCTCACTGGTTTATGAAACAAAAAAATATTTAGCTTGTAAACCAGCTGATGGAATAACATGTATGGCACACCTAAAGGGCAAGGATTATTGCTGCAAGGATGAAAAAACACTTAGTAGAAGAGGCTAAATTTTACCCCAAATATACACATTTGAACCTTTTCACATCTCAAAAATGTAGGGGGAGATTTGCAAAGGCACGTCTGTTATCTTGAAAGTCAGCTGGAACTGGGCACCAAACTCCTGCTGGTACCCTTGAAAATCCATTCTTCCCCCATTAATTCTTAGGATTGGGTTTAATAAAGTAGGTGGCAGGGGATTCGGTAGGTTCCACCTCTCCAATTTATTCATAAGGATAAGGAATATTGACCAATAATGATAACAAGGTCTGCTTTTGCCTTTCCTGTCCAGTACTTGGGATGCCTTATGTAAATGAACATGACTTATTTTCTATATAGATTTGTGATTAGAGGTATCATGAGTAGTATGTAGACTAGCAAGCTTTCTACAGCTGAGGCTCCCAGCTGCATTTATAAATGCTGTAATGACTTGGAGGTGTTGGAAAGAATGTTCTTGTTTCGGCCATGTATGCTTCCATTACAGAAATGGCACAGAAATGATTGCTCTTATTTTTTATCTTATTAGGTACATGTCAAAACTTCCTTTTCTGTAGTTTCCTTTCCTCTGCTGTGTGCATGCAGTCACGGTTTGGGTTGATTCAGCAATTCATAAGAGTCTGCAGAAATCTTTATATTGCTTTTACAAAAGCAAACCCCTCCCCCTACCCCCCCCCATTTAGTATCTTCTATCTAAACTTCATCTGTAGCCCTAGTCCATCCTACAGAAAAAGCTATATGCTAGATGGTGGTTCTCAGCCTTTTTAGACTCCAGACACCCCTCCATAACTTTTGTGAATTGAGCAGCATCCCATTTCAAAAACAAATTTATTTATTACAGTATTTATCTCCTTGCAGACGGGCTGGGCAGCGGGGTAAGGGAGTGGCCAGACAAATGAAACCTGAGTCGTCTTCAGTCCGGATGCAGCCTGCAGGACCAAATGAGTTGGATGCCCCTGTTTTAGACAAAGCAGGCTCTTTGTTATAGAAAGTGTTTCCTGAAAAGTTGTGCAGGAAATGACTCTCCTGTTTTAAAAAAGCTTGAGATTTCAAAAAATTTCCTATCCTTTGAAAAACCCAAGACCTTTTGAAGTTTGGACAGGAAAAGTCTTTGGTCAACCAAAGTGTACATAACTACACTGGGGGCAAAGTGTCATAACTACACTGGGGGCTTTACTGACGTAGCTTTGTTGGCTGGGACTGGGATATTTTCATGCTCTTTTTCAAAACAGTAGGGCTGTGTGAAGCTTCGGGTGCTGATTCTATTCAGAGGAGATTCGGCCCAATTCAGTGGCCAAATCTCCAAATCCAAAACAAATCAGGGGACCAGTAAAAATGTCCAACTCAATTTGAAGCTCTCCAAATCTTCGGAAAAGACTCGGAGAGCTTCAACGATTTGGGCAGTCCCCGCCCGCTGCAGCAGGGAGCTGGAGCCAGACTTAGAGCTGGTAAGTAGGGGGTGGTGGGGGGAGGTTGGAGAAGAGGGGAGGGGACCATGGGGGGACCCATGCTAGGCCCCATCCCTGCCCGCTCCCTCAGCCCCCCCATGGCTGCCCCGCCCACCCCAGATCCCAGTGCTTGACAAAAAAGCCCCACTCACTG
>NW_005842193.1:1302310-1310238 GCF_000455745.1 Alligator sinensis
GGATGGGCTTGGATGATTCAGAGATTCGGCAGCAGCCACATCGCCAAATTGGATTTGGCTGAATCGATTCAGGACAGCGATTTGAATCGCCAAATCAAATCACTGGCCCCCGAATTGGCTGAATCTGAGTCCAAAGCGAATACTAGCCACTTCACACAGGCCTACAAAACAGCTCTGCCAGCAAGACATAGTATAATCCAAACCTGAATCAGCTGCTTTAGTCTATCTTGATCATTGGACCAAATCTGTACCCTTCCTTACCACAAAGGAAGAGGGAGAAAGATACTCAGGCAGGCTTATGGTTTGGGTAGATGCCTCAGCTGAACATTTCTGGGGGCAGGAAAGACTGCTTGGGTCAAATGACCCCAGCAATGTGCGTGTCAAGTCTTTTTTAATCATAAATTACAAATTGTAACGTACATGGAAGTAAATATGTTTAATTTACTGAGAGCTTGGAGGTGGGCAAAACAGAATGTCACAACCTAATCTAATGTTCTTTATGTAAGAAAAAGCAATTGAAATTGACCTGTTCAGAAGGGAAATTTTTAATTCAAAAGACATGCATCTTTCAGCCAGTAAGTTTTTGGCCATCTCTCGCTGAGATTTTAGTAGCTAATCCAAATCCATAGGTGTACCAGCTATACTGCTTTTCTTTAGGATAATTCCCTCAACTGCAGCACTTTAAATAAAAGCTGTGCTGATGCATGGATGCACAGTCTCCTTTGAAATTGGGCTAGGAACATCTTACCTGCAGTGCTCTCTTTTAAAATCTAGTGCTATCATTACTATAAAATAACTCTCTTTTCTTTCATCTGTGACCTACATTACAGTAATTTGCATCAAAAAGCACAAACATCTTCTGAAGTAACCAATAATAAAAATCTCATATAGCACCTTTTGGCCAAGATCTTGAAGTACATTACAAACCTTAATGTATTAAGCTTTGTGAAGCCACCATGTCATAGACATAACATTCCCATTGTAAAGATAAGGAAACTAGTCACAGAGGTTATAGGATTGGTTAATAGTCATTCAGCAATAACTAGACTAACTGATAATGGATCCTAGGAGACTTGACTGCTGGCTGTCTCATTAACCAGGATAGCACACTTGCCATGGGAGGATCTAGGATTTACTAAAGGGGGTGTGTCATAATGCCCCTCAGACCATGAGGCAAAGGAGGTGAGGTGTGACTGGAGCCTCTGAGCCAGCTGAGGACACTGGAGAGCTGGGCAGGGAGCAGGTGCACAAAGAGGGAGGACCTTCCCTTCACTTCCTGCTGACACCACTGGCACTGTTCCTGGATGACATGGGGTCAGGGGGAGAGAGCCCAGAGCCACTCCTACCCTGATCCAGCCAGGGCCTATGGGGAGAAGCTGCATGGGGTGCTGGACTCAGTCGGGGACAGTGGTGGCACACAGTTTCTTCCTTTCAGCATCTGCTCCATGCTCACCCTCCCTCCCCTCAGTATCCTGCACTGGCCAGGAGCAGGTGCTGGAAGAAGGAACCCAGGTGCCACTGTCCCCTGCTGAGCCTGGCACCCTGCGCAGCTGTAGCCATGGTTGGAGTGGGGCAGGAGTGGCTCTCGGGCTCCTGCTTCCCTTAGATCAGCTGAGAGCAGCAGTGGCAGCAGCAGAAGTGGGGGTATGACTACAATACCACATGCATCCTGGATCCATTCCTAACAATCATTCCCTTTAATCCACAATCAAAGTCAGATTTCCTTTGCCTTCCAGAACACCTGTCTTTGCTCCCTACAAAATAGATCATGACAATATATTCACCTGGCGCACAAACTGCAAAATATTTTAATACCTGTTTTGTCTTTCCTCAACTAACATGACACCTGTTGGGTTACAATATCAGTTGCACAGTAATATTTTAGCAACTCTAAAATCACCGTCAACTTAAAATGTAGTTCATTTAAAAAAAAGAGAAGTTAAAATCACTCATCCTACACTCATCCCCGAGTCTGCCTACAAAGTTTCATGGGTTTGTAACAACGAGAGTTTGGGGGTTTTTTGTGTAATTCTTCCTTATCACAGGGTTGCAGAAATGCGAGAGTAAAGTAACTGACTCTTCAGAGAAACAATGAAAAAGACTAGTTACAAAATACTGTCAACTGCACAAACTTAAGAAATTGAAAGAGAGAGATCATTCTCCTGCTAATCACAGAGCTAACCACACTGAGAGATTCCAGGAAACAACAGAATGCACAACAGTTTTGAACTTGGAACGTTCCCTTTTTTAGAAGGTCTTACTTCTTCTCTATAATGAAGTGAGAATTCCTTTTTTAAACATAGATATCACAAACAGTGAATATTATGCCATATTTAAGGCTTATTTAATAAACAGTATGTACAAACTCCTGAACACTATTTTTTTTGTGTGTATCATTATAGCATTCACACCTAATAATTAGTATCATTAGTTTTACAGGAAAAGTTTCCTGAGTGTATCTTTTTTTCTTCCTTGATTCCCTGAACTTTAGGAAATGCAGTTGATGATAATAGCAGCAATCATAAACTATAATTAGTACTGTTGCTATTTTGAGTTTGAATTATGTTCCTTAAATATGAAACTTTTATGGACTGCAAATTAAGAAGAGGCTATATTCCAGTGGGAGCTTTATTGGATTCCTACTCTACAAAAAAGGTTGGCCAGTAGTGACAACTGTGCGGGCCGCCTCCCGATCCCATCCATGTCGCCATGTGCGAGCCGGGAGCGATATGCGGACCTGTCTTTGCGCACGCGGGCTGTGGCCAGCAGCCCGGGCACGCGGGGTCAGAGGAGACCGTGCAGCGGCAAGGCACGCACAGGCTAGAATTAGTTACAGAGGCGTAGTGGTTGATTCAAAGATTATTTACTTACACCCAAGATGGTCGCGGTGTAGGCTGGACAGTTTCCAGGTTCAGCTCCGCTTAAATCCTCGTTGGAGGACTACGACAAATTCGGTTCTTGGGCCCCGGAGTTGTTAAGGCTCCGCGGGTTCGGCAATTTGTTTCCCACGGAGTTGTCGAAGCTCCGTGGGTTTGGTTCAGCTCTCTGGCCCCGGAGTTGTTAAAGCTCCATGGGTTCGGATCTTGAGTATATAGGATAGGGATACATCTAGGATTGTGCTCGGCGACGGGGAGAGGCCAGAGGCTGTTTAGACCTCTGTTGCCTTCTTAAGAAATGCGTTGGGTCCGTAAGGATCCGCAGTGCTTAGAGATCTTCATGCTCTCCCTCTCAAACTCCAATTGCTCTCTCTCCAACTTGGGCGGAAACCACCCAAGCTCTTTATACGGCTAGCAAGCCAATTGCTAGCCGCCACGTGTGCATAATTTAACACAAGCCAATAATGGGGCTCGAATTCAAATACAAATGGCGGGAACTCCTTTGCACTGTGCATTTCTGAGATGCAAAAGAAATGCACCATGCAAAGAAAGCTACAAATTGGTGGGAAAATTCTCCGTTGCACCGGAGTTCTCCTCTGTAGCAGAGAACTCCACCGTGCAAAGAAGCTGCAATTTAGCGGGAACATAATTTAGCAGTGCCGAAGCACACACAAAACAAAAACTCACAACTTTGGGTTGTGACAACAACTACAGTTCCTATCCATTATTTATCAAGTTTACACTAGTTTAGCTTTGCCCTGTCTGTATCACATGGCAAGTGAAGTGGAATAATAAACCACCTATACGTGGAGCATGGCAGTGATTTAACACTCCATGGATTGATCCCAAACTAAGATAGGCCTGCATCAAGATACAGACAGTGTGGACCACAGAGGGCAATTTTATGGATGAAAGGGGTTGCCAGATGCTGCTTTTGTTGGCAGCACTTTATTTTATCTTTCCTTTTTAAAACTAGAACATCAACACACTTTAAATTGAAAATTCCACAGGCAGCTCACTTGCCCGTTCCTGCTGGAGAGGTAGAGGACGCACGAGTCAAAGTATTCTGGGATTGTTCCAAGAGGCACTATAACAGCTCTGTGACGTGGTCCTTCCAGGACTGCTCCTGGAGAATCTTTCCATGAATGTGTCTTGGTGCTACATTATTATTCTGTAAAGTTTTATTTCTCAGGACACTCTTCTCACAGAGCCATCGGCATGGGAGGATATCCTACTGGCTTCTGAGGTTCTCTGTTTTGTTAACCTCTTGCAAAAATTAGCTTGTTCAGATAAAACCCAGGCAGTAACTTTAAGAAAATCCACAAAACTCTGCAGGCTTAATTAAAATTAATCTACTTAAATGGTTGCAAACCCCTAACGCTGATGAATTTATAGTTGCATGAAGATCCATGCTGCCGTGACTGGGTGGCAACCACCCCATGGCTTGTCAATTTCAATCTAGCTTGGGTATCTCTGTGCTGTTCTGTACGGTGACGATATCCTTTGAGGATATAGGGTGAGTCTACACTGCTGATGTAAGTCATTTTCTCTGGCTCTTGAAAAATAAAAGTACTTGTCTAAAGACAGGCCCAAGTCAGTCCTTACGCAAGCAAGTATTAATGCTAATGAAGTCAATAGGTGAAGGAAGAAGGAAAAATACCAATACCAATAGAAGGCTGTAATCACTTGATACAGGAGAAGATCTAAGGCTTTAAAGGAGGAGGCTAATATTAATGGTGAAATGTGTGGGAGGCCTAGGTGGCTAAATAAATAGATGCAGTTTTCTTATTACTGGTAGTGGATGGGTCAAATGTAGATGTGGTGTAAGCAGGTACAGCTCTAACTGCATCTGTATGAATGTCAAAATCATAGGAATAGAAGGGACCTTGATGATCATCTAGTCCAACCCCATGTAGAAATGCAAGATTTGACTTATCAGTCTGTCAGACTTGGAGGGGAGTCTTAGCAGAAAGGATCTTCAGAGTAGCCATAAACTTCCTAGGTAATATTCCTGGCACAGGGGTATAAGCTGTGGGAAGGGAAAACCATAGCCAGTGCTTATCTGTGCTTTATTATACCCTGTTTTCCACAATTTTATAGGGACTCTAGCACCTTTTTCCTTGTCCAGACAACCCTACTGGAGCAGCTTTAGTCACAGGACCTTCTAGCGATGTAGTAACTTGGCAGTGGAGCAGCACTACCAAGAACCTGATGATGGGGATTGGTCAAGGACGGGGATAAATCTCCTGGCTTTCTTGAGGAGGTATTGGGGTATTTCTCAGTGGAACTCTTCGTCTATACATTTTCCTCAGAGTATCTCTCCTGTGTCCCGTGGAACAGGGTCATGTAAGTGTTTGTGCAGCGGGGAAATTTTCCAGCCACCTCCTATAACAATAAGTAGCAGTGAAAATTAAAAAATATAACTGCATGGAAGGAGATTAATAGGTGTAATAGCCTAGGGACAGAAGTTACACATAAACTGTTACAAGTGATTGGAAAATGGTTCAGATGTGTAGCCCGCAGAAGTTCAATGCACATAAACTACTTTCAAAATGGCTAAAACTAGTTTAAGATAAACCTGGATGGATGTACTATCAGACTTAACTGATTAAGGTTAAATAGGTTTATTGAACTTCTGTCCTAGATCCCCTCAAGATTCAAGTTAACTCACAGTTCCCCAGCGTCCCAGGATACTTTGCATCTCCCCCACAAACCCTCCTCTCATCTTGAGCAAGCTTACCTTCACCCAAGCTATCTGCTCTAGCTAAACAGGGAGGTGTGCTATAGCGCCCCCTGCCATCTGACCTGGGCCACGGCAGGCATGTGGCTACATGTGGCTGAATGTCTGATCACCTATTGGTTCAATCTGCGCAGTTTAGACTAACACAGGGGTGGCCAACCTGCAGCTCCGGAGACACACGCAGCTCTTCAGAAGTTAATATGCGTCTCCTTGAATCTTTGCACAAGCACATGGTGACCAACTACCAAATGGTCCAAATGGAAGCTGGTCACCGTGTGCTTGTGCAAAGATTCAAGGAGATGCATATTAACTTCTGAAGAGCCACATGTGGCTCCAGAGCTGCAGGTTGGCCACACCTGGACTAACCTGTGAAGAGTGAATTGATTCGGCCTTGGGGGTTTTGACTGTCTGTACTCAGTCATAGTGCCTATCAGGCAGCATAGAATGAATAGGAAGTCCAGGGCAAGAACTGGTACACATGCTGTAACCTGTCAGGACGTTATTATCTGTGTCACCCCACCATAGACAAGAAATGAGAATCTTGAGAGCAGCTCAGGATTAGATTTTCAAAATGCAAGTACCAAGATCTTTAATACAGGAAACCGTCGGTATTTGTAGGTTCAGCATTCGTGGTTTCAAATATTCATGAATGCTGAACCTGCATTTTAAATATACTTTAAACACTTACCAGAGCTCCTCAGGAGCTCCATGCTTGCTGCCGCCGGGCTCTCATTGCCGCCGAAGCCGTGTCCCCCCCAGCCGCCGGGGGCACTGCGTTCATGAATGCAGACTGTGTTCATGAATGCAGTGCCCTATTCGTGGATTTCGCCATTCTCGGGGATCACAGGAATGGCAAGGGTCGCCTCTAGTGATGTTTGTATAATGGGTGCATTACAGAGGAAATCAAGGTTTGCCCCTTGCACTTGGTAGCTTCAAGTACATTTGACCAAAATTGGAATTGTTTTCATTTTTATGAGACTTTAAAATGAACTTCTAGATTTTTATGAGGCTCTCTCTTACACTCAGACCAGTTATTTAGGCAGGCCTGAAGTGCACACAGTATATCTGGTCAAACTTAAAAAATCAGATTATAACTTCTTTTTAAATCCCTAAGTAATATATCCTCACAGCCATCTAAGATGTGATTTACTCATTTGTGTTATTTCTCCTTATGAATAATGCTCTGAACCTCCAGTGAATCAGTGTAGCTCTGGGGATGCCCTGAAGGAATGAGTCCAAAAGCCCTTCAGGCAAAGTCTGACTAGATGCCCTATGCCAGGGGCGAGCAAAATATGGCCTGCGGGCCACATCTGACTCAGCAGGCCATTTTATCTGGCCTGTAGGGCCCCTAAAAAATTGAGAAAATTAATATTTATCTGCTCCTGGCTACCTGTCAAAGTTGACAGACGACAAGGGAAGTAGCACCCAGGGGAAGCTGCTGGCAGGATAAAGTTGCTGCAGAAGGAAAGCCTGGCAGCCCCGACCCCCAGCCAGAAGCCCTGTGCAGAGCAGAGTTCTGTCTTGGGCCCCTGGGGCTGTTCCTGCCTCCCTGTATCGAAGGGAAATTCAGATAAGAAGTGGGAGGGGGAGGCAGGGGAAGACTGTGGGCGATCACCCTAGTCCTCAGGGTTAGGCCAAGTCAGCTGCTGCGGTTCTGGCACTGGAGCCAGGAGCCACATGGTGCCAGTGTGGCCATCGGGGCAGGGGGAGGGGGTGGAGAGGAGCAGTGCCAGCTCACTACCACTTACTCCTGCCTGCTGCAGCCATTTGCCTGCTACTGCTACCACTCCAGCATCACATGGTTCTTGGCTGCAGTGCTGAGCTGCAAGACACAGCAGGAGCCAGCCTGGCCCCTGTGATTCTTGGCCGGCCCTGTGTGGTACCAGCTGGGCCTGTCCAGCTCCTGCTACACCCTGCGGTCTCAGCTGTGCAGCTGGGATGTGGTGCCAGAGCAGCAAGCTGGGGAGGTGGAACAAGGAAGCAGCAGAAGGGCAGTGGTGGTAGATGGGGGGAAGTGGCTGCAAACAGGAGCGCAGGGCTGTGCTAGTGCCCCAGGGCCAAGAGCAGCAGGAGCACGGAGCACGGGCTTGGAGGAGTGCTGGGGGCGGTTCTGCCTCCTGCGGGGGTGGGACTGCAGGCAAATCCTCCCCCCCTACACATGCTACAACCCTCCCCTGCCACCTTCCCCCCACACACTCACAGCCCTCCTCAAACCTTACACCCACCCTCACCACATATCCACACCACCACCAGCCTGGGTTCTAGGCAGCTGCTGCCAGCCATGAACCCCAGGCTGCTCGCAGCAGGGCCCA
>NW_005842193.1:1310296-1322035 GCF_000455745.1 Alligator sinensis
CCTGGGCCAGGTGCAGCCAGGAGGTTGCAAACATCTGCTCCGGGCTCTGACATTAGCTCCATACTGGCGGATGCACGCACGCCTCGGAGCGGACGGTGGGGGAGTGGCCTGAGGCAGCGCAACCTTGGCCTCTCCCCTACTGCCAGCACAGAGCTGATGACTGGTCTCTGGAGCCCGGCGCAGCTGTTTGTAGCCAGCCTGGGCTCTGGGCAGCTGCAGCAGGCAGCGGGCAGGCTGCAAACAGCTGCACCAGGCTCCACAGCCTCGGCATCAGCTCCATGCTGGTGGGGACTGCACGTACACCTCAGAGCAGACAGCGGGAGGGCTGTGCTGCCTCAGGCCCTATCCCCACCATCCACTCTAAGGTGTGCATGTACCCACCAGTAGGAAGCTGATGCCAGAGCCCAGAGCAGCTGTTTGCAGCCTCCCAGCTGCAGCCAGCCCAGGCTCCGGTAGCTGCTGCCAACCATGGAGCCCAGGCTGCTTGCAGCAGGGCATAAAGCTGAGCCCACCTGACTCCCACCCACTCTGAGCCCAGCCCTGGCCCAGCCCCTCCACCAGGATGAGGTTGGCGCGGCCCCTTGCCAGGAGCACCGCACCTTTTGCAGGCTTAGCTGTGCAGGGTGGGTGGGTGGTTGGGCTGATGGGCAGGCTCTGGTCTGGGGCCTCGGCCAGCTGCGTGCAGCCTGATAGCTGGCTCCCCAGGGAAGCACAGGGGCTCTCGCAGGACCAGGGCATTGTTGGGTCGGATTTTCTCTGGTTCTGTGTGTTTGTCTGCCTCTGTCTGGTTCTGTGCGCCCACACATGTGTCTGGTTCTGGGTGTGTTCTGGTTCTCTGTGTTTGTGCATGTGGTTCTCTGTGTGCATGTGTCTAGTTCTCTCTCTGCTCTCCTTTCCTCTTTCTCTTATTTGTCTCTTTTTTCTCTCTCTCTCTCTCATTGCAACATGCTCAACAAAAATTGAATACACAACAACAAAGCCAACATTTATGATTATTAAATATACTAATATGCAGTGTGTCCTGCCATGTACCCCCCTTCCGCCCTCATTTTGTTTTTCTGGCATGCTGGCACTCTGGCACCTTCCAAGGTAGACATTGTGGGTTTTTTGGCACTCTGGCCAAAAAACGTTGCGTACTCTACGTTTTTTGTAGAGTAGTGCTCTAGGACTTCTTGTTTGAGTGATAGAGAGTAGCATGCCTTCCTGTGAGAAATGGTCTCTTAGGAACTACAAGTCCCAGAGTTCCTTAGTTCATGCTAGAATTTTCTGTGCGTTTGCAGAAGTCAACAGGGCAGCCAGTTGGCTGCAGCAGAGGGAACAAGCACAAGCAAGCAAAGACATTGATCCCAGTAAGAGTGTGGGCAAGTTGTGAGGGTGAAGCAGATGATGACTTTTTAAATTTTAATGGAGATCAGAACCAGCAGCCCAGGGCCCAAGAAGTTGAGCATTACTTCTCATCTGTGAGAAACTTATCTGAGATGTCACCTACTATGAAAAAACAATTAATATGTTATAACACAAGCATTCCCTCATCTGTCCATGTAGAGCAATTGTTCAGTAGTGGGGGCTTAGTTTTGCAAGACAGAAGAGGAAAATTGTCAGATGTAAATTTTGAAATGCATCTTTTGTTGAGGTTCAATAAGCATTTTTAAACAGTTTCTACTATGCAACTGAATGTTGTTTTTCTCACTTAAACTGATTTTTCTCATTTCAGTCATTTTGATTTTCAGACACTTTCATTATTTCTAATTCAGATGTATTTCATACCCTTTTGTTACCTATTGAGCAATAAAAATTGTAGCAACAGAGGTTTTCTGTGGAAACAGCTTTCATTTGTCATCTGATTATGACTATCTCCTTTCTGTTATTCTGGTATACCTATATGATGCATTGACTTTTACAAAGTACTTCACATGGAGAGCGTGAGAAGGATCTAACATTACATAGGTATTGGTAAATTGTTATTCTGAAAACTGTATGACAAGTATAACATTGTTTTCAGGTAAAGCAGGGTGAGTTCTGAGTAGATTAGTGTGCTTCTGTCGACTTATGGAAAAGAAACCCACTCATTGCATTTGAAAATGAAAAATGATGCTAAGAGGCAATTCACCGTGTTTCACGCATTTCTCACGAATCAGCTTAACTTTTAACTAGTTACTCTCTTTTTAACTTACCTTTTAACTAGTTGAAAGTGGAAATATTTAATTTTTAACTTAAGTTAATTTTAAAGGCTGCTAACTTTTAACTTTAACTAGTTACATGTTTCATAAACTTTTCCCATGACTGGAGGCTAGGGGTGGGACTTCTGGTCCCAAGATGGCAATCAGGGGGCGGGGCACCTGTCAAGGGGAGGGGCTACCCATGCAGCCCTCAACTTCTTGCCAATACTCAGTAAGCGACCCTCCGCCAGAAATAATTGCCCTCCCCTGCCCTCTGCGGAAGACAGCTCTATGAACCTTCCCCTCTTCACCCTCTAGCATGGCACCTGCAGTAGCCCTTCTTGCCACGCTGGGGTATGGGTTCAATACTAACCCAGTGGCTCTTCTCTTCAAAGCTCTTTAAAGCCTTTTCAAAGATGGCCATGTTTCTGCTCTCTTTGCCAAACTAGCTTCAAAAGAGCATGACAGGAAAGGAGGAAGCTTCTTAAAAGGGGCTTTTAAAAAAAAGTGCTGACAGGAAATAAGGCAAATATTTTTCAAAGCTTCATATAACGTTTCCCCACCATGACCTAGCTTGTTTCTTCCCGCGTTAAAACCTCTGGGATGCTAGCTCTTCTGTGATGAACCTCAGTAGGGGTTTCCTGAGACAGATTCCTAGTCCTGGGCCTGGCATTCCTTCGTGGGCAATGGGCTTGTCTCACAACCCAGAACCGGTGTCTCAGCTCTCCTGAACCCCCAGTTGCTTAAACAAATTCCCTGGATCCAGCTGGTTTCGGGAGCATTCTCCAATGGGCTCTGAAGCTTGCTGCCCTTCAACCTGAGATCTGTGGGAAGTGACCACCATCCTATCTTGTCCTGACCTCTGATTATCCACTGCCATTCTGTCTTTACTGTTAAGTGCCTTCCCGAGACACATTTCACAACGTTTGGCATAGAATGGCCATGGTGATTATGTCTGCCATATAGACTCTGAACTTTACCTCTGGTAAAATCCTAGAAAAAAGGGTAGATACTTCATTGTAACTTGGTGGAAGCTGGAGGTACCTGGAAGTGAACAGACTGAAGTAACCTGTGACATGAGGGTTGGCCAGTCACACCTGATAGTATTCTTGAAGCCAGTTATTTTTGGCAGTGGGGAAAAATCATGTTATATCTGATTCTAATTGTATTAGCCAAAATCTACCCTGAGGACACTGTACTGATTATTTTCATTCTCTGAAGAGTTCTCTAACCTTTACCAAAAAAAAAAGCAAGAGATAATGAAAATAAAACTAAATGGAAGCTGCCAGAACTTCCTGAATGTGACTCAGTGTGAGAGTGAAGGGGTGAGGGAATGGCTGGCTGGCTGGCTGGTTTTATTTTTTTTGGTAGTAGATTATTGAGCAAGACCCAGCCATAGACTTTCACTTCCCATATCTGAATTCATCAGTTTGTTATTTGTGTAACGTTAAGTTGTGTAATAGCAAAACTAGCGCAGTCCTTAGGCTTTCCAGTTTTAGCTTGGATGAATCACCTGTATGGTGCAACATGCACTCTTGACTTTCAAGAAATCAAAACGTGAATTATGTGAAAGCTCTTAATACTTGGAATCTTGATCAGCAACTACAGCAGCATCAAGCTCAAATGACTGTAAAGTAATCAACGGTATTTACAAGACCAGAATCTTAGAAAATTAGTAAATCCTATGAATTGATCTCTGTCCAAAACTGCAAAAATAACGTTGATCTAAATTCTCTTCCCTTAACTTTACCAATCTAGAGTCAGCTGATAAGAATATACAAAAGTCTGAAGTGACTAATGATAATGGTACTATTTTTATTAAACACACAATGTACCATGCCCCACATACAGATTCGACTGAAAGCTTTAGACATCAAGGTCAGTGCAATTAGCCTGCTTGCAACTCGGCCTGTCTCAATGTATTTAGTTCATACACCACATTCCTTAGCTTTCATGGACTGTACTGTAATGCTCATCTGCTGAAAGGCTGATCTAATCCCAAAATAGCTGTTGGCTTATAGAAACTTCATGGGCTCTCTCCAGGTAGTAAACACAGGACACATTGATGTCACTTGTGGCACTTAAATACCCTGTCAGTGTCTCCCCACCACTGTGCATGCACCAACCTAAAAATAAGGTGGTGAAGTTGATCTGGGGGCACTCTCCACTGTCTCTCTTGAGCTTTCTGTTTCTAGTGTGCTTGAGAGCAGCAGCAGGGGGCACCTTCAGGGCAGTTTTGCTGCCTTACTGCTAGGTTTGGCCATACTACTAGGGTATTTAGCAGAACCATTGAGACTACAGACATGGCCGCAGAAGCTAATTGCATTTCTTAGCAGCAGCCACAGAATACCTCAAATTAAGTATTCCAAGGTACCATGGACCCATGTTCAAAGACCCTGATTTTATATGGCAGGGGTTTTCAACCTTTTTGGATCAATGTACCCCCAGCGGCAAGGAGTGGCACACAGCTGGTGGCATGCGGCTGGACGCAGAGGGGGGGGGGGCATGCAGCCGGATGCGGAGCAGGGTGGGGGTGGTGAGCTTCCCCTGCCTACCGCGTCTGGCTGGACAAGTGGCACCTGCGCAACAGCACAGGATAGTACATGACGGCGCTCTGTCCCTGCCCATCTGCATGTACCCCCTAGGGCCTTCTCAAGTACCCCCAGTTGACAACCCCTGCTACATGGTCTCACTACTGTTTTTATGGCACCTGCAACATGCTAGGTCAAGGTGTCAAACATGCAGTTTGTGGGCCAGATCCAGGAACTGAGGGCATAGCTAGAGGTGGGTAATGTCCTGAGTCCCTGATGGATGTGGCCATCAGCATCAGAAGGGGGGAAAAGAAAGCCTGCTGCTACTTGTGTGCCTCAGCCGTGGCATGCAGTTTCCTGGCTCACAGCCATTTGCATGGTCCATGGTGGGTTTTTTTTCTCTGTGACTACTTACCAGGGGGGTTGTGAGCACCCTGCTGAAGGGCATGAGGAACGATAGGCCTGCTTGAGGAAAAGCACTAGAAAGAGGGCTCTAAAACAGTGTTTTTCAACCCATGAGTCTTGACCCAGAAATGGGTAACAAGAATGTATCAAACTTTAAGAATCAATTCTCCTTTCAAGGAGAGAAATGTACGAAACCAGGGCTTTTCCCTTGCAGGCTGTCAGAGTTCCAGCCTGTGAAGGGCAGCTTGGGGCTACCTGTGCCCCACACATATAGGAGGCAGAAGGCTGGAGCTAATGGGGCTTATCCCCTCCAAACACAGGGCAGCAGTGGCAATGGGTAGGGCCACAAGACAGCCCAGGCACGGGCTCCAGGAGGCTGCAGCAGGCAGGGAGGAGCGTACCCAGACAAAGACATAGCCAGAGCCTATAGCAGCTTAGTGGTGAGCAGAGCACTGCCCAGCACAGCAGGTAAGTCTGTTGTAGTGGGAGGAGGGGGCAGATCAAGGCCCCTGTGGTGAGGGAGGGAGTGGGGCAGAGGCAGAAGCATGGGCTGGGGTGAATGGGGCCCCGGGGCCAGGGTAGGTCATGGGACACTCAGAGCCTGGGTGGCTCATCCAGGGGCATGGGGGGAGGGTAGTCTCCCACCGCTGCGTGGACTCCAGCAGAGGCCCAGGGGCCACATACCTCCCAGATCCATGCATGGGGCGAGGGTGAACTTGGGGCCCCATTCACCCCAGCCCCTGCCTCTATCCCACTCCCTCCCTCACCATGGGGGCCTCAAACTGCCCCCCCCATGCCACTTTTGCATAACAGACTTACCTGCTGGGGGAAATGTGTGTGCATGCACAAGTGCAAACATGCTCAGCCCCCTTCAAATAATATTTTCTCCCTCTCCCCCACACACCAGGGAGCTGGGGCCTAGGGTTAGAGGGCAGCAGGTTGAGAGTGAGGGGCACTGGGTCAAGACTGGGTCATTGATGTTTACAAATGGGTCCTGGTACAAAAAAGGTTGAGAACCACTGTTCTAAAGGAGGCGATGAAGGCATTGGGACAAGGAGGAGATTCCAGGACAGCAGGTGGGGACAACAGAGAAAGCATCATTTGAGTGGGTAATACCACAAATGGGGATGTAGTAATGGGTAGCTTGAGCAGTGCAAGTGGACACGTGTATACGTAGAAACCAGGCTGCACCTGGATTTTAGGTGAGGACAAAGCCCAGATTTAATTCCAGGCATGAATTTTGAAATGGGACTGGTCATGGAGTGATGGGCAAGGAAGACATTTTCCCTGAGGGCACTCCACTGTATATGGAGTATTTCTTCTGGGACTCTAACTAAATATCTGTGAGCCCCTTGATGCTCCATTGGTGATATGGTTCCATGCTCTTATCTCTCCTGATAATATCACTAATAAAGGAAATGCAGTAAAGGAGCTGTGCATGACCCAAAGAGGCATCTCTTACAAACCTACCATGACCAGAATTTCCGTACCATAGCACTGCAAGACATTTGTTTAAACCAAACAAAATCCTCTTCTGAACTATGCAGTCTGCTGTCTATGTGTAGAATACCCTGGGTATTTGTGTGTTCAGCCAGCTGTTGTGGTTCAGGTAGAATCCTTATCCAACATGTGGGAGCCCTGGGTTCAATTCCTGGACATGCATATAACTGCAGCCATGGAGGTACTGAATGCCCAGACTCAGTCTGGCCTTTGGATCCTGTCTCAGTGGTCTGAAGGAGAGATGGAACATCTGGGCAGCCTCCGCTCCTCCATACTCCTGCCTAGGCATACACAGTGAAGGTCCTGGTGACCTCTCATGCATACACCAGGATGCAGAAGGACTGATGATTGCCTGCTACTATTTGTGTTCAATAAATTGGTGTTCAGTGACAAGCTGGAGGGATTGAGTGAGGGAGCTGGGAAAAGTGTCAGAGTCCATGTAAATGTGTCTGTAGGGTGGGAGCTAAGGGCCATCAAAGGTACCTCCTATATCTGGAATGAGGTTTTCATGTTGCGGGGGCCTTTGGGGAGGGGGCTGTATGCATCGTATGGCATCAATGGGAAGAAAGTTTGAGAAACTGGAGAACTAGTGATGGAGAGTAGTGAGTAGGTGTGGGTGGAAGGAGTGGGGCTCAGAGGAGAAGAAAAGAGGACAGAGGTGATTGTGGGTATCTTGGGGTGCAAGTGGTAGGAAAAGGTAGGGGGAAGAGCAGGGGTCCTGGTGGGCACAGGGTGTGTGGGAGGGATTGAGCCAAGGGCATGGGTTCAAGTGAAAGGGAACGGGGAAAATGGAGGTGAGGGAGAGCTTGCCATGAGGAGTGATGTGGGTAGAAATGGAGTCTGTGGAGAGGGCCTAGAGAGCGTGGGGTGTGGACAAGGGGCATGGCAGGGAAGGCGTGAGGGTGAGTGCCCAGGGGAGGGGTTCCAGAGTGGTGGGAGAGATGGTGGTGGGGGAGTGTGTGGGTCTGCCAGGGCCTAGAAGGGGAAGAGGTGAGAAGGCATGGGGCTCTGGGGAGGCAGGAGGGTCAGGTAGGGAAGGGGTGAAAGAAGATGATCAGTCTTCAGTCTTGGTATTTCCTCATAGCCCAGAAAATAATCTGTCATGGGAAAAACCAAGAGTCTGGACCAGCAAGGGCTGGTCAGGCACAGGGTAGACAAAAGGAGTGTCCTAGTGACTTTGCAACTGTGTCATGTGCTATGCTTCCCCTGCTTATTTGCATAGCACCAGCCTCTTGGTTGAAATGAGATTGTCCATGATTTCAGCAGGGCCCTTTCCTTTGGCAACAGGGTCTGTCACATACCTCAGGTTGCTGGATCTTAACAGGGATCTGTTCCAGGGTGCTGCTCACTTATTTTGTAGGATCTGCTAGATCAGCTGCTAGGCACCCATTGCCATTTCAGTCCTTTCATGAGTCTACCTCAGCATTTTGCCCAGACTTCCTCAGCCTAGACAAGGCAGTTTAATGCAGAGACCCCTTGGCTAATAGATCTGTGGGGCCTCTGGAGCCAAAAAGTACAGGTCCCTGCTGTCACAGGTACCACGTCAGATAGAAAAACAGGGTGGGAGCAACCTGGGGAGATCATCTTCTTCTTCCCCCTGCTCAAAGCAGGAACAGCCCTGTCTGACAAGTCTGGGCAAATGCTTGTCTAACCTGCACTTAAGAACATCTGAGGACTGCAATTCCACTTCCTCCTGTGATCCGGCAAGCAGATCAGGGGCCCCCCACAACCCCAGGAGGGCTGCGGGGCTCTGCTGACTCCTCCCGAGGGTGCAGGGGGCCTCAATCTGCCTGCCGGATCACAGGAGGCTGCCGCTGCTGCTGCTACTGGCTGGGACCGGTGCTGGGTGCAGCCCACACCCGGCACTGGGAAGATTGATGCTACTGCTGGCTCCAGCTGGCAGCAACAGCATGCTGTCATCCAGGGCGCAGATATGGGGGCCAGCACCCCCCCCCAGGAGGGCTGGAGGCTATGCCAGAATCCTGCCGGGGGGCATGGCCCCCATATCTGCACAGGATGACAGGAAGCTGCTGCTACCAGCTGGGACCAGCGCTGAAGCCAAGCCCGGCTTTGAAACTCAAATGTTTTGATACTTTCAAAACTTTTCAAGTGCCCTTGTTTCGTTTTGAAGCTGTTTCGAAGGCTTTTGTTTCATTTCAATTTCACTGTTCCGAGCTCAAAACTCATTGAAACAGTTTTGAAGTGAAACACCTGGCGAAATTTTGCACAGCCCTAAAAAGCCCTATTTGGAATCACTAAGACCCCAGGCTGTTTATAAGCTCAGGGGAGCAGCCATGTGATGTTAACACAGCCCAGGTGTCTCCCCTCAATACAGGACAGATGAGCTACAGCTGGGGACCAGAAACCAGCATTGATAGGCTGGAAGAGTAGGACGGAGAGCCCAAAAGGACACAAGCAGTAGTGGGCAGGGAAACCCTGCACCCAAGAGCAATGGAGGACAGGTGTGAGGAATACCCTGGCCCATATTTTTGCATTTTTGTTTCTAATGGACTGCAGAGGCTTCCTGGGAGTCATCCAGGAAGGTACTGAGAGCTGATCCTAGTTGTGATACCTTAACAGCAGGAGGCCGTACTTAAATCCGGAGGACTGTGGCGGGGGTACTGGGGTTGGAGGAGCCCCCGGTCAGGCCTGTGAGGCTCTGTTACAGGTCATAACTGATTATTTTGTAATATTGGACACAGCCCTGATGGCAGAGCCAGTTTTTCCTTCTTGGGGAGAGAATTCTCCAATTATTACCATCAAGTTGTGGCAGGCGAGTGCCCCAAGGAGGTAGTGTACCCCTTTAGGGGTGCACAGTGCTGTTCAAGCCATATACATAAGGACTTGTCCACACCATCAAAATGGTCCCCATCAGAACTCCAGGCTAGACCTTAGCCTGCTTTACATCTTTGGTCACAATCTCCTGTGGACATTTTCCAACTTATCCATGTCTTCCATGAAATGCAGCACTCAGACTGGATGTAGTACTTCTTGGTTCTAGACAGAGTGAAGAATCACTTCCCAGGACCTGCTAATGGCAATCCTGTTAATAACTTCCTTTTGCTAGTAGCTTGTTTGCAGCAATATTACACTGTTGGCTCCTTTCAGTGTCTGATCCTTTCTAAGCCCACAGTTCTTTTCTGCCCTGCTGCAGCCCAGCCACCCTTTTGCATTTCTGCATTAAACTGCTCTTTCCTTAAAAGAGGGCTTCTTGCATGTCCTTCATGGTATTTCCCCCAATGAATTTTGTGCAGTTGTTCCAATTTACTAACATCATACTGAATCCTAATCCTGTCTCTTTTACAGTCCCTGCTGCACTTGGCAGTGAGGTGGTGAGATCCCTGAGCAAGCTGTAAACAAGCTAGTTTGGGTACTAGGAGCATTGTAGCTGGGCAGGACGAAGCTCAGGAGGGCTTCAAGCCAGTCCCAGAAGCTGGATGCACCCTTGTGCATAGGGTCCCAGCTCTGGTCCCTGCTACTGTAGCTACATTTGTATTAGCCCTTGAGTCGGCATGGAGAAGTCTGCTTTGCACTGCAGACACCCGCTACCTGTCTGAGCAGTTCTTCTCTGCCTCCTCCCACTGTTGACTCATCAAGCAAGATCAATGCTCAGGATCTCCATATCACACTGTTAGGCAGGAGGGCATGACACAAAATTTTATGCAACATACAGACACATGATGCACATACAAAAATTACCGATTCATACCCACACACACAGGTGCACACCCACTTAGGTTACAGTGTGTTAATGTTTGAGGGTGCTTGGGGTGCTTGGTGACTAGGAGAGAGAGAGAGAGATTCTGGGAGCAGAGCAGGGAGCAGAGCTGGGAGCGGGGTGGGCAGGGTGCAGGTTGGGAGATGGGGCTGGTGGTGGCAGGATAGCTGGGGTGAGAGATGGCAGAGAGACAGAAAGGGGCCCGGAGGCAACAGAAAGAGCTGGGACGGGGGTTAGAGGCGGCAGAGAGAGAGAGACGGGGCAGGGAGCAGAGATTGGAGTAGAGCCAGGGCCGCAGTAAGACAAAACCCAACTCAGGGTTCCAAATAACAGTTTTACTAGACCATAAAGGAGTAACACAATATTTGGATTACAAATTATTGGTTCCTGCACACACACTTGCACTCATGCACTCACACAATAGTAGCAGGGGAGAAACAACTTAGTAGAGAGACACTACAAGATGGAGAACTGACATTACTTTGGCTAACTTATAAAAACAGACCTGAATCATATAATATCAATATAAGACAGTAAAAATCAATAGTAAGAATAGTGATTACACAATATAAAACAGTAAAAAAAGATGCCAAAATAACAGAACACTATTTACAATGATACATGGACAATATAAAATGGGCTTGTTATAATAGTGGAATACAATATCTATGCTATGCTATGTCTTATCTTCACTATGTCTTATCATAACTACTTATAAGGAATAGAGAGGCAAAGAGAAAGTCAGAAATGGTTGGGGAAGGGGAATGTATTTCTGTGTACAAAAAAAAAAAGAAAAACTGGGGGTTGTGCTACACCACCAGCACTTTCTTCCTCTTCTATCTTGTGGGCAGCAAATACAAAAGCTGTGGCACTTGTGATTAAAAGGCAAGAAAATACTAGGCTAGTGGGACAAGTCTGGAGGATTCCCTGTGTGCTGCTCAGCTGCAGGCTTGGGGCACTCAGTCACCCTGCAGGAAACCAAAGATTCCCTGTTCTGTGCTACAGGTTTGCCCTCTGGACAGCCCCAGCAAGTCCGTCTGCTGGTGGCTGTCATAACCAAGTCAAGTGACCCTGCCACAATAGAACCACCCTAAGCAACTGCCGCTATCTCCAAAATTTGGTCACGTTCCGCCTCATTAGCTATTCGCACCTGGCAGTCTGTCATTGGCTACTCTAAACATACAAAAGTCCGCGCAGCTTCCGCCCAAGTCGGAGACCTCTGAGCACGCTGCAGAGTGACCTCGGAGAACTCTGGACATGTGACAGAGTGAATTGGCGGCCTGATCAACCACCAATTTCTCCCTGTCATCGACCGGCCCTGACGTACCCCTTTCCTTTGCATGCTCGTTTTGTCCACGGACTCGTCTCGTCGACTCGTTGCGTTACCTCTGTTATCCGTAACTACGTAAACAACCTCATAGCCTGC
>NW_005842193.1:1322223-1322540 GCF_000455745.1 Alligator sinensis
CTGTCCCCCGAGGCATTTGGCTGCGTAATGGCCAACGACCGGGTTCACTATCGGCCCCTAGACACAGTAACAACAGTATCCCTCGCCAAAGTCAAACTGGCGGACGGAGCAGACCCAACTCTCGCCCAGGAGTACGCCCGCTGTATAAGATATGTGCGGGGGGGTGGAGAACCGACACCAACCGACCGGTTCAATCCCCTGACCCTGGTGCCCGGGTCGAGGGGCCACGAGCTTCTCCCGGATCTCCGAGAAAAGTTGGAGTCGGAGGGCTGCACCACAACACGGTGGGCAGGCCTGAAGTGGGATAAGGGGGAAAT
>NW_005842193.1:1322667-1322908 GCF_000455745.1 Alligator sinensis
AAAAAAAAAACCCCCCAAGGCCGCGGGAAACCCCGGAGCCGCTGCCATTACAAGATGGCGCCGGGGAAAAAGAGAAGCACGCGAAAAGTTTGGAGCGCACGAAAACTCCCAGGGAAGAAGGGGCGCTTATGCAACCCGCGGCCCCGCCCCCTGAGGTGACATCACCTCCAACATTCCCGCCCCCTTACGAAGGGGAAAGATTGTATCCATTCCTCCCGCCAGATACGCCTGCTATCTCAGC
>NW_005842193.1:1323096-1323637 GCF_000455745.1 Alligator sinensis
CGGCCTTGTGGTAGTGGGAAGAGGCTATCTCCCCACCCCGCCAAGCCTCATGGAGTGGGGGGCACGCCACCGACCTGGACGTGGTAGCGGGTAACGTTCACTGGCCCATCCCACTCCAGCACTTGTTGCAGGCCAAGTTAGCCACAAATCCCACGCGTGGCACGACGGCCACCCACCAAGGGCCAGTGTGGAGCAACTTCTGCTGGCTATAATAAGGGTTTCATACTGCTCTTGGAACCCAAGAGTGTATCAGCTGGGGCTGACACAAGCCCAGCACAATGGGGCGTGGCCTCACCGCCACCTGCGAAACCCTGGGACTGTTCCGGCAACTCTCAACAGCGTGGAGGCCTGCGTGGAAGTTTATGGGGGGGGAGGATGCTATAACGCTCCGGCTTCTCCTCAACCCAGTGGCTGGCCAGCCCGCGGGTAATCTCTTAAGCCAACTCCCACGGCTGCAGGCCCTTATGAAGCCAGCCACAAGAACCTCCAGTGACTCAGAGCATCGATTCACTGCATACCCGATCGAGGCACAGAACACGCG
>NW_005842193.1:1324620-1325404 GCF_000455745.1 Alligator sinensis
GAAATGGCCCAATTCCAGCGAGACGAGTGGGTCGGGGTCACCCTAGACTTAAAGAACATGTTCTTCTCGATTCCGATTACTGACCCCGAAGGAGTGTTAAATATGTGCATCGAGGGCACTATGTACAAATGGACGGTCTGCCCGCAGGGGTACTGCAACGCCCCGTCACTAGCCACTGGTGCCATGAACAATACCCTAAAGAACTTTCGTGCCACACACGCCACCAGAGGAGGAATTAAAAATCTGGAGTTATGTTGACGACATCGCTATTATGGGCCACAACGGCCCCACCGTTACCCGTATAGCCAACCAACTAGTGGCCCACCTTCAAGATGAGGGGTGGACGGTCAACGAGGAAAAGTCGCACCTACATCCTATAGCTGACATCACGTTCCTAGGCACCCAATTCGTTGGCCCCACCCGTCACGGAATCTCGCATGATGGCCCTGACATGGACCTATTAAAGGAACCCCTGCCCGTAACTAAGAGACATTTTCAGCAGCTTCTGGGTCACTTAAATTGGTACCGGCACTATGTCAATCCCAGCCATCTAATGCTCCTCATCAAGTTACAGCGACAGATCCGTGACAGGTCCCGAAAATCCACGCCTTGGACAGAAGGGGATCAGCGGAACCTGCATTGCCTGTTGGCCTCCGTCAAGGGTACGCAGCTCCACGCAATCAACCTCGGTGAACCATTAATCGTGACTCTTGGGTTCACCACTAACCACGTGTGGGCTGTCGCGCACAACTCTCGCAATGACCTGGTATACACCGCTCATAAA
>NW_005842193.1:1326267-1331808 GCF_000455745.1 Alligator sinensis
ATTTCTCCCCACCCCCACTCCCACCGATCCCGAAGTAAGCCCGTTCCTCGCATGGCTTCATGAGAATTGGGGTCACCCGGGACTGCGGGCCAGCCATTGACGCTGGTGCCAAGCCGCTATGGAACCCACCTCGTATGGAGTTCGACACGATTGGGAAAAGGTAGCACAAGCCTGTGAGAGATGTGCAAAAGAGAAGTGCCATCGAACCAAACATCAAGCCGGAGCTTTCAACCCCTCGCAATTCCAGGCAGGAAAAGTCTGGCAAATAGACCTGCTCGGGCCCCTCCCGGGGTCCAAACCACCAAATAAGGGATTAGTCATCGTCGATTTGGGAATGCGCCAGTTACAGGTCATTCCCCTATGGAAAAGCAACGCCACTGCCGTCGTCTCCGCCTTGACCGCTGCATTTGCCGCCTGGCGACCCCCCCATGAAATTCAATCTGACGGAGGACCCCCGTTTAACTCTAACGCTCTGGACAAATTCGCCCGTCTTCACAATGTCGCATGTCATCTCCATTTGCCATACCACCCGCAATCCAATGGCGTCGTAGAGCAACACATCGGCTTATACAAAGAACAACTTCGCCTCAGAGGGGGAGGGACGTACAAAAACTGGACTAAACACAATCATGACGTCCTCATTTCGCTGAACAGTGTAAAGCCCCTATGGGACGAGGCCAATCCCAAGAAACCTCTACCCTGGGAACCCAAGTTCCAACCCGACGAGTTAGTGTGGGTCTCGATACCGCACCCTCGTCAATCTCATCCACAAGTCTACAAGGGAACAGTTCATCGGTCGGAACCATATCCCAACACCTATTCCGTCCTATTGGAGGAAAAGCCCGATCGCTCCCCCATTATCGTTCACCACAACTGACTGACTCGCCACTCTGCCAGTCACCCAGTTTCCTTATAGCGAACCCGATTACGGCTCCCTTTTCTTTTCCTTGTTTCCTTACAGGCCCGGCGGTGACGAAGCGGCAGTCTATAGCTGCTCGATCACGAGATCCACCGTAGCACATTCGGGTCGACACAGCAATGGGCGCCTACTCACATGGTGGAAGTACAAGGCGAGTGGAAAAAAATATTAACCCTATTGTAAAGAAAATAAATTCTTGGGACTTTTTTGCTTAAACAGCTTCAGAGAAATGGGACATTGAAGCTTAAAGATGTGCTGAAAGAGGGGCCTTAATAAAAACAAGTGCCATTGATTGTTCCGTTAAAATGTGGCTGTGATTTGCCCAAGAATGAGTCATGGAGAGCCATAGTTTTCTGTAATTTTAACTATAACAGTACCTTTACTCTTGATTCCCCAATTTTTCAGTAGTAACTCACATTAGGCATTTCTATAGGGCTGATTTTTTTTTCTGGGTTTTTTTTTTGTTTGTTTCTTAATTAAGATAGTTATCCACTAGTCCAAAAATTCCTAGATACTATCCTGATTTTGGCGATGATCCTGCAAAAGTGTTTTTCTTTGTTTGTTGCCTTTAATTGCATTTGTACTAGTTAACAGAGTAAAGATGAGTGTTAAAGGTGCGGGGCCCAAATGTTTAATTTAATATTAAAATATTTAAAATTATCAGTGAAAAAGGGAATGCTGCTGGTCTGTATCACAAAGGAAATAGCCCTGACTAGAACAGAAGAGATACAATTCTCCATCTCTTCTAACAACTATTCTTTAATTGTGGAGGACTGATTGGGACTGAACATGAAATGGAAAGTTCCTGACCAGCTCTATCCCTGGAAACACACACTTCAGTGGGAGACCCATGATTTTATTTCAGGGCAGCTTTCTGGATATGACAGTTAGGATAAATTTAGGGTAAATTTCCATAATGGTGCAGTATGAATGAAGTGTCTCTGATGCAGAGTCAGAGATGCCCATGTAACTCAGCTACCCGCCCCCACACAGACCAGGCTGAAAATTCAGTCTGTGCTTCCAGATTCACATGGAAAGTGGTATGCTTGGTAGCCTTTAATTGATTTGTGTTTATTTTAGTTAGGTTATGGAGGAAGGAAATATTGCCTTTAAATGCCTTGTTTTATCAAAATAAACCTGATACTTCTAATAGTCTTATAGGAAATATAATTCCAGCTAGTTCCTGCAACTTAATCTTAGTGCCAGCTTGACATCCCTCTAAACTCCAACACTCTGTGTACTTACAGAGTAAGTCCTATATGGACAGTGGTAGTACAGGTTTCCTTATGTTGTTCTACATCCAGACATTTGGATTCTTATCTGGAGTCAAACTCTTTTGAAGTTAATGCACCTCTAGCTGCTATTAAGGAAAGATTCCGTCAGTATAAAACACTTTCAGGAGAGCTTTTAAAAAGAGTCTGGTGTTTAAAGAAAAAGTTATGAATGAATGAAAGCTCCAAAGAGCTGTGCAAACACGTATTTTCAACTTTTAAATGTAAGAATGAAAATTACTAGCATCATTTGTTTTTCTAAAATCCTTTCTCCCTGTGAAGCTTCAGTCCTAAGGACTGTAAAATATGCTCTAAGAATATGAAATATTAATTTATCAGAGTCCTTTCCCTTGGGATTGTCTTTATTTTTTTTTTTGGAAATCTAATTGAGAAGCAAAGATTAAAATATTTAGGTGAGAGAGAAAAAGATATGCTTTCACTTTATGAAATTCTCATTTTAGCTGTGTTGGCAACATAGTTAAAGATAGTTATGGAAAGTGTTCTTGTAATGGACAGTGAATATGATTAGAATATTCTAAAACACAGAAGAGAAGATTGTGTTGCATTGATGTAACGACAAAAGTAACTGCATTGATTTCAATAGAGTTAATTTGCATCTATATCTGTCTTAATGAGGGTGGAAATTTAATGTTTATTTCAAGCTGAAATTATGGACCAAATATTGCCTTAACTATCGCCTGGCTGCAACTGCGGCAGACTTTAACCCCATATTTTGAACACATGGGAAAAGTTCTTGTACTGAGAATTCTCATGTCAATCAAAATATTGGTTTATTTAACTTTCCATCATCTTTGCCTTATCTATGTAGTGCAAAAGCTGGGGTTTTTTCCATAAACAAGGATGGGAATGTGGTTCTGATAGCCATCTTTTTCAGTAATATGATTTCTGAAAGGGTCATTGACACAAAGAACCAGCAATTTTTAAAACACATAACAAACAAAAAAGCCAACAACAACAAAAAGAAGAAAAACCCCTTCCTGGAGGGGAGGTACTTGTATTGAAGTTCATCTGACATGCAATACTAAAGTGTTTTTACTTGTGGAGTTTTTGTGAAAACCAGTAAATATGTGGCATGTCTGAACAAATACAGATCCCATTCTATTTTGCATATTGTTCAAGCCAATAAGTTATTTTTTTTAATGAAATCTGTTTTTAGGTTCAAAAGCAATGCAATCAGGATAGTCGTTTTACTATTATTTGACCTGCATTACTCAACCCACACTGCATTATTTGACCCTCCAAGCATCTGCCAGGGAATGGGTACGGCCATCCCTACCCTTTTATTTTCAGAATAGAGAGTGTCAACAGTGATCTGGATTTGGGGATAGAATTTAAAAAGGAAACCACTGCTTTGGAAACTGAACTTAGATAAATTTGGGGTTGTGAGCATTAGAACCAGGAATAAAGGCTTGGGGTGGCTATGTGGAGAAGAGAGAACTAGGAAGTCAAGTTTCTGAAAAAATTCAAGTCAGCTTTGCACCTAAAGAAAGCAGATTTACCATGGAAAAAAACTCAGAACTGCTAATTGGATGGTATCTCAAGCTGCTGTACAATTTGTGAACACACTAGTGCACCTTCTGAGGGCTTAAAGCAGAGGTGCTCAACCTCTGGCCCCCGGTGCTGTGTCATTGGGCCTATAAGCCTCCCCTGTGGGTCTGTGGGAAGCCCTGTGGCCTGCAATCCTCTGGGTACACAGGGCAGTGTAGGTCCTGATTCTGGTGCACAGGGCTACCCTCTACCCCCTATCTCTGTGAGGCTGGGTGGAGGTGGTGCGGGGCCCTGGAGCCTGATCCCTGCACACAAGGCTGGGCAGAGGCAGCGGGGAGCCCCAGAGCATGATACCAGCATGCAGGGCTGGGTGGGGTGTGTCATAACCAAGTCAGTTAAGTGACCTTGCCACAATAGAACCACCCTAAGCAACTGCCACTATCTCCAAAATTTGGTCACGTTCTGCCTCATTAGCTATTCCCACCTGGCAGTCTGTCATTGGCTACTCTAAACATACAAAAGTCCGTGCAGCTTCCGCCCAAGTCGGAGACCTCTGAGCACGCTGCAGAGTGACCTTGGAGAACTCTGGACACGTGACAGAGTGAATTGGCGGCCTGATCAACCACCAATTTCTCCCTGTCATCGACCGGCCCCGACATACCCCTTTCCTTTGCATGCTCGTTTTGTCCATGGACTCGTCTTGTCGACTTGTTGCGTTACCTCTGTTATCCGTAACTACGTAAACAACCTCATAGCCTGCATTGTGACCACCAGCGGCGTAAGTAAAATAATCTTTGAAACCGATACGCTGTGTCTTGCCTCTCCATCCACCAGCCCACCTGACGACCAATTAATTCGTACTCCTCAAGTCAGCTCTAGCCATCTGAGACAGTGGCGAGGGCGCTCGGTCCAGGGCTCTGCACCATTTAGAGTGCACTGAAGAGGAGGGTAGACTTCGGAGAAGCAGAAATGATTTCCTCAGCGCTCAACAGTGCATCAACGAGGGAAAGGATCTTGCTCTCACTAAGTGAAGACCACACCAATACCCAATGCTTTCTCTCACAGAAAGGACCTTCAGTGTCAGCCCAGATTTCCTTCCAATCATCTTATGGATGAGCTGAGCAGAGCAGGCTCAGAGTGGGATGGGATCCCTTGGGAGCTTTGAAATAACTCTGATAAAAATTGCAGCCAGCTAATGTTTTGTAAATCCATAAAAAGCCCTCCTACAAAAACAGTTGGCTTATTCTTGAGTTACACTTAAATCTTGGCTACCTTGACTGGGCACGCCAGCTCTGTTTTAATCTGAAGGGGAAAAAATGCAGTCATATGCAGTCAGTACAGGTTCCATATGACTCTTTTTAATTGCTCTCATGCATTTAGCTCTCTGTAGGATACTAAAATGTTTGCATGACCTGTATTCTGAAACAGCCTAGTCACTTAAATCTGAGGGGGAAAAAACCTTCTGTAGTTGGCAGTGGCTTTGGTGGAGAGAAATATTCTCCTTGTGAAAGTAAACAGGTAAATTTTATTTGCGAGTTCAGAAGCAGAGGGGGAGAAGCCACAGGAAGTTGGTAGTGTTGCTGTCTCCTGCATTTATTAATGACGTACTTCCAGGAGCCCTACCTGGATTCCCCTGGCGTCCAGGCTCTACGCTGTGCTGTTCTTTTGTGCTGTACATGCGTGTTCTGCTTCTTCATTTGTAAAAGGAATCAAGAGGTAAAAATGCCAAAGGAGTTAAGTGTTGATTTCAAGGCTGGATATACTGTTAAACAGACAGACAGCAGGTTATTTAATAGAAATAACCTTTCTTTTAATTTTTTTAAGATTTATTCCCTGAGATAT
>NW_005842193.1:1331839-1347639 GCF_000455745.1 Alligator sinensis
GCTGCTTCCTTGTTTCCTGAAGAGGTCCCAGAGTGAGGTATTATGAATGACACAAGATAATACTTCACATATTATATATAGCTGTTTTTTTTATAAATCTCAAGGAGTTTTACTGAAGTAGGAGTAGAGTCACAGAGCATGCAAGTGATATGCTGTTGGTTATAAACAGGGATCCTGGTTTTCCATGATAAAAAATCGCAAATTCTGTGATAAAACCCCCAAAATCTGTGATTAAAATTAAAGCCCCCCCCACAGCCTCCCCCAACCTTGCTGGTGCACCTCACTTCCCCCCACAGCATCCTCCAACCTGCTGGTGGCCCTCTTTGCCCCCACAACAGCCCCCCAGCCCTGCTCGTACCCCTTGCCCCCACCCATAGCCCCTGCCCCCTTGCCCTGCCGGACGGGCTGCCAGGGCTATGGGGCCAGGGACCCAGGTCCACAGCTCCCTGCCCCCAACAGAAGACAGCTGCACCAGGAGCACAGACCCGGCTCCCTCACTGCTGCCTGCCTGCTGCTGGCTCCCAGCCGCCGCGCTCACTCTTGGGGGGCCAGGAGCGGGGAGATGTGGAGCCGGCTGGGCACTCTGGCTGTGAGGGGGGAGGTGTTGGGGAAATACACAGCATGCCCGGCCAGCTCCACATCTCCCCACTTGCAGCCAGAGTGTCCAGCTGGGTGCACGTGAAACAGAAGCGGCTCTAGCAGCCCTTAAGGGAAGCCGTACATGGAGGTGCTGGTCGGGAGTGAGGAGATGTGGAGCCAGCTGGGCGCTCTGTGTTGTTCACTCCCAGAGGGCAGGGGGGACACGCGCCCCCAGATCTGTGCGGCGGTCAGGGTGCGGGCTTGAGCTCCCACCCTGCTTCCCTCCCGCAGGGACACTGGTTTTATCAGAGAAAACACAGATTTGAAGACTGTTATCAAATCCCTCCTAAGTCTTCTGTTCTCCAAGTGAAATAACCCTATTTTTTCCAGCTTTTCCTCATAAATCATGCTTCCCAGGCCTCTAATTACTTTCCAGCTCTCTGCTGGACTCTTTCCAATCTGTCTACATCAGGGGTGGGCAATTATTTCAGCTGGAGGGCTGCTTAATGAGTTTTGGTAGATTGTCAAGGGTCACAATGGTGGCCCTGCCCCTTAATACCTGCCCTGCCCTCAGGTTGCCATCTTGGGACCAAAAGTCCTGTCCCTAAACCCTGACCTTTGCCACCTGAAGTTCCTCCCCTTGCCCCAGAAGTACTCCAGGGTGGGGGGGGGAGGGTTGCCATCTTGAAAATGGACAAAAACAAATCATATACTAAAAAAATCAAACATCTATTATACTTACTTTAATTTTTAAAAATATTTTTGTCCCCACTTATGTGTGTTTGTGTAGTGTATCTAGAAGTGATTGCATAATAGCACAAAATACAGTCTTACTCTTGTATAGTGTTTTGGGGTATGGTGGGGGGGTACAGTGTGTGGGAGGTGGGTGGGTGTGTGTGTGGGGGGAGGTCCTAAGAGTCCTCAGATTGTGCAAATTCATGAAGCTGTAGGTGGTGGCAGTGAGCAGGGCCAGCCCTGCCCGGCCCTATAGTGTGCAGCTCCCACCCCAGTCCCTGGCCACAGGTCGGGGCAGCGTGCAGGGCCAGCCCCACCAGGCCCCATAACACTCAGCTCTCACCCAAGTCCCTGGCTGCACGTGTCAGCAACAGGAGGAGCCCGCTCCACCCAGCCCAATAAATCTCCCACCCAATTGCCCAGCCGCACATGCCGGCTGTGTGCAGGGCCAGTCTGGCCTCATAACGTGCAGCTCCTGCACTCCCACCCTAGTCCCTGGCCACATGTGGTGGTAGCATGTGGGGCCAGCCCAGCCCAGCCCCATAGTGCTCAGCTCCCCATGCTCCCAGCCCCTTTCCCCCAGTGTGAAGCCCTGGTCGCAGCTTGGTGGGGCCCTTACCTGAATTCCCAGTCTCAAAGGCAGGGAGGGCTGGAAACAGCCATGGGGTCACCAGCAAAAGCCTCTTCCAGGTGGAAGCTTCTTGTTTCTAGTGCCCCTGGGCTCAGGGCTGGGGTGGGTCAGCCAGGCTGTGGGGTGGCAGGGGGTGTGTTATGTAGCAACCAGGGACACACTGGTTTACAGAGGGGGCAGCCCAGGGCCAGACTTACAGAGGGCTTACAGAGGGCCCCCACGGCCCAGATGAAATTGCCCAGCAGGCTGAATCTGGCCCGTGGGCCACATTTTGCCTGCCCCTGGTCTACATCCTTCTTGAAGTGTGGTGCCCAGAACTGGACATGGTATTCCAGGTGAGGCCTCACTAGCGGCAAATAGAGGGGGGAAAAATACTTCCTTTAATTTGCAAGTGACACTCCTTTAATACAGCCCTGTATGGTGTTGGCTTTTTTTTTCAGTGAGCACACTTTTGGCTCATATTGATATTATGGTCTACTGTAACCCCCAAGTCCTTTTCTGCAGTACTGAAGTCTAGCCAGTCTCCCTAGTCTATACTTGTACATGCAATTATTCCATCACAGGTGCAAGACTTTGTACTTGTTGTTATTTAATTTCATCTGATTAATTGTGGACCATTTGTCCAGTCTGTCCAGATCATTCTTTATCCTAGCTCTGCTCTCCAGAGTGTCTGAAACTCCATCCAACTTGGTGTCATTCACAAATGTATTAAGCATGCACTCAATCCCATCATCCAAATCATTAATGAAGATGTTAAATGATACCATACCTATGACAGACCACTGGGGGAACCCCACTTGGTACCTCCTGCAACTAGACATTGGTGACTACTCATTGAGCACAATGATCCAATCAGTTATATATTGATCTTACACTGCTTTCATCTAATCTATTAGCTAGTTTTAGCTTGTTAATGAGAATGCCATGGGAGACTTGCATTGCTGTCCTCTGCATTTGCTAGGGCTGGCCATTGAGTGCTACTGGCCTGTCTCAAGGATATGGTAGAGGTTAGTGTAATTGTCCTCAGGGGGCTTTAAGTGAACCTCACAAACCACAAGTATAGGCGGGTTCAAGCACTTCAAGAGGGATGTGGAAAACCTTGAGAGGGTCCAGAGGAGGGCTACACATATGGTTAGGGGCCTGCAGGTAAGGTCCTACAAGGAGAGATTGAGGGACTGGATCTCTTCAGCCTCTGCAAGAGAAGGCTGAGAGGGGATCTAGTGGCCATCTACAAATTTGTCAGTGGGGGACAGCAAGGAATAGGAGATGCTCTGTTTACCAGAGCACATCTTGGTGTTACTAGAAACAACAGCCACAAACTGACAGAGAGCAGAGTTAGATTAGACATCAGGAAGAACTTCTTTATGGTAAGGGTTACCAGAATCTAGAATGGGTTTGCAAGGGAGGCGATGCTTTCCCCTACCTTGGAGCTTTTTAAGAGGAAACTGGACAAGCAGCTGGCTGGGGTCACCTGACCCTAGAGCTCTTTCCTGCCCAGAGCAGGGGGTCGGACTTGATGATCTACTAAGGTCCCTTCCAACCCTAAAAATCTATGCAATCTATTAACTCTGTCTATGAAGTATAGAATCACGAGGGCCAGCAGATCCTCCTTCTCCAGAGTCCTCGCTGTGGAATCCCACTGGCAGGGGCTAAATGGGCCTTAACAGACTTTAAGTGTCTTTACACATGTTCCAGGGTGGGAAGGGGGGCGTGCTTTACTTATAGCAGCTCTCGGGAGCCCCTCTAATTAAAGCACCTGCAGCATCTCCTGTATTCAGCACCCTGTGCTTCAAAATGGCAGTGAGGGTGCTTTAACTAAGGCTCATCCAACAAGCTTTAGTTAAAGCTCCCCTGCTGCCGTTCTGAAGTGTGGGGATGCTGAATACACATGACACTGAGGCTGCTGGAGTATGCTAATTAGTATGTTCCAGCAGACTCAGTTGGACTATTTGTCCAGTTAAGTCATTAGTTGGAGCAGACTCAATTAATTGAGTCAGCTCCAACATGTGCTAATTAGTATGCAGTAGGTGTAGGTGCCGTAAGTTCCTAAGTAACAAAAGGTGATTCAGATGGCCCCCATTCGTGCTTTCTGACATGTTTGTAAAGTGCCATGCATGCAAGCAGTGCAATACAAAGGTGCCCGAGTGCCCTCAAAACCACTTAGGCACTTAAATTCGTTTGGTTCCTCCATCGTGACCTGATAAGATCCCTAGGCTTAAGCTGCTGAGCATGCTCAGAGGTGATCTGATTTGAGGAAAGTGAGCACCCAACTCCTACCTAATCTCCACTGAAATCCAGATTGGCAGGGGGAGATGCCAGATTCACACCACTGCCATGGAGTTCAGTGCAAAGCTTTGTGGTCAGAGCACTTACCCAGGAAGTGGGAGACCTGGGTTTGTGGCCCTTACTGGGTATTCAGACTCACATCTCCAGCTTCCAAAAGAGAGCCTTAACCCCCAAACATCAAGCAAGGCTTGATGGGGCATCCTCTACCTTCCTTTTGAAACTGGGCTGTTGTTCTGCAGCCCAGACTGCAAGATTCATTGGATCAAATGGAGAACAAGCAAGAAGAAGCCTGATTCTGCAGCCCAGAGACAAGGTTGCTCCCTTGGGAGTGGGATGGACTCCTGCATTCTGGTGCCTGCTGCCAGGATTATTTCTGTTTTTTTAAGCAATGACTGAGATAAAATAAAAAAATAATCCCGGGTTTGGGGATGGGAACCTGGGCTTCCTTCTTTGAGGGAAGTGCCCTCATCATAGAGCTACAGAAAGAGGCTCCTTTGTACTTGCTTTCATGGACCCATTAATCTTGTGCTTTTGGCTGCGTAGGGGCCCAGCTTCAACAGGCCTACTTGATGACTGAGGCCATGGGCTTAACCAGCTTCAACAGAAGTGGTTAAGGATAGCCCTCACCCAGTCTCACATATAGCCTGATAGTTAGGCCAGACCCTTAGGAAGTGAGAGAGGTGGGTTTGAATCATGTAAGGGATAGGAGTGCTTATAACCTAGGTCTCCCATTTCCTGGACAAATACTGTTAACCGCTAAGCTGCTATGCAGAAGGTGGGTAGTGCTATTATCACCATAAATCATGTACATGTCTACCCGGTGGATGTCCTGAAACTAGACATGATGGAGGCACAAATGCACAGTCCTGAGTCAGGTATCAAAGCTCTGGAGGACCAGAGTTCCTCCATGCTGTTGTGTTTAATGCCTCTTATTGACTTGCTCTAGGTACTTCTAGTTTGAAAGGCCTTTGGAGGTGTCCAAGTCTCCCATTGATTCTATAGTGACCCTAGGAGCTGAAGCCTGTCTGTTTAGATCACTCTTCTGGGGCCAGGCACCTGTCTTTTAAGTGTTGCAGTACCTAAGTGGAAGTGCCTACAAGGTCAGCCTGTGTACCTACTAATCCCTGTTTAGATGCCTGACTCCCACTAAAACCAATGTGAACTGGGGTGGCCAAATACCACTGAGGTTCTGCTCCTAAGCAACTTACTTAAGGGTAAGAGAAAGCCTTTGTTGGATGAGGGAACTGGAGTTAGGCTCCACCTTGACCTCAAATCCCTTTCCCCTCTCTTGTGGGGGGAGCTGCATAATATCTATGTAAAAGAAACATTAGCCACAGGGTAGTGTCTTGTCAGGTACATAGATTTTGATTAAGCAGGTTCCTTCATTGTGCAGGACAATTAGTATATGGATGTGGATTTGAAAATTCCTGGCATTCCTTCACATCTTAAGGATGTGATTTTTCTTTTATTGTGGATTTTGAATTGTTACTGTTTTCAAATCTTTTAAGTCAGTATTCTAGATGTTTCACAATTTTTTACCTGTCATGTTGCATTCTGTAGCAGCTTTCAAGAAAAAAAGGAACCTTTAACGTCTTCTGTGTAAAGAGAAAATATATTGCTTCTTCATAGAATTGCATGGAAAGAGACAGTAAATACTGAGCCTTCATGCTTTATTTGGTAAATTGGCTATTGTACAGTATGTTCTCTTTTGGGCTGACTTATGTTTAATGCATTGCTATTATAATTTCTAAAGCTTGTATTTTGCAGGGTGTTTAAATTATATATTTTATCCTGTATAACGCATCCTCTCATCTACAGACCTTGCTTCCTTTCTCTTAATTCTTTTATTCTTTTGGCAATATAGTTTGCTGTACTTGAGACTATTGTTCATCCTTGCTAAACATGACAGTTTAAGATTGCAATTCCTCACACCTATAGTTGGTTGCATCAACCCATATTAAAACCCAAGCTGCTAAGAACCTATTAGTATGAGTTAGGTCAAATATATTTGTAACAGCTGCTACTGGATTTGCAGCAGGGCTTAGGATCCCTGAAAAGGTAGAGTGGGAAAGTTTGCAGAAAGTGGTTGCTTGCAAGAGCATGTGCATGTTTTTGGTTGGCTCCTGAGGCAGGAGAGGGGAGGGAACTCAGTCCCAGGGACTCAGCCAGACTCAGAGAAGGGAAGGAGCTGGGCTGGGATCACAGAGCCTGGGAGGGAGGAACCAGGCTGCCTGTGAAGTGAGCCTGCCCTTAGTGATGGGAAGAAGATAATCGAGACGATAACCTGGTATCCTTTTTCCCTCTGTGAGGCAGAGGGACCCGTGTGGAAGAAAAAGAGTGGTACGGTAGACTTGCCTAGGAGGGCAGGGTGTTGATCTGGAAAGGCTCCCGGGAGAGTTAACTGAGAAAGAGCCTTGGGCCTGGTGGGTGATAAACCCAGGCTTGTTTCAGTCATGGGTGACTGGTGCCTCCCAAGTCTGGGGGGGCACCAGATTGCCGACTGGGGGGTCCCCTAGCAGCCAATTGCTGACCAGGGTGGGGGTCTCCCCGCGGCCGATTGCTGAGCCCAAAATCACCAGCAGTGAAACCAGAAGCGCGCTTCTGCTGGCTTTTCCAGGGGGTGCATGTGCACCCGTGTGCACCAGTGGTTTCCATTATCAGCACAAGGGGCTGTATCTGGGAACTGGAGAAAGGTGCTTTTGGGGAGAGGGGACAGTGTGTGTTTCTTTGCAGATACCACAGGTGGCTGGAGCAGAGGAGAGCTGCCCTTCCCCGTGCAGGCTCTAGCAGAGCAGGACTTTCTGAAGCAGCAGCACCAGCCATGGGTATTGTGTTGCCAGTGTGAAGGAGAGCTGATGTTTGTGTTAAACCTGTGTGCTCCTGCCGAAATTCAGTGGAGTCTCAAGGTTTAAGCTGGGGAAGTATACTGAGGGTGTCTTTGATTCAATTTGTATAGAGTGTTTCAGTTCATTGATATCTGCCTTTGGCAGTTAGATTAGTGATATCCTGTTCTGCTATTAACCTCATCATATGTTGATTGTTTTGTAAATAATACACTGTGTAAATAGTTAGACTGTATGTACTCCAGGTACGTACTCCAGCGTGTGGGGAAAACACAAGAAAGCACTCCATGGAGAGGTGGCCCCAGCCTTAGGGGCTCGGAGGTTGACCTAGGCTATTTGACATCCTAGGACCCAGAATTCGGACATGGCTGCAGGGAGCACCGTGGCTAGGGTTACATATTCAGCAGAAGGCCAAATCCAGTAAAGGACTTAGGCATGTATGGGCTCCTGACCCTTGAAATGGATTCCCGTATCGTGTGTTAAGCCTCTATACTCCCCCAAGTCGTGTCTACAGTTAGGCATCTTGGAACTGTCACAACCCAAGGGTGTGATTTTGTGTGTGCACACTTCGGCACTGCTAAATTATTTCCCACCACGAGGAGCTTTCTTTGCAAGGTGCATTTCTCAGTTGCAAAGAGAAAACCCCTGTGCAAAGAAGTTCCCACCACCCGCATGCATATTTGTGTCCCACTATTGGCCAGTTCTAAATTATTCCCACGTGGCGGCTAGTGATTGGCTTGCTAGCCGTATAAGAGGCTTGAGCGGTTTCCGCCCAAGTTGGAGGACTCCACAACCATCTGGAGGAGGAGGACTTCACGTTTCGTGAAGAACTCTAAGCGCTGCGGAGCCTAACGGACCCAGCGTGTATCTTAAGAAGGCTATAGGGGTCTGATCAACCTCTGGCCTCTCCCCGTCGCCGAGCGCGATCCCTCGACGAACCCCTTCCCTGCGCGTAAGTTCCACGGAGCCTAGCAAACTTCGTGTGAGTGTATCCAGAGCTCTTCTCCGAGTAGTTTTCTTCGGTTGACACGACGGGCTCGCGGTTTTAGAGCCTTCAGCCGGATTGGGCTAGAGTTTGCGAGATTAGAACTCTTGTCCGTTCTTCTTTCCTATCTGTAACTGCAACGCAAGCAAGTTTTCCTGCCTGCACCGCGACCATCTACAGTGTAAGTAAAATAATCTTTAATCAACCACTACGCATCCGTGCCTAATTCTAGTCTGCCGGCCTGCATTCCCTGACCTGCGTGCCAGGGCTGCTGGCCACAGCCCGCTGCGCGCCCTCGAGGGCCTCGGACCGCTCCCGGCCCACACAGGAACAGGATCTGTCCTGACCAGCACACCAATTATAGAGCTGCCTAAAAGGACAAGTTCAGTGCACAGCCACCTAGAGCTTGCCAATAGGAAATGCTGAGGACCAACGCAAGTCTCACACTCTGTCCAGAGACATGCACTGTCCTCTTGGGAGTCACAATCCTGAGCCCTCTCTTGAGGCTCCTAAGACTTCCACAACACTGAGCATAGGTGAAGGAAGAAGTGGGGGTGCCAGTGCCTCCTCCAAGGAACCACTTGAGTTCTCTGCATGATAAATTAAAAGCTACTCACATGATGCCTAATCTAATAGCTTCTCTGAGCATTACAAAAAATGCTTTTTTATCCTAATCTGTCTCTCAGATACACATAGATTGTTTCTTTTTCATATTCAGCTGAACCCTACTCAATGCTTCTTTGTTTTTATCCCCTAAGGCACTGGAATATTGTAAGCAGCCCCATCCTTCTCTGCATCTCTATTCCTATCAGATGCATTTTGTGAGGAGCCTAATGCTACCAGAGTTTGTTAGGCATGCTCTGAGCATGCTTACCAGCTTCAGCCCCTCAGAAACCACAAATGGAAGAACACCTGGTTTCTAGATCCTGACTAGATTTAGATGCTGAACTGCTGTCAAAAGGGGCAAATTTTGGGCAGACACAGAGGCGCAACTTGAGGTCCCTAAGTGTAGGGGTATCATTTTGAAGGTACAGGAGTAGGAGGCTAAGAAGGAAAACTTGAACTTGAGACTATTAAATGTGTATTGCCCCTTGGAAAATGCAAGCTTTTCATTTTTGTTTGTTTTTTGACTTCAGAAAAATAATAGAGCAATGTTTCTGTTGCAAAGAACTCGGACTGCAACAGGTCTGAATGTTTTTAAAACTATGGATATCTGTTTGAAATCTCTAGGTTTATCCTGAAAATCATAGATGATAGGGTTAGAAGGGACCTCAACAGATCATCGAGTCCTACACCCAACCTGGGCAGGAAAGAGTGCTGGGGTCAGATGACCCCAGCCCCCAGATGTCTATCCAGCCTTCTCTTAAAGACCCCCAAGGTAGGGGAGAGCACAACCTCTCTTGGGAGCCCATTCCAAGTTTTGGCCACCCTTACCATGAAGAAGTTTTTCTTGATATCTAACCTAAATCTTCTCTCTGTCAGTTTGTGACCATTGTTCCTTGTTACCCCAAGAGGTGCCCTGGTGAATAGAGCATCTCCGGTTCCTTGCTGCGCTACCATAATGAATTTGTAGGCAGCCCCAAGATCACCTCTTAGCTTTCTCATGTGGAGGCTGAAGAGGTCCAGGTCCCTTTGTCTCTCCTCATAGGGCTTGGCATGTAAACCTTTAACTACGAGTGGCCCTCCTCTAGACCCTCTTGAGGTTATCCACATCTTTCTTAAAGTACGGCACCCAAAACTGGACGCAGTACTCCAACTGCGGTCTGACCAGTGCCGCACAGAGGGGAAGTATCACTTTCTTGGTTCCATTTGTCATGCATCTGCTGGTGCATGATAAAGTGCAGTTAGCTACGCTGATGATTTCTTCACAGTGACGAAATCATGTTTGCACACCTAACAGTTCTAACATGTTATGGTATCTCGTAGCACCCTTGTAAAGATCTCAAGGTTCCCCAGGGTGCTCCCTGTGCACCCTAATTGAGAATTATCGACCTATATGCTTTATTAAAGACTATAGTCAAGCAATAGATAGCCCTTTCAAGGATGAAGCATAATGCATAATTCATTTTTGCCTAGCTTCTTTCATGGTTCAGTTAGCAACTAAGAATTTAAGTATATGTATCTACAAAGCAGTGTCAAGGTAACAAAGGAAAAGCATATGTTAAAAAGCGTGCTTTAGTAATGCTTAGCAAGAGTACCTGACGTAGGTGTCTTAAAATGAAGCCTCAAATAAAAACAGTGGCTTCAGGAATTTGGATAGGGTGCTTATAGTCTACACAATAGATCTGAGACAGTGGGATTATGGGAAGGGCTTAAACTGGAACACCATTTCATAGTCTATTTGAAATTGCAACACAGAGACAAATCTGGTTGTATAAATTAATTAAAACATCCTTTATTAAATGAGGCTATAGCAGATCCTCAGCTGATTGAGCTGCTTTGTTTTCATTGGGGCTGTGAAAATTTACATCTGAGAACTGAGGATGATTAGTTAAACTCCCTTTTCTAAGGAGTTTGTTTTCTTCACTTGACCTCTGTGCTGAGCACTGTTGCTACTTAGGGGGCATATCTACACAAGATGCTTTACTCCGCAGTAGGCTAATCTACTGCTCAGTAAAGTGTCACCATTTACACATGTGAACCATTTACTGTGCAGTAAATTAGTTTACTGCGCAGTTAGCTACTACCTGTAAATACAGGTAGCAAACTAACTGCACAGTAGACACTACACAGTAGTGCATGTATACAGGCTGACTGGGAGCAAATTTCTTCAAACACTAGGGGACCACATGTATAGATGCTGGTTAGGAGCTGCCCCGCAAGTGGGATAGATCCTGACCAGCCCCCAGCTGCACATGGAAGTCCTGCTGGGCATGGGCTTTGTCCCCGTGTGTATGGGTTTTGGGGAGCTCTCCAGCTGTCTCTTGGCCCTGTGCACATTAGGACCCTTCTTGATCTGCACAGTGCCAAGAGACAGCTGCTGCTGCAGCCAGAAGAGCTTTCCTGGCCCTGTGCACATCAGGACCAGCCTCATGCTCTCTGCCATCCCCTCAGCTAGCACCCCGGTGGGGCCTGGAACTTCCCCTGGCTGCTTCAGGGGGACAGAGCATGGTAGGAGGTATGGGGAGTATGTATAGACAAGGAGCATGTATAGACATTCTCCCAGGGAAGGCTTAGTGCCCGGTATTTCACTGTGCAGTAAGCCTTTATAACATTAATAGCACATGTAAATGCACCCAGGTAGTAAAAGAATTCTGTTAATTTCTCAACTGTTTAGTTGTTCTTGCCATTAGGCACGCAGTGCCACTGATCGTAACTATGCTAATTTGGGTCTCTGATTAAATTAAATAATTACTAGATCAAAGAATGGTTTGTGTAGGTTTTGTTGGTTTTTTAAAAATCTGATATAGGAATTAGACTGGTGTTTTTTCTTCACAGATCTCCTTCTGGATAAGACAAGCTGGCTCTGCTGCTTGTATAGTGCCTTTCATGGTCTATAGACATTTTCTTGAAGACGTGGTGGGTAGTGTATTCTGCTTCCAGTTAAATGCAGGATACATTTCATACAAATCAGGGACTTCAAGAAACTGAAGATTCCCAAAGGGCTTGACGGAGTAAGTAGCAGGAACTCAGGTTTAGAAAGAGACAATTAAACCAGAAAGCACAACAGAAAAATCTCTATCTGAAACCAATAGGAAAGCCTAGTCCCAATACTGCTGCGGTGACTGGCATTGCTTCCATCAACAGCAATGTGGCAAGGTTTCCCTTCAGCCTTCAGTGTGACCCTTTACTGCTTAAATGTTCCTGCAAAGCGCCAAGGGAGGTATTTGGTATAATATTGGATCAAGCTGTCTTGCTAATTTAATGGAGTGATATGGAACATTGTTAGTTCAGAACAAATGTTTTAGAGCAGGGGCCGGCAACCGTTTATGGCACGGGCCACCCTTTGTGACCTGGTCCCTGCAAGTCCCCCAGAGTCAGCTGCTTGCACTTCCCTTGCTACTGAACCCCAACTTCTCTGCAGCAAGAGCAAGCTCAGCTATAACAGGCCTTGCAGTGCAGCAGAGAACAGTGGAGGAGATGGGTGGGAGAGTCTATGCCACTGATCCTCCCCAGGCTGAATCAGACCTCTTCACAGCCCACATCTGTCCCATGGGCCATAGATTGCCAAACATTGTTTTAGAGCTTGGCCAACTTGTCTAAATATATGTATAATTCTAGACAGTCCTTAGAAATGGAAAGGATCATAGAAGTGATTTTTAGTACTGGATAAGGGAACTAGAGGATATTTAATTAGAGATCAGAAGACTAAAAAGCCACCTTGCAATCTCATTCAGGACTGAAATGAACTGTGTAAGCATTAGAACAGGCTAATTAGAGAAGCTGTGGAATCTCCAGCCTTGGAGGTTTTCAGGAGCAAGTTGGACAAACGCTTAGTTGGGATGGTTTAGTCATGGATGTTTCTGCCTTGAACAGGGGGCTGGACTAGATGATCTTAGAATCATAGAAAATTAAGGTTGGAAAGGGCCTCAGGAGATCATCTAGTCCGGGGGTGGGCAAAATATGGCCTGCAGGCCAGATCTATCCCGCCAAGCAATTTCATCTGGTGCATGAGTGCCCATCAGTCAATTGTACCATGCCCAGCCCATGCACCTCGCTCTGACCCTTGTGCATGCATGGGCCTGGCCCAGCCAGCACTCAGCTTCTGGGTGGTGTTGCTGCTGCCACTGCTACAGCCACCGAGGGACCTGCTCAGCTTTCCTGGCATCCAGCAGCTCCTCCTTGTCTCCCTGCTGTGGTGCTTACTCTAGGCAGCAGGTAGGAAAGAGGCAGGGTTGGGGGCGGGGGGGAGCTGCAGCTGGGTGGTGACAAGAAGCATGGGGCTGAGGTTTGTGGGAGTGCAGAGCCCATGCCTAGGGTGGTGGTGGGAGCATGGAGCTCGGGTGGGCAGGGTGTGGGTATGAGGGAGGGTGGGGGGTGTGGGGACCCTCCACACACACTCATCCATGGCGCACAGCTCCCACTGGTGGCAGCAGTAGCTGCAGCAGGCAGGGGCCCTCGGGGTGCTTGTGGCCCATGCAGGCACTGCTGCCCAGTGGCACATGGGTCCAGCCACAGCTGCGCATGACGGCAAGCCAGGCCAGCCTGCTTCTATCATATGGGGCTCCTCATGGTGCAGATACAGCTCCTGGCACTCACGTGCCACCGGGAGGAAGCCCCATGTGCTGGAGCTGGCCGCCTTCTCTGCTCCCTGCCGCAGTGGAAGCAGGGGTCAGGGCTGCCTAACACTTCCAGCACAGTCCTGAGACCTGCACCTGGCAGCAGGAAGCAGGGAAGGCAACCAGCTCCATCATGCGGGGCTTCCCCCGGTGGCGTGTGAGTGCCAGGAGCTGCACATACACCATGGGGAGCCCTGTGTGATAGAGGCAGGCCGGTTTGGCTGCTCTTCTTGCTGCCATGTACAGCTTTGGCCAGAGATGCATGCCGCCAGCAGCAGTGCCTGCACAGGCTACAAGCACCCTGAGGGCCCCTGCCTCCTGCTGCTGATGCCAGCAGAGGCTGTGCATCATGGGGGGGCATGTGTGAGGGTGTCTTCTCATCCCCCATCCTCCCTCACACCCCATAAACCCCACACACCCACACCCTGCCCCCACAACTTCTTCACCTAAACATATACCCCACAACATACTCTACAACCCCCCACACACAGCTACATCCTCTTACAACCCCCAACACACATGCCCCATCATGCACGGGGCACCGGCCATGGGGTGGGGCAGCACCAGCTTGTAACCCACACTTAGCACCAGCTTGTAACCCACCCCTGCTGCCAGCTTGGGCCCCACAGTGGCCCCCCTGCTTGCCATGCCGGGCAGTGTTTGCTGCTGCTGCCCAGCTCATGAGTTCCGGGTGGGCAGCATCAGCAGCAGCAAACACTGCCTGGTGCGGCAAGTGGGGGGGCCGCAGCTGCTGCTGCCATGTGCAGTCCCAATGGGGAAGCCAGGAGGCAGCCTGGGGCCCAGGCTGGAATCGGGGGCGGGTTACAAGCTGGTGCTGAGCAGGGGAAAAGTGGCCCCTCTCCTGCCCCGTGGCTGGCGCCCTGCGCTGCAGCCTGTGGAGCCGGGCTGGACTGCACCAGCAGGGACAGGGGGGAGCTGACCTGGCTCTATAGAGCCCCTGCCGGCCGGGACCCTGTACCCCTGCTGTCCTGCTCTGGGACCTGCTGGCACTGGCCCTGGGACACTGGCATGAGCCCCGTGCACCCACTCACTCCCAGTACCCCCAGCCCCACGGTACAGACAGGGGGCAGTATGCAGCCCTGACCCCCTGCTTGCCAGCAGGGAAGGAGCTAGTGCCTAGCATGGGGAGAAGCAGCCCCTTGCCCCCCCCATGGGGCTGCCTGTGCCTGCTCAGGACAGCACCACCCGGGCTGCGAGCAGCTGCAGCTGGGAGTGCTGGCCACAGGGTGGGCAAGGGGCTGCTTCTCCCCACATTCAGCACTAGGTCCTTCCCGCCCGGCGAGCAGGAGGCCAGCCCACATTCAGCACTAGGTCCTTCCCTGCTGGTGAGCAGGAGGTCAGGGCTGCACATTGCCCCCTGCCTGTACTACGGGGCTGGGGGTGAGTGGGTGCATGGGGCTCACGCTAGTGTCCCGGGGCCAGCGCCAGCAGGGCCCAGAGCAGGGCGGCAGGGGTACAGGGTGGCAGGCAGGGGCTCTATAGAGCCGGGCTAGCTCCCCCCTGTCCCTGCTGATGCAGCCCAGCCCGGCTCCACAGGTCCCTGCCAACCTGTGCTGCGCTCTGGGCCCCACCAGTGCTGGCCCTGGGACATTGATCCCAAGATGGTGACCAGGGGGCAGGGCACCTGTCAAGGGGTGGGGCCACCCATGCAGCCCTTGACAGCTTGCCACAATTTGGTAAGTGTCCCTCCGCCCGAAATAATTGCCCATCCCTGCCCTACTGGGACAAACTCTGTCTCTTTGCACTCTGTCCTTCTGCAGGGCAGCACTTCCTATTCCTTCAGTTGGGTCCATTTTTAATACTGTTACACATAAAACTAGTATTTAACACTAGTGACTACTTCAAAGTAATCTAAAGTAATCAAAGGGGTTCTGTGCTCTGTAGTTCATAATGGGCACACCATTCCAGCCTTCTGCTTTGGCTCCTTACCCCTCAGTCAGATTTCATCATCTGAACTTTTTGGCTGATACATATCACCCTTGAGAAAAGCCTTCATTTTATTAATGAGCTTATCAAAAGCCAAACTTAATTTTAACTGCACTTTTTTATTCTGCACCTCAAAATATGTATTTGGAGCCTCCATCAATTTGTCATCACCTTTTTCCAAACTCTTGTTATCAATCACTTCCAATACATATTCTTCTTAGTCAACAAAATTATACCTCACCTAGTGTCCTGTGCCCCTGATATTCTGACATTTAAAAATGTTCCTGTGGAAAATCAATACATTTTACCTGTATTTATTATTGGATTAAGTCTTTTAAATGATATATGACAAATTAAAACATCCAGTAGTACTGTTGTGTGTGATGGCACATCTTCCTGCTCAATGCAAATAATTATGATGTCATAGGGATAACGGAGACCTGGTGGGACTCCACCTATGACTGGACCACGGGTATAGATGGCTATACCCTGTACAGGAGGGATCGTGTAGAGAAAAGGGGCGGGGGTGTAGCTCTCTATGTTAAGGAAAGCTACACATCCCTGCAAGCTGATAT
>NW_005842193.1:1351440-1358951 GCF_000455745.1 Alligator sinensis
TGTCCACTTCTCCCCACAGTTTTGTGTCATCCGCAAACTTGGACAGAGTACACTTCACTCCCTCGTCCAAGTCGCTGATGAAGACATTGAAGAGTATCGGTCCAAGGACCGAGCCCTCCGGGACCCCACTGCCCACACCCTTCCAGGTTGATACCGACCCATCCACTATGACTCTCTCTGAGTACGACCCTCTAGCCAATTCGCCACCCACCGGACTGTGTAGTCATCCAAGTCACAGCCTCTTAACTTGTTCACCAGTATGGTGTGGGATACCATATCGAAGGCCTTCCTGAAGTCTAAGTAAACAACGTCAACCCCTACTCCTGCGTCCAGGTGTTTTGTAACCTGGTAGTAAAAAGAGACTAGATTAGTCAGGCATGATCTACCTGCTGCGAACCCGTGCTGGTTTCCCCTCAGCATAATTTTTCCTGCCGGGCTCTCGCAAATGTGAGCCTTGATAATTTTTTCAAAGACTTTGCGAAGGATGGAGGTGAGACTGACTGGCCTATAGTTGCCTGGGTCCTCCTTCCTCCCCTTCTTGAAACCCTGTGAATTACAGTAACACAATGGACCTCATGGGAAGCACAGTGTCAGGCAAGTGTATGTTTTATTGTTCTTTGGGTAAATCTGATATCTTTTATTAGATCAACTCAAATAGTTGGAAAAATTATTCTTCACAAGCTTTCAGGTACAAATATCCTTCATCGGGCTTAGGAAGCATCTGCAGTTGGTGTGTGCTCTTCCTAGATGGAATTAATAGTAAAAAAGCCAGAGGCTGGTATGCATGCAAGAGGAGTGGAAACTTGGACACATCTGGCACCATGGACTTGTACGTGTCCAGCTTTTCTAAGTAGTCCCTAACCTGTTCTTTCAGCACTGAGGACTGTTCACCTCCTCCCTAAACTGCTGCCTGGTGCAGTAGTCTGGGAGCTGACCTTGCCTGTGAAGACTGAAGGGAAAAAAAGCATTGAGCACTGCAGCCTTTTCTGCAGCCTTTGCCATTCAGTAAGGGACTCACACTTTCCCTCATCCGCCTCTTGCTACTGACATACTTCTGGAAACCCTTCTTGTTACCCTTCACGTCCCTTGCTAGCTACAACTCCAGTTGTGCTTTTGGCCTTCCTGACTTCATCCCTGCATGCCTGAGCAATGCTTTTATACTCCTCCCTATTTATATGTCCAAGTTTCCACTTATAAGCTTCCTTTTGTGACTTAATTTACTGAAGGGAGCTGGTCTTCTGCCATATTTGGTAGTCTTCCTGCACATTGGGATGGTTTGTTCCTGCACTCTCAGTACGGCTTCTTTCAAGTACAGCCAGCTCTCCTGGACTCCTCTCCCCCTCAGGCTGGGTTCCCAGGGGAGGAGAAGAAAATGCATGCAGAACTACCTTAATGCAGTGTTTCTTAACCAGGTTGCCATGATACCCTGAGGTGCCTTGAGATCCTTTCAAGGGTGTGGAGAGGTGCTATCCAGTGTTAACAGTTCTGGGTGTAGAAACATGATTCACAAGATAAACCCAGAGATTTCAAATAGGAGTCCACATTGTTAAGAACATCCTGACCTATTGTGGTTTTTATGACTTCTTTGCATCAGAAAAAAATTGCTGTTATTTTTCTCTAGTCAAAAAACAAGTGAAAACTAAGAGCTGGCATTTTTCTGAGGGTATGTTGAGCCTAGAAAGATTGAGAACCATCACCTTAATAATTGCCACATCTTCTGGTGTAGGAGTAGCTTTAAGACAGGTATTCTTCACTAGATAAGCAGTATGTGGGAGGGCATTGGGATTTTGATGTTTTTTGCACCCTACATGTCATGATTTACCTACTGTTCCAAACCAGGAATTGGTTTGGGACTTCATTTTCCTGCTCTGTACAATAAAACATACACTTGCCTGACACTGTGCTTCCCATGAGGTCCATTGTGTTACTGTAATTCACAGGGTTTAAATCTCTGACCTTCTTTTCTTACTGCTGTGAACTCCGTGTACACAGTCTTGTAAATATACTGCTTGTGAAAGGTACTAAACCAATGGTTCTTAACATTTTTAGACTCAAAGAACCCCTCAGGCAACACCAGCTCTTAGCTTTCACTCATTTCTTGACTATGGACAAGTAACAGAGCAATTCTTCTGTGGCAAAAAACAGACAGACCAGAGCAGGTTAGAATGTTTTAAACACTATGGATTTCTATTTGAAATCTCTGGGTTTATCTTGTGAATTATGTGTAGATGTTTCTATACCTAACAGTGGCAAATATTGCACAGCACCTCACACAAATCTGAAAGAGATTGCATGGCACCTTGGTTGAGAATCACTGTATTAAACAGAAAGCTGTAAAGAGAGAAAGCTTCCCTCAGCCCCACTTCCCCTCCAGCAGTGGCAGCATGAACTTCCTTTCCCTTTTACATCATCTTGACCTGGATAAGCAACTTTTTGGTACAATAAGATACTTAGTAGTCAATTTTCAGTCTTTCACTAATCTGAAGTAGATTGGAACCAGTAGTCTATAGAGAAGCTTCAGTCTCTCCAGGATGGTCACTTGAAGCAGCTCAAAACCCAATTTTCCCTTTGATTATTTTAGTTAAAAATTCTCCAAACTCTCCAAAATTCTCACATACTTCTCGTACTAAAAATTCAATACACATTCAATACACATTGCATTTAACAGTGAATAGCTTTAGACTCAAGTTAATATGACTTTATTTCAACTTTTATTGCTCATTTTTAAGACCAAAAAGCCATTAAACCCCAGAATTAATAGGATTGTCCAGTGCCATGGCAGGATAGAAATATGCATATATGCAAATGAAAAAAACAGATGTCATCAGTGTTCTATTTCATGATCAGATGGCCATAGATATTAGGAATCTAAAACTATTGGGAACTCAACTTGCTTTCTATGACTTCTGGTTCCTATTTTCTATACCATTTCACACGGCCAATATAACGGAATTCTGCAGATCATTTTCTCCCTTCCTGGCACAGGCCATTAAATGCTTCAGAATATATGTACTCATTCCATCACTATCTTTGGATTAGCCTATTCTCAGTTAGATGCAAAATATTTTTTCTAGAAGTGATGAGACTTTCAGTAGAGTGAAAGATTTAAAAATGTTTTGATCCTCTGATAGCAGAAGGAAACTTAAATGTAAACCGTTGCAGTGAAATGCCTGGCTTTGTTGTTGAATGTCATATAACATCATTAAACAGATCTCACAAAGAAAAATGTGCTATTAAGGATCTCAATTTTATTCAATACTATACACATTGGACCACACTGGTACAAACAGAGTTTAAAATGAGGTCTTTGTGGCCATTGACAATTACTTTGTTTTGCACTACAAATGATCATTGCTAGTCAAGTGTTTTGACTTGCATAAATAGGGAAATTGATTAAGACTCTCTTTTTTAATCCAGTAGAAATCTCTCTCACCATATGTTGGGACCCATAAAAATATAGAGGCATAAGATAGTCTTAAATTATTGATGCCATGTGAGATAATTTCAAGTGTAGGGAAGTGGAATCTGGAAGATCTGTCCTTAATGGGTTATTCAGACATCACAAAAGGAGGAAGAATATTTAAAATTAATCATTTCAGATCACTCTAGCCCAGTGATTCCCAAGCTTTCTGGACTTGTGGGCCACTGTCAACCCTCAAAATTCCTTTCAGATCACTATGTATCTGTGCCAAATTCTTGAGTTTGGGTACAAATCACTTAGTGCTGCCTTGCACACCATGATTTTCACAGTATGGCTTTGGATATTAAATTGCAAGCCCCTTGCAAGCCCCTTGCAATTTAATATCCAGAAGGTCTAGGTATAGGCCCTAATGAAAATACAGAATAACAAACTATTGCTCATACTTCAGAATATGTATAACTGATTCTGAAGGAGTTTCATGTAACTATTGCTATAATAATTAGTTCAGTCCCTGCCAGCACTGGTGCTACACACCTAGTATAAATGTATTAGAGGTGAGCTGGTGACATGTTAAGGCTCAGGTATTTTCCCCATTTACAAGAACACCCAGGCTGTTACTAGCAGCTTCTGAAATAAAGACACTAATTCTTGTTAATGCAGACAAAGGTGTCTTAGGTGTCTGTATTCCCTGTGCCAGAACGGGATTTAAATCCTGCCTGCCTTTCCTTGGAAGTAAATAAAACTTTGGGATCTTGAGCTTTGTAGTGAAGAAAGTGGAAGTATGAACATGGTCTGTCAGCTTTGAATGAAACCTGAACATAGGACAGATATAATGCTTGCCTGCAAGAACCGTACTCTTAGAGATTTTGCATTGGGGTGTAAATTGAAACCCCAGGCACTCTGTCACTTGCTGGAATCAACTGGTAGACTATATGTTACTAAAACAACAGCTGTGGTTCAGGCAGGTCTTCTGGAGACTATATGCATACTCTAGATCTCATCATTTAAAAAATTTACTTAAACAGATGGCTGACACTTATTGGAAGATATTAATAGCAATGCTTTGGAGGCAGTTGTGTTGCTTTGGATTCCCTGTGTGGGAAGCCAGAACAGGAAAAAAGGGCAATGTTTGATTTAAATAGTAAATTTAAACACAGAATCCAATCAGGATTTGGTTTACCTTGTTCCTGGAGGGTGCTCTACCAATGTAGAGGTAGGAATGGTCATTGCGTTGCAGAGTTATCAATCTAAAATCGGAATAACTTCTCTTAATAGTTAATCAAATGCAGTCTTTCCTAAATAACTGCAGATGGCATTACACTAACTAAAATGCTACAGTTCAGCCAGTTGAGCACAGTTCCAGCAGATAGACTGAAATAAGTAAAAAATGAATGCCAATTATATGAGGAATATGAATTGTCTTTAAATGTACCAAGAAAGAAGTAACTGTTCTCAGAAGATCTCTGCAAAAGAAGAGATGTAAGATGTAAAAGAAAATTCCAGTGCTTAATTAAAAGCAGGACAGGAATGTACTCAAAGTGTCATTAATATGTTGATGCAAAATGAAGCTGAATGCTTGCTTACAGAGCCATTAAAAAGTTCAGAAAAATCTCAAAGTTATCAGTGAAAATCAACCTTAAAAGGCTCATTTTGATAAACTAAAAAATAAAACATACCTTATAACAGCTTGAAACCTTTCTGATATGGTGGGCTTGCTGGTGGCAGCCCAGTGCGCTGGCTTTGGAAAAGTTTGAAATGATTGGTGGGGTATTTCCCTTTCTCCCACCAATCAGGTGAAGGCAGGGGAGTGGTTACCCCACCCCTACTGCTGGGTGAGGCAGAGAGCTGGACCTGAGAGGGGACTAACACTCCCCTCTCTCTGACTGGTCCATTTCCAATCCAGGGGAAGAGCCCCCCAAAGGAATAAAAGAGCAGCTTGCCCTGCAGATGGGCAGCTGTGACGAGGGTCAACGAAGAGGACAAAGAAGAGCTGGCAGAACTGGCCAGCGGGGCAGAGCGGTTGCCCCAGAGGAGCCCAAAGAGACTCACTGGATGGGGAGCAGCAAGCGTCTTCCAGCCCTGCCGCGAGGGAGCGCAGTGTTGGTGCACGGCCCCTACATGGAGGATCCAGGAGGGACCAAGACCCTGGGAGCTGCACAAGGCAGCTCAGGTCTCCAACCCCCTTGCACAAGGCAGGGTGAGTAGTCCACAGCAAGTGCACAGAGGATCCGGGAGCAAACCGAGACCCTGGGAGCTGCACGAGGCAGCTCAGGTCTCCAACTCCTGGCATGAGGCCAGGAACATGGTGCACGGGCTGGTACATGGAGGGTCCAGGAGGGACTGAGACCCTGGGAGCTGCAGGCAGTGGCTCAGGACTCCAACCCCGGCACAAGACTGGGCATCCCGGTGCACGGGTTGCTGCATGGAAGGTCCAGGAGGGACCAAGACCTTGGGTGCTGCAGGTGGCAGCTCAGGTCTCCAACCTTGGGATGAGGTCGGGTATCTCCAGTGCATGGGTTGGTGCATGGAAGGTCTGGGAGCAGACCAAGACCCCAGAGCTGCACAAGGTGGCTAGGGACTCCAACCCCCAGCATGGGGCCAGGTACATGGTGCATGGAGAGTCCAGGAATGGACCAAGACCCCGGAGCCGCATGAGGCAGCTAGGGTCTCCAACACCTTGCACAAGCCAGTGCCTGTTGGTGCACAGGGCAGTGCACAGGGCCCAGAGAGGGCCCCAGGCGGGAAGGGCCTTCAGAAACTGAGGACCCCCCGCTGAGGGAGGAGACGCTTTGGCCGGAGGAACAGGAGGGCCTTGTTAGGTCTCGGAGAATCATGAGTTACCGGAGAGAGGGTTTCCCACAGGAAAGGAGGGTCTTCCCCTCACATCCTTTGTGGCTAGCAGCTGGAGGGCCAGCCCCGAAGGGGAGGACTCCTGGGTTGAAGTCCCCTTGTGTGTGATTCAAAACAGGGTCACAGGGGTCTGTAGGGCACAGAGAAACTTTTCCCTCTTCTTATCCTTGGGGCACTGTTATTGCATCAGAGTAACACAGGCTATCCTTTTGTTTCTTGGAAATCTAATTTTGCACCTGCCTTGCTCTTCGTCATATTTTGTAAATCCTGCACCTCATATTTTGGAGCCTGAGCCTTACGCTTTATAAGCCTTACACCTCATTAGAGCATAAGTTTGCGTGACTGTTAATGAGACCCTTATTTGACCTCTTGATCTCTCATCTGTATAATATATAGAGTACCTGTATAGGTATGTGTATAAAATGCTTATAGTTCCTATATTTTGTGCATATATGTATATATTATGATTTTCTTATCTTATTACATTTGTGCATAGTTAAGTTTTATTATGTGTCCAAGCCTGACTCTATAGGGGAAGGAGGGAAACTACGTGTAGCAGGCAGTTTCACCCCACAGCGCACCTGCCCTGCTAACATTCCCTTCAACTGGAGAGGGGAGTACATAACTGTGTACTCCCTGGGCTACACTTATTTCCTAGGCCTTTTAATATGAGTAGAATAGTGGTTCTTGAGCTTTTTATCCTCAAGGCCCCCTGCATAAATTGTTCTGAATTTTGCAGGACCCCAGTTGAGAATTACTGAGCTACAATCTAAATTCAGAAAAGTTATGGAGGGAGTCTTGAAGTTAAATAGGCTAAGAACTTCTGGTCTAGCTGGTGCCAGGTGAAGATGGCAAGAGCAGGACCTCATCCTTCTGTGTCCTGCTATTTCCGCTGTGTGTCCCTTCCTTATCCCCAGGCTGTACCTGAGGGGTCAAAGGCAGCCTCCGCTGCCAAGGTGGCTCCTGCAGGCTCTCACACACCAATGACTGTCTCTGTGGCCCCACTTAGCAGTCCAAGAGCATGGGAGGAACAGAGTGGATGAGCCAAGCAGCAGAATGCAGCTCCAGCCCCCTGATGGGTGGATGCTCATCAGCCCACCTGCAGCGCAGCATACTGCTGGGAGTGTGGGGACAGCTGGCATGGGTTGCTGGGAGCCAGGGGGAGGTGCTGGACAAGGGGAGGAGAGTAGAGTCCTATGGTTTAGCTTGGATATTTATCAGATTTTCCTCTTTCAGCAGG
>NW_005842193.1:1358961-1364790 GCF_000455745.1 Alligator sinensis
ATAAATCAGGAGATCTTCTACTGAGGTAAATGAAATGATTCTGGTGCACAGAGGCAGAATAAGCCTGATGGAGTCCAAAGAATTGCACACAATCCTGTGACAGGCCCTTCACTTGCTTTCACGGTATTTTTTTAAAAGTGGTCCTAACTATTTTGCATCTTAACATGTGAACCAAACCTTTTCATTCCTACTTATTCAAGTTAGCTTGCTCATCTGTTATGACTCCTTCTGATTTATGATGTTGAATTGTAGATGGGTTTTTTTGGGGTTTTTTTGCCAAAACAGAAGAACAATTAGCACAAAATATGTAAAGCATTTCATATCAACTAATTGCATCACATGCCTGTTTATGCTTTCATGCAATGTGTCTTTTTATTCTTCTATTACTCATCATCATTGTGTAACTTAATCATTTTACTGACTTTCATGAGGCTACCTCAGGTGCAGAAGAGTACGTAGGAGTCAAGCATTAGGCTTCAGTTATGCAAGTGGATGCTTGTGCCAGCACAGAGACCTCAAATATCAGATTTCAAACACTTGAGCAGTTACAAACATGCTTATGTACATAGTCCCATTGGCATTAAGAAGCTGGTAGGATTATGAACATAAGCTATGTTAGACACCTGTTTAAACAGTAGTAGAACTGAAGCCAAGGGCCTGATCTTGCTGTCCTATAATGAGGCACAGATTTCACTGAGCCAGTTAGTCATGATCTTTAAGATAAGTAAACACCTTCTCAGAACAATTATCCATTCAGAAACTTACAAGTAATTACAGGCACAATATTCCTCTTTTAGAGGCCATAAAGTATGCACATGCTAGGAGTTTATTCTGACATACTTTCAAACAAATACTGAGTTTATCTGATCTATTGTAAAAAAAATACTCAGCAAAAATGTATGTTTGTTTATTTGTTTTAAGTTGTTAAAAAAAATCTAATGGGCATATTTCTCATGTACATCAAGGCCTCTATCCTGATCCCATTTCAAGGGAAGTGACTTTGCTAGGGTGGTGTATAGTAGAGGTGACCAAAAAACAGCCTGTAATATTTGACTCCTACACACATGGGTCCCAAAATTTGGTGACTGGGGAAGCAGTGGCATCATTAATTGGTGTGGCACCCAGAAATGATGCAATTAATGCTGCCACCAAATTTCTGGACCTGTGGAGAGCCCCATGGACTAGATGAAATAGATCTGTGTGCTAGATTGAACCTGCAGACTGGCCCTACATCATTCATTCAGTCTGCAGACTGGCTCTACACCACTAGTCCAGCCTCTGGGACTGGATGACTTGGGCCCCGCTGGGGTACAGAAGCATTTATGGAAAGATATGTTGGGCCTTGCTCATGATCAGTCTAAACCTAAATGAATTCCCTAAAGCAAGTTTAGCTTCTATGTGTATTCAAACACTGCAAAAAATTATGCAAAATCAGTGTGTATATACGTAGGGGGAGAGAGTGCTGCTTAACTTGGCGTACAAACATCATATATCAGAAATAAAACATGAATGCTAATGCAATGTATCACTTTTATACACAAGCTGAACTTTAAGAACATGTTTAAGTGTATTGAGCTGAGGGCAGAGAAAGTTGCATTATATAGGTGGCTTGCTTGCTCAACTCCTATCAAAATGGATTTTAAATCCTGCTGTGTCATTCACTTTGGAGTAAGGAGTTTCTTATGATACTGTAGTATCAGAATCAGATCTTGGATGAGTATGAACCCTAATTTCATAGTACACAACTTACTAGTCCTAAGGGCATCTCAAGAAATCTGTCCTTGCCTAGAAGTGTTCTGACTTGTGGAACTGACAAAGGGTTTGGTTTTATGAAGTTCTTAGGCTATTTTTTCCACTACAGAAAAGACAGTGGCAAAGAGTATTTTTAAAACCCTATTTGTAAATCTCTTGTGTAGCTAGTATGGCTCTGTCCCAGAATGTGCCATTTTTTGAAAAGTCTTTTCACAAGGTTTGAACAGGCCGGGTTTTGAACTAAGCAAATGATGCTCTGTACATACTGGCTGTGTCTACATGAGACGCTGACTGTGCAGTCATTACCGTGCAGTCATTTAGTACTTGTGTAAATAAGGGCTTGTACTAAATGACTGCACAGTAACTGGAGTTACTGCATAGTCGTATTGCTGAATGACTTTTAGGTGATGCTGACTGGGCAGTAGCTCATGTGTAAACGCAGCCACTGACCTGCTATAATCAGTATTTTTAGATTAAATTGGAAGTTTCCCTAAAACAGTATTTCCTCTCCCCCACTTTTTTTCTCTGTAGTGTAAACAAACTATCCATCCATTCAGTGATGACTAGTCATTTGCATGGATAGGCATATATTATGTTCACCATGCTATCTATATTAATTCTGGGGAGGGCTGGTGATAGAAGGTGACAAGGTTGGGAAACACTTCTCCTGCCAAGCTGAGAATGTTTTGTATTATACGTATGTGTATGTGAGGGGAGTGGGGAGCAGCCTTTCAGCCTGCCCCTGCCTCATGCACTGTGTGCCACAAAAATTTAGTAGCAAATAAGCCTCTGAGTGATTCATTTTACTTCTCTGCCAAACTCTGGATGGGATGGGAGAGCAGTCTTGCAGTAAAAGCATTTCATGTAATAAGAGACTATGGCATAGGCAACGTGTGCCTCCTGGGGCTGGGGGGGGACGGTGACCGCCCGCAGGTGGAGCTGTTGGCAGTGGGGGTGTGGTGGTGGCGAGCAGGCACCACCCGGAGGCAGCCACACTAACGTCAGCGGTGATGGCAGGCCGAGCAGGGACCGTCCGCAGGCGGTGGTGGCAGCGGAGGGGAGATCCCACTGTGGATGATTGCCAACTGGGGGGGTGGGGTGCCCCCACGGCCAGACACTGAGACCAGAAGTGCCAGCAGCACTTCTCAGGGGGGCACGAGTGCTCCGCCTGCCCGCCGTACCCATTGCCTAAGCCAAGACTGCTCGCTCTCGGGGGGACACCAGAGCTCTCAGGGGGTGCATGTGCACCCCCATGTATCCCTTATGTGTCTCCTATGGACTATAGCCACATCTACATGAGACACTTTACCATGCAGCTGACTAATTGACTGCATGGTAAAGCATCACAGTTTTACTGCACAGTCAATTCATCAACTGTGGGCTTAATTTGCAGGTAGCAAATTAACTGTGCAGTAGTGACTGCGCACTAGCCCATGTGTAGACGGTGGACTGGGACCAAATTTGCTGCAGGTCAGCCCAGGCAGCATGGGGCAGGAGAATAATCCCCTCCTCCGGGAGCACCCTGCTGCCAGGGTGGGCTCTGAGTACAGAGCCTGGCCAGGACAATGTCCCCCTGCCCTTGCAGCAGGAAGCTTCCAGCCCCAGCTCTTTGATTGCAGCCAGGGCTGGGAGATAGCTCCTAGGGGCAGGGATCAGCCTGCTACTGAGGTGGGCTCCAAGCTTGGATCCTGGGCTGGGGCAATGTTCCCCTGCCCCAGCAGCAGGCAGCTTCTGGCCCCGGCTGCTCATGGAGCTGGGAGCTGCCTGCTGCTGGGGCAGGGGGACATTGTCCCAGGCCAGGCTCTGAGCTCAGAACCCACCCCTGCAGCAGGCAGCTCCCAGGAGCAAGGAGCAATCTCCCAGCCCCTGCTCCAATCATGGAGCCAGTGCCAGGACTTCCCTGCACAAGGAGAGTTCCCTGCCTAGCCCAGGGCTGACTGGAACCTGCCCCAGAACAGGACTGGTCACGGCCAGCCCCAGGCTGTGTGGGTAAGCCCTGATGGGCACAGGACTTGTCCCCATATACACAGGGTGGAAGAACTGTGCAGCAGCTGCTCTCCCACCCTGTGCACATGAGGACCCCTCCAGGAGCAGCTCTCCTGGCCCCATGCCCCCTGCCAGCCTCTGGGCTAGCACCCGGCTTGGAGCTCCTCCTAGCTGCTGCAGGGGGGCAGAACAGGGTGGGAGAAGCCCTCTCCAGTCTGTTCCCATTGGATGCAAATCTGCTCCCAAGAGGGAGCATGTGTAGACATGCTCCTCAGGTAGGCTAACTGTGCAGCAAGCCTACTACAAATTGATAGCACATGTAGACTTGCCCTATGGTAGTGAATACACAGAAGGGCTGATTTGAGATTACTCAGGAGCCTCCAACTATAATCTGTTGCAGAGATGTGTTGCATTCAGATGCTGTACCCATAGGCAACTGGTAGGGGGTGCATGGGGGTGCACATTCCCCCCGATGCGGATGGTGCCCCCCCTGACGGCTGACACTGATGCTGTCGGTAGGGCTGGTGCCCCCCGATAGGGTTAGCGGCTTCTGTGGGTGTCTTCCCAGATTCAGGAGGCACCAGTTACTCATGGCTGTACCCAACTGAAAACAACATTTTATGGAGAACTGTGTCCTATCCTGCAGTCTCCTTCAATTCAAGCCCTGTTAAGAGGATCTTTATCTCACCTTTTTGAAGCAATAGAAAGTAGTTTTAAAGGGATTTTTCCTTCTATGCACTAGCTCTTTTGAAGAGCGTATAACATACTTCTGTTTAGGTCTCATGCAAGGAAAGTGACTCAATGCGGATGAAAGAAATAGGTTTCTTTCCACTTTCCAGCTAGGATCTCTTTCAACTTTTAAGATAAGATGGACTAAGTCCAAAAAGGGGGATGAACTTTTATTACATCAGTAATAAAAACTAAGCTTTCATGGAAAACATCAAAGGGATTTAACAGGCTTAGCTAAGATTGTGAAACTCTTCAACTGGCCTTTGGATTTGGTCACCCTGGAACAGTTAAGAGGCAGCTGGAAGGCAGTGTCAATGGTCAGATCTACTGTATTCGTAAGAAGGAAACTACATTTACATTTAATTTCCCTTAGCAGTTTGCCAATATCAGGAGTTAGTTGTCTCCTGACAACACACAATAACAGTTTAATTTTCAGGATTCAATGTATAGCTTAAATACTTGCTGCTTAGTTATTGGCATTACAGGTGATGCTTCATCATCCTAGCCCCTCTGACTTTTCAGTATTGTTACCACAGATGTCTGTTTAGTTTTGTGGTGTCAGTACCCCACCTGTGCAATCCTTCCAGTCCCAGTGTTGGCCTTGTTACTTTTGGAAAGTTTCTAAGGGATACAACAGAAATAAGAGTCCTGAATAGGCAGAGATATAGAAAGGCAGTGTGAAGAATAGGTGCAAATTGAAAAGCAGATACAGGTAGAAAAGTAGCTGGAAACCCTATCAGGGCCACAAAATTTTACCTGCTTCATAGTGACTTGTGGGCTGGATGCATTCCAGTGAATAATGTGGAGCTTCTATTGGAGAGGCTCTCTGCAGAACAGGTGAAATTTTAAGGAAGCAGAAGTACACATGGCAGCCATGTGAAAACCATCTACCAAACTGTTAGTGGCTATTCGGTTTCTGTCTAAAAGAGAGGCCCTATCTCAGAATTTAAAAAAATAAAATTAAAAGGGCCAAAAAAATCCCCAATTCACCAGGTACTGCTGGATGGGGGTGCGATTCCCACTGCCCTGTGCTGCATGGGGGGCTCTGCACAATCCCCCCAAAGCCCGGTGGCTGCTGCAGGAACAGGTGAGTCCTGGGGTTTTCCTCGGGGGTTTTTTTTTCCTTAAAGGGCCGGAGCTGGGGCAGGCGGGGCAGCCATGGGGTGGGGCTGGAAGAGTGAGGGGGGGTCAGGGGGCTTGTGGAAGAGCCCCCTATGCAGTATGGGGCAGTGGGGGGCAGCGGGGATCACCCCCTGCCTGGCAGCACCCAGTGAGTGGTGGGTTTTTTTAAAGCACTGGGAGCTGGGGTGGGCAGGGCAGCCATGGAGGGGGCTGGGGGAGTGGGCAGGGGAGGCCTTGGGG
>NW_005842193.1:1364821-1366167 GCF_000455745.1 Alligator sinensis
GTTTTCCACTAGGGAGGGTGTGAGACCAAGGCCCTTTTTCAATGTCCGAAGAAAATTCTAGGAGGATTGGACAAAGCAGGAGCATTTTGACTGACGTTTCTGCCCCCCACCCCCACAAAAAAAAATTCCCTGAAACAGTGCCTCAGCATGGAACATTTCAGCCCAATGTTCAGCTAAGTGACAATGGGTACATCTACACATGCACTTTAATGCACAGTAGCCTATTCTACTGTGCATTAATTAAAGTGGCACACAAAAAACAGTGCTAATATGCTAATTTGCAGGAGAATAGGCTACTGCTCATTAAACATTGCCTAAAAAGTGTGTGTTTGTGCTACTGTGTATTGGCAGAACCTAATGCGTATTTATTTAGTACCTCTCATATTGGGGGTACTAAATTTAATGTGCATTAGGAAAAGAGCTTTAAGGCATGTGTTAGACGTGCCCTGTGTTTGGCAAAATTATCAGCAAGTGTAAATGAATTTTATATGATAATACCAAAGCATGCCCAGCTACATACTTATATTTGTTAAATAAGAACAGCATCTAAGATTGTCTTCAAGTAAATCAAAATGATGAATAATAATCATAACCATGCAAATCTTGCCCCCCTTCCCAATATCCTGCAATTACCTTTGATATGTTGTAGTTACCATGCTCCCACCAGAGGAGTGTAGCTCCAGAAAACAGTTGCTATTTCCTAAGAGTTACAACCATTACCCAGAATCCATAGAAGGGTAAATAATTGTGGTAAACTTGATTTGTCAGCAGACATTAACTTTTCTCCCCCAAAATTGTTGTTATTAAGGTCTCCACAAATTCTGCACAATTTTTAGATCATAACAAATTACATTTTGGATTTCAACTGATCATTCTAGGTCTGTAAGAATGCTGAAAGTGAATGTTTGAAGGCTTTGTTTTTTCTGATTTCAAACAAAGATGTGTGCGCCTGTTCTGTAGTAACAAGCATGTCAGGGAACCATTTGCCTTTACTGAGGCAGGTAGGAAAATAACATTTTGTTTAAGAATGCAATTCAAGGCCAGTATATCATGTCAAATACTGATCTTTGCCTCTTGAGCAGACTACTTCTTGAGCTGCATGCTGATTTTCTTTCACTTCTGTTTGGCAGGACTAGTCTCAAATTTTTCTCAGAGGAGAAAACTTTTGCACTAGATTGAAATCATTATTTCCTATAACAGTGATACATATCACATACAAAGAAAGTTAAATCCTCTTTTATTTTAATTTTTCTAATGTAAGCTCTTTGGGAAAGTAGCTGCTGTATACTCTGTGTTTGTGCAGCCCTAGCCCCATAGAGTCCCAGTCCTGATTGGGTCTCTTTCCC
>NW_005842193.1:1366198-1373672 GCF_000455745.1 Alligator sinensis
CTACAGCAATATAGTCTCTGAGTCTGCAAACAACATCCACATCCTTAAGCTCTTATACATCTGTGAAATTTTGAAATCAGCAGAAACTGCCTTATTCTTTCTTCTCCAGACTAAATAACCGTAGCTCTTTCAGCCTTTCCTTTTAAGTCTGAAACTGAATGTATGCTGACAAGAATTCTCACCCTCCGTGCCCTTCGCTGCAGTCTCCGCTCCTCCCCTTCAGCTCCACTCTGCCTTTTACTTCTGCTGATCCGAACTGGGGCCTGCGGGCACAGTATCTAGAGCCTTTGTGAATAACCTTAAATGTTGGTCTTGGTGGTGAACGGGACATGCTGACAAGCACAAATAAACCCAGTGAGGTCTCTTTTGGCTGCAGGTATGCTGGGTACTGGCTGTTTCTGCTGCGTCTGAGGTAGGTGCTGATGGAGATACTGTGCGTGTATAACGCAGGGATGATGTGACAGATGGGCTCCACCTCAGCAGCTTCTTTTATTCATGGAGACAAAACACTGGGCTGGAACAGAGTAGGGGGGAGGGAGGAAGAAAACAGGCCAGAAGTGGGCGGAAGAGTAAAGGAAGAGAAAGGACCTGTGACAATGTGAGGCTGTGACAAGGCAGGGACACAGGGACTTGCTTCTTACAGACAGCTAAAAAGAAATCTTCATTTTCTGTGATGCTGGCTGCCTCACCTTCCCTGAAACCCTTCATTGTCTGCTACCACATCCTTTTAGAGTCCCCTGTTTGTAATGATTTTCAAGGCCTTATCTTGCCCTCTCCTAGAGGTTGCAAGCACCTTGAGGTAGGGACAGTGTGACAGGCATGGAGCCACAAGAAAAGACTTGCCCCGACCGGGCGAGGAGTGCCCCGAAACAGAAGCGCAGTGAAAGTGAAACCACGGTAGGGAAAAACGCCGCGCTAAAAGAAAAAGAGAAACAGGAACAGCGGAGCCAGGAGGAGCCAGGGCTGGCTCCCGTGTCAGCATGGGTGTGCTTTATGGCAGCATGATAGTGCCGATTTGCCGGCCCCCTGAGACTGGGATAAAAGGCCCAGCAGAAGAGCAGCTCAGGGGACTGGAAGTGACTTCCTTGATGGGCCCAGAACGGCCCGGAGCAGAAAAGAGCCCCGCTGAAGGGGTGTGGTGGCTGCCCCAGGAAGGGGTCTTCAAAGATAAGCAGAGCTGTACAAGGCTCAGTGACTTACCTGAAGGAACAACATGGACTCCAGATATCTCCAGCCCAGATTGGATCCAGCCAAAACCTGAAGGGACAAGGAGAGACAGACTTCTGAGCCGTGGCAAGTATAGAGCTGAGAGACACACACACACACCGGAGAGCAAGGTAACCCAAGGTTGGGAAGATGCTTAAGCGGAACTAAGTACGGTCAGGGAAAACTCAGATGAGATAATGTCTGAATCCAACCGGCATAAATTCAGAGGACCAGAACACCAGAGTCTATACTGTACCAGATCTAGCAGACTGGAAACAACATCCTTGGTTGGTGTTAGGTGGAGTGTAGGGGAGACGGAGCCCCAAGCAGCTAGACAGTTGGGAAGGTTGAAGAAAGGCACCAGGAAAGGCAGGACAAACCATCTTCCTCCCAATTAAAATAATTTATTCCAGCAAGATGTGGCAGGAAAGACTCCCTGGGAAACCTTTCAAGATCTGACCCAGTAACAAGCTGTCTCTTCCTCAAGCAATGGCGAAACCAGAAAAGCCCATACAGACAAGACACACAGGTGAACGGCATGGGAGACTACAGACAGGCAATTTGGTCTGAACACATTTCCGATTCACAGGTGGTGGCTATATACATGGTTTACATCCAGTGTTTCAGCACTTTGATGTAATTGCCCACCATACTGTCCCTTGGAAGAGAGCCCTGCTTCTCTGTCTGCTTGCCAAGCAATTGGTCTGTTCACATCTTGAAGCTGTGCAGTTAGAAGCTGCTGCTGCTGCTGCCATCTGGTCCCTTTGCTCTTCCAGCTTGGAAGACATCCCAAAGATCAAACAGTCATTCTGGACATGCCAAGAGCAGTGAATCTAATTTTAGTCTGTAGGGCTCTAAGGAGGTGAAATGCTGAATTGAAAGTTCATCAGGCCTTTTGTGGGGTGGACTTTGAAAGGGCATCCTATCGGGAGGTGAAATGAGAGCCAGCGGCATTTCTGATGCACTGCACTCAGTACACAGGGTAGGCAATGGAAAAACTTGTTATGGCTCAATTGCCTTCAGGTGGAAGGGAACCAGAATAAGGGGGCGAGATTAAAATGAATCAAAGGGAATAGATGTTTAGCTGTCTTTCTGGCTCACATATGCTGGGATTCTTTTTCCAGCATCCATAGACAGGGTGTGTCTACATGTTCATTAATGCATTTTTGCTACTGCGCATTAAATTGAATACCTCTAATGTGCGGTAGTAGCTAAATGCACATTAGGCTGCCCTAATGCACAGTAGTGAAAGCACACACTTTTTAGTGATACTTAATGCTCCGTAGCCTAATTTTACTGTGGATTAGCATATTAGCGTGGTTTTTACTGTGATGCTTTAATGTGCAGTAAAATAGGCTTCTGCGTATTAAAGCACACATGTAGATACGCTCACAGTGTTACAACCTAGATGGAAAAACACTTCTTTGCTCAATAACTTATTCTGCAGCTGCAGGCTTCTGTCTTCCCCCTTTAGCTCAGGCAATATCTGTGTACTACTAAAAAGCAGGAGCTTGCTTTATTCACACATTCCCTTTTCTTTTCCTTGCTGGGACATGAAGAAGAATCCTCATGTCAGCTTGTTTGCTGGGAATAAGAAGGATGAACAGGGAACAGAGTGTGTTGGTGGCCTGAACCTTCTTGGCTAATGTGCTTGAATTAATTTCCTCCCAGCTCCAGGCAGTATGACGTGGTGAGACTTGTGCAAATTCTTCATAATCCCTCTGGAGAAACCTCTGCTTTTTGAGTGGTGGCCCAGCAGTCCTGCATTTTTACTTGTTGGGGTGATGCTGGTGGCAAAAATTCCAGATCTGAGACAACCAGGGAGCAAGTTTGGAGTCTGCTCTTATAGAAATGTAGGTGTCAACACAGGATATTCCCATTTACCCCTACAGGAACTGTCAACACTTGTTCCTCATTGAGGTGTTGAGAAAGGTTGAACCATGCTGTGGGAGAGAATTGGTGTGATAAACAGGAGCATGTATGGGATTTTATCATAGTTTCCCTGTTTACTGGTGCATTTCTGTGAGCTGTGTTTAATGATTATGAAATCTCTGGTTTCCTAGAGCTCTGGAAGGATGCTCCAATTGACTTCTACACTCAATGTGACCCCTTGGGGGACCTCCATGCTAGCATTCACCCTGTTTGCCAGAGTCTCTCAAAAGCCTCTTTTGTGACCTAGACCATCTGGACTTATACATAAGCTGGGCAGTCAGAACTAAAGTGGTGGCATGTCTAGAACTGATCACTGACTTCTGTTTGGCCAGAGGATTTGCCTACATGACTGTGGGAACAGGATAGCAAGAGCTTTGTCAAGAGTGATGCAATAGTGAGCTGGTGAAACCAGACCTGTTAGTGACTTCTGCTACCAGCAAAGTACTTTAAGACAAGTTTGGGCACCACTATGGCCCCTGCTTTAGCCTCTGTGACTAAGCTTTCCTCTTATTTGCTTGTAAGTACTACCATGGAAGGGGTGAGCTGTGAAAAAACGTATTGGAGAACTTAAGTAGCTGGCTTCTCTCAAGCTGTTAACACTGTTCCAGTTCCTGTATAAGGGCTGATAGCCTGGTTCACTACATATAAAAGTTATATATTGTCACATTACTTTGCCTTAAGCCCCATTTGACATTGGTTTCCTCATATATTATCTCTAGCATGTGTTCCTGTAGTATTGTAAACTACCTCAAGGAAATATCCAAATTACAAAACCTGTAGCTTTCCCTGGTAGTTCTCAATACATCTGTGTTGTAATGCGAGTGTAAAGTGGGCAACAAAAATGGTGCGGGAGCTGGGGCACATGACTTATTAGGAGAGGCTGAGGAACTTGGTTTATTTAGTCTGCAGAAGAGAAGACTGAGGGGGATTTGATAGCAGCCTTTAACTACCTGAAGCAGGGTTCTAGAGAGGATAGAGTTAGACTGTTCTCAGTGGTGATAGATGACAGGACAAGGAGCAGTGGTCTCAAGTTGCAGCAAGGGAAGGTTAGGTTGGATATTAGGAAAAACTTTCTCACTAGGAGGGTGGTGAAGCCCTGGAACAAGTTACCAAGAGAGGTTGTGGAATCTCCATCCTTGGAGGTTTTTTAGGCCCAGCTTGATAAAGTCCTGGCTGGAATGATCTAGTTGGTGAATGGTCCTGCTTTGAGCAGGGGTTGGACTAGATGACCTCCTGAGGTCCCTTCCAACCCTAATTTTCTATGATTCTGTGATTCTAATTCATTCTGTGTTACTATTGGCCAGGGACAAATACTTGTAGACTGTGATTACTGCAGAAAGTTGTTGCTCCAGCAGAGCTCAGAAGCATTTAGCATGTCTCTTATCCTCTTTCCCATGGCACAGGGGAGCTGAAGAGCAGGAAGCCAAAATAAGACCCAACCCCAAATCCACAAAAGAAATTAATTCTGTTTGATTCATCAAGGACTTTGAAAGGTCAAATATGCTTACTCCATTCCCCAAGACTGACATAGCAACAGTCCCACAAAGCAATCACCTGACTTAATTGAACCAATTGGCCTGTAAAAGTCAAGAGAAAAAGCAGCCCAAAGCTAGTGTTCCTGTTAGCAGAATGTTACAGCCAAACAATGATTCACCAACTGATCTTATTGTACACTGTGGTTGCAGTGCTTAGTAGCATAAATATCCCAGACAGCTTATTGTTTCTAAGAAAGTCTTAGGCGTAGCTAACTAACAGAACAAGTTTAATTGTATGTATTGTGCAAAGTGGTTATATAGTAATTCCCAAGATGTCTTTCAGAGGGTGTCTACACAAGATGCTTTCCTGTGTGTAGCAAACTAATTTGTAGGGGTGTGTGAAGCAGGCCCTAATCAATTTGGATTTGGATTCAGCCAGAATCAGGGACAGTGATTCAATTCCTTGATTTGGATCACTGTCCCTGATTTGATTTGGCCGAATCTGAATCTGAAGATTCGATGCTGATTCAGAGAATCAACGATTCAGATATAGACACAGCTTTAAATGTTTTTTCTACATACCTTGAGGTACCAGCACAGCTTGTGAACGCTGCGATGCTGGGGTGGATGGAGTGTCTCACAGGAGTGTGGAGCGGCCCTCCACATGCTCGGTGGTGAACCCAGAAGTGGACTGGAGGCATTTCCAGTCCCCTTCTGGGTCTGCCAGGGAGCATGCTGCCCCTCCCCCCCCCGGTGCTCCCCAAGCTCAGTGATTGGTCACGGGGGGACCCCAGGTGCCTCCCTCCAGACCCAGGAGGCACCAGTTGACGAGGGGGTGTGGGGGGGAGCCCCCGGCGTGCTCGCTGGAGGACCCGGAAGTGCACTGGAAGTGCTTCTGGTCTATTTCTGGGTCTGCTGCCAAGTGCGCTTGAGAGCCCTCCACACTTCTGTGGGACACTCCATGTGCCCCAGCATCGCAGCATTCACAAGCCACCTGCTACCTAGAGGTATGTAGAAAAAACATTTAATGCTGTGTCTATGTCCAAATCACCAAATCTTTGTGAATCTCTCCAAATTGATTTGGAGGGTTCTGATTTGATTCAGAGAGATTAAAGGGTCCTCTGATTTGTTTCAGATTCGGAGATTTGGCCGCCGAATCTCTGCTGAATCAAATCAGGGACTGAAGCTTTGCACAGCCCTACTAATTTGCTGCACAATAAAAAGGCATCATCTACAAGTGCATGGCAATTAGGGCACAGTAATTTACTGCAATGCCAGATAGTCCCCTCAGATACAAGTGGTATTTGGCAGCACAGTAAATTACTGTGCTTAAACGCACATGTAGACAAGTGACATTGGGATTAGTTTACTCTGGCTCAGATGAAGACAGTCTATTCAGTCTCCTTAATTGTACATGTAAACATACCCAGATGCTATCACAATTCTTTCCTGGAGTGATATGATCAATTCCAGGTGCAATATTATGAATTAAAATCCTGCTAATCAATTTATGCATATATTCTAAACACCCACATTCACAAATTATAAGGTCCTACTAGTGTTCAAAAAATTACTGTAAAAATATTTTTACAGCAATCCTATTGAATGATTCACATCATTACACACCTCTATAAATAAACCACCAGTATTCCCTTTGCCCATAACTACTTGGTTCACTTCGGTTACTAATTACAGTAGTTGTTATATAAACTTGAATCAGAGAATTTTTATATTCTCAAATGAAGGCAGTTTGAAAAGCAACTGTGTTTCTGCCTCTCAGGAGGGAGATAACACAGTGGCTCAGTGCCTATCAAATGGGGTTCTTCACCGATGATGGAATATGGTCTTGCTTCACAAAGCCCCAGAGATCTGACCATGTGTGGGGAAATCCAGGGAGAGCACACAATGAAATTTCAAATTCCAATCCACAGAAAGTTGACATGGTAGCTAATGCCTTTCTTCACACACAGGACACAGGTTCAGGGCTACTGGGTCTATAGCTATAAGCAGAGACGACCGTAGCAGGGTGCGGGGCCTGGGGCAAATCAGCCTGTGCTGGGCCCAGACGCAGCAGGATAGGGGCTGGCAAGTGACCAGAGGCAAAGCCAGCCTGGCTCTGCAGGGCCCCCCGAAGTGTGGGGCCTGGGGTAGTTGCCCCAGTTCGCCCCCACCTAGGGACAGCCCTGGCTATATGGTACCAAAAGCCCTACTACATTTGTATACTCTGAGCTCATTCAGAGGCCTCCTCTGAACTACATGGCTCCTCCTATGTAGTTGCTCTGAATCAGGGGTGTCCAACCTTTTTGAATGTGGGGCCAGATGATGAACTTTTTATCACCCAGTGGGCCGGCGAGCCATATTCAAAGATGTCACAGGAAGTGGTATCATATTAGGAAGTAATGTCACGTGACCTTTGACACCAATGAAGTTGCAGGCATTGACATGGTGCTGGTTGACATGGCATGCATGCCCGGGTTGACATGGTGCTGCAGGAGCTGCTTGGCTACAACCGGGTTGACCTGGTGCTGGAGAAGCCGCGGGGCCAGGCCTGGGTTAACCTGGGGCCCGCCTGGCCTGCTCGTGCCATGCCCGGGTTGACATGGTGCTGTAGGACCCGCCTGGGCAGAACTGCATTGGCATTGGCCAGGAAAAGCAGCATGCAGCTGAAGCCAGCTTCCCATGTGCTGCTGGGGATGGGAGAAGGCCAGCCAGGTCTACACCGGCCAGCAGAAGCGGTGTGCCACTTGGAACTGACCGGTGCAGGCTCGTCCCGTCCTGAGCGGCACACGGCTCCGCCACCGCTTCTGCTGGCCGGGGCAGACCCAGCTGGGCTCCTCCCGGCCCCAGTAGCTCCGCGGGAG
>NW_005842193.1:1373745-1376558 GCF_000455745.1 Alligator sinensis
GCTGTGGGTGGGTGCAGGGCAGGGCAGGGCAGGGCAGCAGGGCTAGCTTTAAGCAGGTGGGTGAGGAGGCAGGCGAGGGCCGGCAGTGCCAGCGGCTGCTGCTTGGTCTCCCACGCAGGACCTCTCTCCCGGGCCCTGCGGGGGTAAACAGCTCCCCTCCCCTCGCTGCCTGCCTTGCCGTGGCCCTGCTGCCGTGGCTGCAGCTCTGTGCGCCACAGCCACCACGACTCCACACTCCACAGCGGCGGCTCCGCAGTCCGCGCTGCTGCCATTTCCCTGCACTCCATGACGGCAGCTCCATGCCACTGCTGCTGCTGCGGCCCCGTGCCACCGCCCCGCAGCTGCTGCTGCCGCCGTGGCTCTGTGCTCTGCAGCAGCAGTTCCACGCTCCACGCCGACGCCGCTGCTGTGGCCCCGCCACCGCGGCTCACCGCGGGCCAGATAAAATGGCGGCCCACGGGCCATACGTTGGACAAGCCTGCTCTAAATGTTTCCATCTGGGGTGAGGGTTATAATGAGTGAGAGGACTCTACAAAGGCCACTACACTGGGCTGAGCTACAGCTTTGTTGTTTGTAGTGATTTCCTTTGAGTTTTGCTCCTAGATTGTCTTCGCCACTCATTGATTTGTACCCTAACATTTGGCTAGTGCTATGACCTGACTCACTCCATCAAATTTACTTTTCTAAATAATATTTGACACCTACATTTGTACTTATCTACATTTATAAGGCACACTGTCGAGTCCTACATCAGTTAAAAAAACATACAATATGCTGATTTGTTACACTAAATACCTGTTATCCTTAGTTAGCTCCTTGTGAAAGCCAAAGACTTTATTCCAAAAATACTTTTACAGGGAGAGAAAAGTAGAAGAACTTCATTTTAATGCTGATCACCTAATCTTACTTCCAGTAAATCAAAATTAGAAATAAAATTGTCCTATTACACAGTTGCAAAGGCAGTTAATTCTATTTCCATCAGATGTAGTGGCTAAAAATCACCTTAATCATAGACATATGATGTCTAAGCAACAGGTTTCTGGGTCAGCATAGAAATGCCAGTATGCACATAAGTATTAGCAAACATTCTGCTTAAATAGTGCCTCAAGACTGGCACTTAGTAGCCAGTTTCCAAGAGGACTTGAGTGGTAAATACATATATGGTATCTTTAGAATGTGAAAGTGACACCTTATCTGCAAGAAAATGACCCCTGTCTGGAAGAAATACCATATAAAGGTCAAAGTTTATCCTATGACATATTGCATTTGTTGACTATGATGGCAGTGTCCCTGTTGAATTCCTGGGTCTGTATCTAATCTAGCTCAGCACTACTAACAGTTCTTCAGATAAAGTTTTGTGTGTGGACTTAACTAGCCAGGGACAGTTATAGACCTTTACAGAGGTATAACCCCCAGGTTTCTTGCAAGGAACAGACTATTCTTAAGATTGTTTTGTTCTTTCACAGTGGGATATTTCTGTTGCTGTAAGCATGCCTGCTACTGCTCAGTAGGGTGCTTTAGGGTGGATTCTGTTAAATGATAGGGGGGGTCATTTCCTCTAAGATGCTAAACCTATGAGTGGCCTTAAGACCCCACAGAAAACCAGTGCTCAGCAATACCAACTTTTTGCTGCATCTTCTCTCCCAAGGCCTGGAGAGCAGGTATTCTTAGAGGATGTTTTAAGGCACTGTCTGACAGCAGACCATTAGCTACTGTATTTTTTTAGAGGCCACATTAAATGTCAGCACTAACAGGTGCTAGAAATGACTCCAGCTGCTCTTCTGGATTTGTATTTGTACATTCTCTGGACCTTCTGATGTACTTACCCTAGAAAGAAAGGGTTAATTAGTTTTAAGGCATGTACATGGGCCACACTGACATCCATGTGAGTTATTATATTCCTATTGACTAGAAGTGCTATGCAACAGCGGAGGTGACATGCTGCTGTACCTTGTACAAGGCTGTGGCTCTCTATTTAATTCGTCCAAGTTTAGATTGGTCAGAGTCACTAGAACTAAAAAGTGCAAGAAAGTGGAGATCGCTGGCTTGTCAGACTAGAACATATTTTTCCTCTAGGTAGCTTGGATTTTCTGTGTTTTTTAAAAGTTGAACATTTTTTCAGGATAGCTAAATGTGTGTCTGGTCACGCTAGAGTATATAATGCTGCTTTACAGATTGGTTTCTTTTCTCCGCCTCATCACTGGCTCCACAGAATCCCTTTCAGTTTCATAGGCTAATAGTGTCCAGACTCAGATTATGACTGACATTACCTGATGGGTTTAAAATACAATTTATGAATCTATCATATTGTTGCTAGTCAGGCATTAGCATCATGGTAACTGGCTCCGTTTTTGCTGATGGAATAATTTATTCAGCACAGTCAGAAGTAGGAGGAAGATCATGTCATAAAGCTTGGGCTAGGAGTCAAAAAGCTAGGTTCTAGTTCCAGCTCTATCACAGATTGTCTTTGTGATACTGAGCAAGTAATTCAGACTCACTTTTTCAAATGGGTTCCCCATTTATTTTAAAGGTATCATTAACTCATGTTTACAATGTACACTGAAACATTATGGGAGAAGTAGTTACAGAATGCAAAATATTATTGTTCATGTTCTTTACCCGTGTTTGCACAGTAACAATTTACCGCCTAGTGAATTATAGCACCTGTGCAACTCTGTACAACAGGTTAGGACAAAGAGAGAGGTTACTTAGTAACCTCGACCTAGTCGGCGACCTAGTGATCGATGGGAAGCTGGGTGACAGCGACCACGAGCTGATCACCTTCACCATCCGCCGAAAAGCTGGCAAGTCGG
>NW_005842193.1:1378025-1386982 GCF_000455745.1 Alligator sinensis
GCAGTGCTATGTTGGCTAGCACTATGGAAGAAAGAGACTTGGGGGGCATCCTTGACCACAAGATGAACATGAGCCTGCAGTGCGATGCTGCAGCTAGTAAAGCGACCAAAACGCTGGCTTGTATCCATAGATGCTTCTCAAGCAAATCCCGGGACGTCATTCTCCCCCTGTACTCGGCCTTAGTGAGGCCGCAGCTGGAGTACTGTGTCCAGTTTTGGGCTCCACAATTCAAAAAGGATGTGGAGAAGCTTGAGAGAGTCCAGAGAAGAGCCACGCGCATGATCAGAGGTCAGGGAAGCAGACCCTACGATGACAGGCTGAGAGCCCTGGGGCTCTTTAGCCTGGAAAAGCGCAGGCTCAGGGGTGATCTGATGGCCACCTACAAGTTTATCAGGGGTGACCACCAGCATCTGGGGGAACGTTTGTTCACCAGAGCGCCCCAAGGGATGACGAGGTCGAATGGTCACAAATTACTTCAAGATCGTTTCAGGCTGGACATAAGGAAGAACTTCTTTACTGTCCGAGCCCCCAAGGTCTGGAACAGCCTGCCACCGGAGGTGGTTCAAGCACCTTCATTGAACACCTTCAAGATGACACTGGATGCTTATCTTGCTGGGATCCTATGACCCCAGCTGACTGCCTGCCCTTTGGGCGGGGGGCTGGACTCGATGATCTTCCGAGGTCCCTTCCAGCCCTGATGTCTATGAAATCTATGAAATCTTAATTGAAACTGCAGGAGGAAATTTGAATTGATAGAAGGTAAAGTCTTCTGAAGCACTGATTGTAATGCCTGCTCTGACAATGCCGTTTAATGAATATAAATAAGGACCCTAAGTTTAGTCTCTGCCTTGATCTCTGGCCCAGCTGCAGTGATGGACAAAATTAATGATATTTTGTATCAATGCATAAACAAACTTTTTTTAAACTCCATGTTGAATTTATAAGAACGGCAGCCATCAGGGATCATGCAGATGGTTTGATTTCTGTTAAAAAGAAAGCTCAGTTTCAAGGCCTGCATAAGTTGGTGGTGCTCTTAACACTCATTTAAGCTGTGCCTTGAGCCCAGTGCCTTGAACCCAGGCACTGCTTAAAGGCAGGATGGGGAGCACCAGGATGGAATAGGGGCACTTCATCCACTTGTCCCTCTTCCTCCTTGGCTTCAGCTCCAGCAGGGGAAGGCACAGCTGCAGAGGCAGAGGCAATAAGGGGCATTCTGGGAAATGTCGTTTCTGCTGAGGTGAAGGGGAAAATATTCCCTAATTTTTTCTCCTACTGGAGACCATTGGTTTTTTTTTGGCCACTGAACACATGCCATCTCCTTTGGGTGACTGCTAACACACCCCCAGAATACAGGACATTCCCTTGGTGAGGGGTAGGACCACTCCCCCCCTCGGCCAATCAGTGGTGAAGGGCAGGGCCATTACCTCCTTGGCCAGTCAGCAGTGAGGGGTGGGGCTAAAGGGCCCAGTGATTCCCAACCTTTTTAAACCGTGGACCAGAAGTGACCGTGGACTGGCAAACTGCAGTCTGGAAGTGACCAGCATACTGCGGAGCGGCAGCCAACCCTTTTTTATACTCAGCATAAAAAAGGGTTGGCTGCCACTCTGCAGTATGCTGGTTACTTCTGGAGTTCTGGTCCAGCCGCTAACCCTCCTGTGGGCCGGAAACCAACCCTTTGCGGCCTGGTACCGGGCCACGGCCGAGGGGTTGGGAACCTCTGCCTTAGCCAGTCAGCAGCAAGGGGTGGGGCCACCACAAATAGACTATTTGGTCCATGGTCCCCATACTGATGAACATGCTGTGCCCTGTGAAATGAGGGAGAGCAAGTGCTAGGATCAACAGCAAGTTTGTGAGCCTCTGCAGTTCAGCCAGCAGGGAGCCTCACCTCGCTCCCCCTGCATCGTGGTTTCACATATCCCACAGCTCTGCCATTCTCTCCAGCCTTGAGAAAATGTGGCATAGCAGGTATGAGGCTTGAGCACCCCTCATGTGAAAGGGTACAGGCAGATTCCCCTCCCCAACTGGGATCTGGTCTCACTCCAGTGTGACAGCCAGAACCAGAGGGATTAATAAGCAATAACTATGTGCTTCTTGGAGGCATTTGGTATTTTGCCTAAACAGGTAATATTAGTTAATATAAGCTTGTAAGTTTGTAAACTGCAAATGTAACTTGTCTGTCATAAGTTTAACCAAAATGATAAATTAACTGTTCATGGAACTGACTGGGCCCCACAAGCAAAGCTGTAGCTGTGAGATTAGCTGGCCTAACGGTTTTTTGCTCAGGGTTCAGCCTTAGCAATAAAAACTGGATCTAACTGCCTGGCTCACCCAACACATTCCAGGAAAGCATATCCCAAGAAAGCATGTTCAATTGAAGCTTAAAAGGGGTTGGGATTTAGGTGGAGTGATGTCAATTTCAAACCTAAAGGTGCTGCATCATAATTTGCTTATTGGATAAACCTGAGTCTGGGTAGTAACCTTTTATGATAATTTAACACCTTTCAATTCCATAGGGTAACAGCTATAGGGCAATATTGTGAGTGGCCCTGAGGCCAACAGATTAACATAAGACTAGGTATAAAAAACACATGCATCAGGTGACCAGCAGGAAGGAAGGAACAGAGCGGTCATTTCTGTGTCGATCATCAGGGACGCCTGACTTCGCTGGAATCACTTGGCATGCACCTGGCATTGAGGGACTATCGATAAGTTGCCAACCCATGTCTGTCTATTTGTTGTTTTGAACAGCCCAGTGTGGCTAATACCCTTGCAGTGCCCAGTTGGCCTGCGACAGATCTATCTATCTATCTATCTATCTGTTATTATTATCTGTTGTTATTATTTACTATTAGCTCTTTTATACTGCCTTATCTGCTTATCGCGTTTATCTTTATGTTAACTGTTGTGTGTGTGTAAGCCATAATAAATTTGCCTTTATTCCACTCCCAGCTTTGCCTCCTCGATCCGAAACTGAATCAAACAGCCCAGTTGGCCTGTGATAAAACTGATACACTCACAGTGCCCAGCTGGCCTGTGACACTCCAGCTTGGGAGCCAGGGCACATATAGCACAGAGACCTCACCACCCCCCACATCAGCATTCAGCACAGACACTGGGCACATGGGAATCTGCCCTGGCCACTTTCTGGTCAGAGCTGGGCTGAGTGGGGTCAGTGGGCATTTGATGCCTGCAGGAGTGCAGCCAGCTGCCTGGTGAGGCCTTCTCTTCCTTCCCCAAGAGACAAGCTTGGGAGCCAGGGCACATATAGCACAGAGACCTCACCACCCCCCACATCAGCATTCAGCACAGACACTGGGCACATGGGAATCTGCCCTGGCCACTTTCTGGTCAGAGCTGGGCTGAGTGGGGTCAGTGGGCATTTGATGCCTGCAGGAGTGCAGCCAGCTGCCTGGTGAGGCCTTCTCTTCCTTCCCCAAGAGACAGACAGGTTTGCCTGTCCCAGAGGAGAAATATTGGCTTAATAAGCTAACCCAGTTGCCCAGGCACTCTTAGGCCCCTCTTTCCAAAGCATTCCCTTCCCATTCAGCTGGACACCCCAAGGACTCACTGAGATGCTCTATTGGTGCAAAGATGGTGACAAGCATCCTCCTAGTCCCACCAGCATTCCAGCAGATACAAATTCAGTGCTCCACCTGCCTGCTCTCAAAGCCATTACCTTGTGCTGAGGCACAGGGATTGGGGGGGGAGGGGTACAGCCCAGCTTTGCCAGCTCAGCTTCCCTCGGGGCCCAGGCCCACCAACACATGCCCAGGCCACGGTCAGGGTGCTCAGGCATGGAACAGTGCCTTGGCTCTCTCTAGGGTAGCCATTGGTCCTGTTTTATACCAGGCCATCCTGCTTTTAAACACTTTGTCCCCTATCCATTCTTGAATGAGGAACGGACTGCAAAAAGTCCTGTTTTCCAGTTCATTGGTGGAAATGCATATAAATCATTTGTCCTCATGATTCTACTGGCTGTGCCTAGAGGTAAGGCAGTACACAGCCAGGAGGAGCAGGGTTCCAAGCTGGCGAGGGAAGGAGGGAAATGGAGGATTCCACAGGCTGGTAACTCTGTGCCTGTGCGAGGAGCCATGGCTGCAGTGCACATGCAGGCACAGTGAGAGCTGAAGTACTGTTGCATGCCTGAGCTCATACATGCTTACAAGGCTGCATATTGTGCTGTTGTAGACGTGGCAACATGGCGTCGATCTTTCTCCTCTTTAATTCTACTTACACTTTTAACCTTGGGGATTTTAAAAATCAAAGTACACTATGTAGAACATGTAGCAGGTAGTTTCAGCAGCTGGTTTTATTCAAGTTAAATTGAAGTAGGAATCCAACCTAAAACTAGAATTCACACTGTAACCATAGCACAGTATATATCTCTTCATCTGTATGGTGCCTAGAACAGTGGGGACTTAATCTTGACCATGGTTTCCAAACCATCCCACATTACAAACGGTACTACTACTATCCATGACAAAGTTTCCAGAACATAGTATTGACAACCAGAGTGTTTAAAAATTAGTTAGGTCACAAAATGCATAAGACCATCAATCATGAGGTTTGAGAGAGAATTTGAATTGTGCCTTTTGAAACTTTACAGTGCAGGTTGTCAGGCTTTTCTTAACATGCCTAAGGGCTAGAAACCTACTAAAAATACAGCTGACATACTGTTGTATGTATATGAACCTTGTGCCTGGCGCTTGAAGAAAAAAACAAATAGCATGAGATTTGGTAATGATGGGTTGATAGACTGAATATGGGTGGCATAGGGCACAATTTGACAATCTGAATCCAGACAGATGCGCATGATTCATCTCAGTAATTCTGAGAAAAATTAGAATTCACACTGGACTTCCCTTTGATTGTGTCAGGGGTATGTATTATAGGGTCTTGGTCCCTGTCTGGTCAATGTTTTCCCCTTGTGTCAGATCTTACTCTAAGGATGTTGGCGTTCTCTCCCAGCTATCTTCTGCCTCAGTGGTTCTCACCTGCCCTGACTTGATGTTTTTCTACTGGGGGAGTTGGTCACACTTGGAGAGTTTTGCCAGTCCCATGCGATGGGGTGGAGGGTCAGTTTATGGGGCTCTTTCTCCCCTACACCCCACCCTTACCACCACTAATGGTTGTTTCACCTGGGTACTTCCCTACTCTCGAAAAAAAAGAAAACAACCAGCCAGACCTCTTCACAGAGTTGGGGTGCACCCCCTTAGGGGTCACTTAATCTCCAAGTAAATGTTCAACGGAAAAAAAATACAGAGGAAAAAAGGTATGCTGAGGACTGTCTGTCCAGTCTCTTACCCCAGTGCCCATATTTCCTGGCCTGTGATGAGAATTCAGACCTCTGAAGGCTCACCTGTCTTGAGGCCTTCAGAGTATAGGGCCCTAGGCAGTCTTTGCCCTCAGTAAAATGATCAGTCCAAGCTGTCCTGGCCCCCAACAGGGCAAGTGAGCCTATACCATCCTGGCCCTCAACAGGGCAATCAGTGTAATTGGCATAGCTGGGAAGTAGGCACAAAAGCTAAAGAAAAAAAATCATACCACAGAGAAAAAGCGGGGAAAAAAGGGAAAAAAATGCTGTCCATGTATGGCTAAATGCCCAGACCCTCAGTGAACCCCAGAAAGTCCCTCTGCAAAAAAAAAAAAAAAAAATCTTCACAATGCCTTCCCATCGCTGCTTCTCTGGAAGCTCCCTCCAACTTCACGGACGTGGCCTACACCCCTGTCAGCTGCACAGGCAACTGGTAGGGGAGACACAGGGGGGCACATGCCCCCCCTGAGATTGGCCCCTGACTCAGCACCGCTCAGGATGGGGCAGTTTTTTTGCTGTGCAGGCTGGCAGTGTGTTTTGTGAGGTGGGGGCATCAAGCCATGGCACAGAAGTATAGGAGTGGATATGGGGCTTTTGGCTTGCCCCTGGGCCCGTCCACAAATTGTGCCACACCAGATTCAGGAGGCACCAGTCATCCCTGCGGCTGTACCTCCTTCAGTGGTGGTCCTCTGACCACTTGCCTTTCCCCCAAGCACCTCTGCTCCATTAGTGTTAGCAGGCAGGTGCCAGCTGGAGAGCTTCCCTAGCATCCTAACCTCATGATATGTGGTATGATAGGAGGCTCTCCCCAGCTGCCTCTCTCTGGGGCCAGAAGTACTTGCCAGGTCTCACCGCCAGCAAATCACAAGGGAGCACTCACTCTGGAAATGCCACTAACCATTCTGCATCCGTGTCCTGTCCATCTGTCCCTGTCCCTGTCCCTGTCTCCCCCCCCCCCCGGGGGGTTCTCTCTTCTCCTGAGGTAAGTACAGAAGATTTATTCTCTGTTCTGGGACCTGTCCTGGCCCCTAAGCTTCTTCCATCACAGACTAACTCTATAGATATCCACCCAAATCAGCCATGGCCAGCCTGGTGACTCCAATCTTCAGACACTCCTACCTACTCAGAAACTGATAACTTCTAGAGGCCAAGCTCTTAATGTCAAAAGCTTCTAATAGACAACAGATGAAAAGCATTCAACATAATTGTATTCATAAGCTAAGTTACCACATCAGAAGCTACTTCAATACATGATGATATGTAAAGAGCTTTTCATCTTTAAAGTATTTTACAAAAAATAAAAATTTCTTATAATCTTTGCCAGGTAAATTCCATAAGGAAGCATTATCTCAATTTTTCAGGTGAAAAAAACTAGTAGTGATTCAGTGACCTGCTTAGAAGCCATGGAGCAAGTCAGTATTAGAGCCAGGATAAGAACCTAGGATTTTGTGTCTCCTCAGTCCTGTACCTAGACCACAACATAGTTCTGTTTCTTAATGGGACAGTCTTAAAGCAGCACACTAGACCATTTAGTTACCTCTGACTTTCCCACAGCCCATAAAAGTTAATGAAAAAACTGCCACTGCCTTAATTTGGCTTTGGATCCAAACTAAGCCGACACTGGAATTGGTTTAGTTTAGCATGCAACATCCAGTAAATGTTGAATAACTAACATTATTAAAATGTATATATTTACGTAAAATCCCAGTGTTGTAGAAAGTGATGGTGGTATCCCATTTGGTACTTGGAAACACTTAAGAACCTTAGTTTCTATGACAGATCTGTTTCTAATAACTAGGGATCTTTCCAAAACCAGAAGGCAGGTGGCCAATTTCATGGGCAGATCACAGCACCACCCCCACCCCATTCCTCTGATTGGCTGAAGGGCCCTGGTAGTCCCACCCACCCCTGCAGATTGGCAAATGGCCTGAAACCATTGCTTAATTACCCTGATTATACCCACGGAAATCATTAATGGAAACATTATTAAGCAATCTAGGCATTTAATTACACTCTAAACTGAAATGTCTCATGAAATTAAAGCTGTACACAACATGAATTGTAATTAATACCATGGCTATACTATAGAACAAATATTTTGAAATGGTCCATTAATGAAAACCGCTTTGTCTTTTATGATAGCTTGAATGAGGCAAAATAAGTCAGTTCTCTTGAAGTATGGAAGGCACTTTTAACCTAAATTTGCTTGAATCTGTCCTATTTACACAGATTAACCTAAGTTAATATTTTTGCTCCCGAATTAATGTTTTTAGCTAAAGTTAAAAACAGTCTTCAGGGCTGTGAAATAGGAATTACATTAAGAGGTGCAGCTAACAGACAGCAGAATTGCAGAAGAATGGATAACTTAATCAGCATCAAGCATCAAGACCAGTAGAAAAGGAGAGAGGTTTGTTAACACCCATGGAATAAAGAGTTTAGAAAAAATCAGTTAGATCATAACAAGCCATGAAGCCAAGTGACTCTCTTGCCATTGCCTGAGTAGAAATGCTGCTGCCACTACCAAACAGTTAGTTTTAAACTTTAGGTGGACCAAGAATCAAAGGTGGGATGTGACTGCATATACCATCCTGGATTCACCCCTGCTTGCTGCCACTGCCATTGCCACCATTGCCTCCACTTCTGCAGCCACTGGCCCTCTGTATCTGCTACTTGCCCCACAGATCAGGCCCACAATTAGCAGCACAGTCTGATCCAGCCTGGGACACAGAGTAAGTTTGATACGCCTCACTTAAAAGATAAGGATCTATTGATCAAGTAAACCTCACCAACTACAGAGAGCAGCTTGTTTAGCTATGGGGAAAACAAGCTGCTCAATGCATTTTGGGGGTCCACACAGGTTGTATAGGAGGCTTTCACCTCTGTAAGCTCTGCTTGGAGCTTGAGTTACAATTGCCTACTTTGCAGTAACCTGTGTAAAATGAGCTAGCGATCTCTGTCAAGTTCCTGCTGGATAAGAGTGCTCATGTAATTGGGAGGTAATGCAGCTACAGTCCTTTCAGTCAGACTTACCAGGGTGCCAAGTCAGGAACAGAAAACATTAGCAGTATGTGTGGGAAAGATTACCCCACCGCTGCCTGTGCTGCAGCCATTCTAGGGATAAAGAGGAACTTCATTTTCTGGAGAACTGATCCTACACCATGCTTTCTGTTCAGGGTTCCCTGCAGTGGTGACCTTCGGGTTCTTGGGGCCCTGGGCAAGAAAGTCATTTGGGGCCCCTTAGAGCAGGGACGGGCAATTATTTCAGGTGGAGGGCCACTTACTGAGTTTTGGCAAGCCATTGAGGGCCGCATGACAGGTAGCCAGGGGCAAATAAATATTAATTTTCTCAATTTTTTAGGGGCCCTGTGGGCCAGATAGAATGGCCTGGTGGGACACATCTGGCCCATGGGCCGCATTTTGCCCGCCCCTGCCTTAGAGGATTAATTTTGATGATCTATAAACAAATTGGATATTTTCAATTTCAATTTCTCTTTGCCCTATCCATGAAACTACAGTGAAAGTATCTTAATACAATATTGATAATACAAATAATCAGTGTAATTAATTTTTATAAAGTGTGGGGCCCTGGGCAGTCACCTAGTTTGCCCTCCCCTAAGGCTGCTACTACTCCCTGCCCAGGGTC
>NW_005842193.1:1386992-1388885 GCF_000455745.1 Alligator sinensis
CCTTCATTGTGAGCCTTAGACCTCACTCCCACTTTGGTTTTTATTTTTTCATGCTCTCAAGCCTCCTACTTGATCTGTGTTCTCTTGACCCCTTGTCTCCAAGAAGTTCTTTGAAGTTTCCAGACATGGGAATCAAATAGGATTGAAGTGTAAGCTCATTTAAAAATCATTTTTAAAGCTCCCAATACAATATATAACTTTTTTCTTCCATAGATTTACAGAAGTGTCATTTGACTTTTAAAAAGTTGCACATTTTATATCAGTACAAATTTGTGGATTATTTAAATATTGAACTGTTTGCTTTGGGAATTGAAATCAACTGATCAACACCAGCCAGAACACCTTTGTGATAACATGACTAAACAAAAGTGTACAGATACTTTTAGATAATAAAAATCCAAATGACATTGCAGGAGGTTTATTTCCCCTTGTAATGAAGTAGATCCATTTCTATCACTATAATTAATTTATACAAGAGGGGAAAATCTGATATTGCAACAATTTAGCTTTTTTTAACTCAGAGTAGTTACATATAGCAATGCTGAGAACTCAGACAATTTAAGATTGCATTTGGTAGTAATGAGCATGACTGGTATAAATCATTGATTTTTAAAAATGAAATGGCATTCCCCCAGTCATTTAGCATAACCAAGCAGTTGATTTTTATGCTAAAGTAATTTATTATTGATTTTTAGGCCACATCCATTTTTTAAAAATACTTTTCAAAATTTGGATATTAGTCACTCATCAGTTTACAGACAACAAAATGTGAAATGCTGGAAGGGAGATTCATAGATTGTTAGGGGCTGGAAGGGACCTCGGAAGAGGTTTTAAAAAAATTAACACAGGCTGAGACTTCTTGTTAATTTTACCTGACACCAATTACTGAGCTTCCCACATTTGCTAGAAACTATTTACCACAAGGCTAGTGAGTCTGAACTAGCACTTGCTTCCTGATCAGTTCAGCCCATTTTTTTTCTGAGCTGCAGTGTCCCAATCTCAGGTTTTAAAAAAATAATTCTGCAACAAGGATCAAATTGTTTTCTAACCCCATGGAACAAGCCCAGCACTGTGGGAAGCACACAGGTATTATCCCAGAGAGCTTGCAGTCTAAGGGCCTGCTTTCCTGACCTCAAGGCAGCTGAATCAAACCTCAATAGGCAGAAAACAAGAAGGGCAATGTGCTGAGGAACCCAGAGGGAGGAATAACTTGAAGGAGGCTCTTGTTTTTATTATTTTGCTACTGTATTTTTAAACTTTGCATTTCCTACTTGTGAATGGGGAAGAATAAATGAGACTTTAGGTGTGAGTGGAACACAGAAAGGGCTATAGCTTGGCAAACCAGAGTGCCTTTCTTAGCCTAGTAGTATTCAAATCCACATCTCGCAACTCCCAGAAGGGCTCCAGCTACCAAGCTATAGCCTATTTGTGGGGTAGTGGACAGTGTGTTGCCAGATTTGCCCGTTGCTTTGGGGTGTGCTCATTTATTACGGGTATGTTTCTGGGGTCTCTGTAATTCTATCAATGTGCTGCTTGTGTTACTTGTATTTCTATATGGAGCTGTATCTCTCCCTTCTGCAAGTCCTCACCCCCAATGGAGCTATCTTGCAGGACTCAGTTTCACTGGGGCTGGGTTCCTCCAACCACTGAATTAGTCAAACGCATATACGCACATACACACTCATTAACAGGGCCGCCTGAGCCAGGTCAGGTTATTCAGCATTGACAGGCTAACACCCTCATATGCCTTGAACTCAGTTCTTCAGGACAACAATAAAATGCAGTCAAACACAAGTACATGGGTTAACAGAGCGCATCTGAGTCAGGCTGGGTTATTCAGCACTGGCAGGCTTCCACCCTCTTGTGCCTTGAACTCAGTTCATCCCTTATTTC
>NW_005842193.1:1388939-1404262 GCF_000455745.1 Alligator sinensis
CATACACACATGCTAACAGTATGTCTGAGCAGGCTGGGTCCGATCAGTACTTTTAGCTGATACCCTCATGCGCCTCAAAACTCAGTACGTCCCAATCTCTTGTCACAATGGTCCTAGTAGTAACTCCCTTGATGAGCAGATCCCACTGTAGTTTTGGGCATTACAGGGATCTTTGGCTGGGGTAAAAGAAGCATTACTGCAGAGCAAGTGGGGAGGTCAAGGAGAAGGAAGAGTAAGTGAGGTTCACAAAGAGAGTATAGCAACCAGCTTGACCCTAAAAGTTATTTATTGCCAGATATATAAACGTATGATAATACCAGTAGTAATAGCCATGCAAGGGAGACAAATAAAACAATTACAATATTGCATAGTTTCAGTTAGGTATGTGGGGAAGCGTAGCTCAAGTTTGATCAGCAGAAGTCCAGTTTAGAAAGCTGTGCCTGGAATAAGAAAGCAAAAGTCGGGTTCCTGGAGTCAGAGAGAGAGAGAGCAAGAGTTGGGGTCTCACCACTCAGCAAAGCTTGAACCAGTCGAGGTTCCCAGGCATTTGTTGGAGCTTGCAGACAGGCAGAGCCCTCAGCACAATTAGTGGAGGGACTCCAGGCAGAAAAAGGAGTGGAACTGGCGCAGCTTTTGGATCTAAGCACCAGGACGGAAACTTGAGCTTGGGTAGGGGTTTTTGTAGAGAACTAACAAAGGCTCAAGGGAGAACACTAGGTTTGTTTATGGGTAAACAATGGCTCATGTGCTGGATAGTAGGAGCTGATCACTCCTGGCTATGGGTGGCATTACTCTGAGGGAACTCACAATACAGACAGGCAGATTCAGTGTTTGGGTACCAGTAAAGGAGTCATTACTAGAATTGGTCTGATAAATGCTGATCTGGGTGTATGCAGACATGGGTTGATTAGCATTTGGAGCAGGGATCCCCCATCATGCAGTGCTCCCCTGCTTCTCTGGTTCCAGAATTCAGTGCAGTCCTTGCCTTGGAATCTCTGTTCTCCATCCTGAATGCTAATGAAGGTGCTTTCCTGTCCCATCTCTCATGTAAATGAGACCAGGGGAGTTACTTCATTCCTATCACCCTTGTCTGGAGTGCTTCAGGAAGATTTTAGATTATTTATCCTAGAGAGAAAGAAAATGACAAAGCAAAAAAATGTAAAGTTCAATCAAATGCACACATGGACCTCCAGTGGACATTAAGCTTCTTGCTTTTGGGTTTTATGAAATAAAATTACTCCTGTTTCTTTTCCCTTTCACATGGTGGTAACCCTTTCTTCTCGTTCTCCGACACTGTTTTTCTAACCTGTATGTTCCTGCATGTTAAAAGGGATTGCTTATAATTTATGTGAAGTAGATTCTCTTTTTAGGCTGCTGGACATAAAAGAGATCTTTAGTTGTTTCTGACTTGGCAGCTCTTTGACTAATTAAACACAGACCAATATCACCATGCAGCATGTCCCAAGGGCCTGATCTGGAATTTGTATTTGCAGAAGAGGTTAGTTACATCTTTATTGGTCCCAGTGCTCCACCATTTTTCTGACCTCTCAATCCTCTATACCTCTCCACTACTGACACATGTAGCATATCAGAGGCTGGTTCTCAGGCAAGTTGATCTACTCATTGCATAAAGCCAACAAACAAACCCAATCTACAGTAGAGTGGCTGAAATTCATGACAAATCTTCTCAAAACACAGAAATACTATCTTATACACTAAAACAGTGACTGTGTAATCTTGGAGCATAAGTGCATTTTACATGAGAGCACCAATGTGCCTGTGACACACAATGCAAAAGTGCCCGCATGCTTGCATATATTAGTTAGGGATTATGGCACAAAGACTTTACGTCAGGAAGGCAAATGCACATTGTTACTACATTTTAAAAATCCACTGAATTACTGTATAAATCAGATTCAACATTTATTTTAATGAATGCCCTGTCATTTATCTCCCAGGTGACTCTCAGCAGTTGCTGGAGTTTTATATCTAATTCTTGGAGACTCCAGGGCAATCCTGGATGGTTGGCAACCCTAGAGACTGTCCCTCCTGCCCCAGGAAACTCCAGCTGGGGTCTGGGGTCTGGGAGGAGGATTAAACACCCCTTCCCCCACTGAAATTTACTGCTGGCTGCAACTGTAGACTGCAAATCTCAGATGCACCTAGAAGTAGGAAGAGCAAGTGATAAGCAAACTTGCAGAGTCCTGCTGCTGTAATTCTGGACTACAAATCCCAGAGTCCTCAGGAGCAGCAGGAAGAAGAAGTGAACACACGGCCAGAGAGCCTTGCTCTAACACACCTAGGCTTTTGGCCTGTGCCACTGCAGGCTTGTGGCTGCATTTCCTGAATCAAAGGTAAATGTCTGTTCACTTCTGTTTCAATTTAATCTGTGCAGTTTAGACTAACCTGCAAAAACTGAATCAATTCAGCCTCAGACTTTTTCACTGTCTGTGCTTAGCCTTTGTGTTTGTGGGTAAACAAGATGATGGCATGATGCTACATTCTGGTAAAAAACAAAACCAGATTAGGAACAGTTTGAAGAAGAAGAAAAACAATGTCCATTCATTCAGTTTGGTTTGGGATGTATTGTGTTAGATCAGGGATGGGAGAGGCAACGCAGCAACAGATAGGGCAAGAAGCAGAAGGCAGAGCAGCAGATGGGCAAGGGAAGGGGATCGGAATGGCACTTGGGGAGGGTAAGGAGCTAATGTGTGAAACACCAGCCAGAAAGTTTGGCCCTCACTATTTTAGGGGATGTATCTGCACAGAAGTGGGCATAGTCCTGGCTCCAGGGGATTGTCATTCTATTGGTATGATTTGGGGAGGGCTAGATTACTCAAGAGTGTTGAAATAGTTATTGAATTATACAGATCATTTTAGACAAGTGACAAAACCCTTTACACTATATCCCCCCATTATGAATCCTTAGTAGATCAAAAACTACTAAAAAAACTTTAAAATGCTTTAAAGAATGTATTGGGACAGTTTTTTAATATTGCTTTCTACACCCAGATACCTGTGTTGCCATGAGTCCTAAAGTCTGCTGTTCATTCTGGGCCTTCAGGCATTGTAATTCAGTGGGGGAAATTCCATGTTTGAGGCAAGGAAAGAAATAGTTTTGTGCCTGTCAGATGTAAAAGAAAAAGCACCAAATGCCTGAAGCTGCTTATAAGTCTTGACTCTTAATAGCCATATAGGAGATGGATTAGTGGGCAGAGTGCAGGGGAGTCGGCCAAAGATTCATGTTAGCTTCAGTTTACCAGGATTTCGCAGTTTATTCTTCACCAGTTAAATGCTAAGCAGTAATAATTATTATGATGTAGGATAAGCAGAGGCCTCTATCATAGTTATCCACTCTGCATGTTGGGAATACATGTTGATGTGATGTGGTACATTATACTAAAATTCACCAAACTCCCCTCTCTACCCTTCTCCCAAGAAGGAAATGAAGGAACAGCCTTACAGTATATACAGAGCTCTGGAATAAATATAAAAATGTGTTTCTGAAAGTAGTGCTTGGTGGTCAAGTCCCTAGGGTGTTTAAGGGACTCCTAATAATGGCTTAGGCTCCAGAGTCCTGCTTCCTGCTGGTTCAGGTTGTACATGCACACTACACAAATGGGCAGGCTCCGGGTTCTGAAAGTCATACTACATAATAGGGCTGTGTGTAGCTTCGTTCCCTGATTCAGTTCGGTGGAGATTCCGCCCGATTTGGTGGCTGAATCTCTGAATCAAATCAGAGGACCCTTTAATCTCTCCAAATCAAATCGGAACCCTCTGAATCAATTCAGAGAGATTCGGAAAGATTTCTGAGCTGCACTGGTACCTCAAGGTACATAGAAAAAACATATAAAGCTGTGTCTATGTCCGAATCACTGATTCTCTGAATCAGCATCAAATCTTCGGATTCGGCTGAATCGAATCAGGGACAGTGATCCAAATCAACGAATCAAATCACTGTCCCTGATTCAGGCCAAATTTGAATCGAATAGGGCCTGCTTCACACACCCCTACTACATAATAGGCAGACCAGAGAGCTTAGTAGACAATTAAGCAGGATACTCATAGTGTATTAGGTAATATACACAACTGAAATATTGAAATGCACAATGTATATTTTAATGGACTATTTCCAGAATAAGAGATACCAGTAGTGTCATGCATTGTGTTTGGCCTTGTTCTTGATGTTGGATGAACAGTCCTACTGTTTCATTTTCATTGCATTTTATACAGTTGGTTTTTTTTTATATAGCCCATGTAACATCAATTTTCGATTTCCTTTGAGTTATGGTTTAATCAGCTGTCCACCCTTTTCTTTTTGATAAACTACAAGAGATTAGCATTAGTGGTGCTATAAGAGTACACTTAATGCACTGTTAAAAAAACAAAATAAAGCCTTCCTAATTGGTTCATTGAATATGTTATTTTTAGTCATCTCAAGGATTTCTCATTTATTTCCATGCAAGATAGTTTCCTATTTCTTTGATTTCAGGTGAGTGTTTGGGATGCTCTTCAACAAAGCCTTTGACGAACACAGTCCAGCTTATGGATGCTGCAAAAGCATCTTGCTTAATTAGCTAGTTCTTATTCACATTTAGGCAGTATTAAGCTCCTAAAATGATGACTGATATCAAGGTTCTTTACACACTCCTGCAAAGTTAAAGGATGTGCGGTAGAGTCTGACTGAGCTCTCTGAAGACTAGGGAAGGTCACTGTAGCATTGAGATTGAGTTAGGTGAGGATGGTTTTGGAAATGGGTAATATAAGAAGGTTTGAGCAGTCGGAGGACTGTTTTAGGCAACAGACATACATTGATCTGGGCCCATATTCTTTCTTAGTGGCGGTCCTCTTGTGGTCCAGAATACAAGCTTTCTTTGTCATAGTCATCTGTACTGGGAGTAAATCAATGCCATGATTTCTACATGCATTTGAGGACAATATAGCAATAGTCTGCAATAGGGATATTGTTCCCATTCATTTCCACACAATGTTATCTTTGAGGTTTGAATTATCATTTACATTACAACATTTGCAATTTTACTGACAGACAAGATATGCAAAAAGGGACAATAGTACTACAAGTAACTGACTGTCAACAGTTCCTTTGGTGTTACAAATGGGTGGAGCCTGGATTGTGGACAAAATCTGGAAGAGCCCTTATTTTTCCAAATTGACCTAAGTCTCTGATACTACCTCCTCAAAACCCCACCACGGAGAACTTCTTGAAGAATGAGGAGACATGGGAGAGAGGGGAGTGTAATACCATTTTACTTAAATCTAGGATGAAGGGGTTTTCCCCATTCAGCATGGGAGAAAAAATCCTTGTCTTAGATTCAAGTATAGGACAGGTAAACATCTCCTGTTGGAGCCAGGGTGGCCCATGAGGCAGGTGGAGGGTGCATAAAGTTGGGCAAGAGCAGGGGAAGGGGCACACAGTACAGAAGGGATTGTGGGAGGACAAGGCACATGGACCTGAGGGAAGTGCAGGGAAAGGGATGCACAGTGTAGGGGAGAGAGCAGGGAAAGAGCACATGGTGTTAGGGGGAGCATGGAGAAGTGAAGTGTGGAGTGAGGGCATGAACGTTGCATGCTTCCCGAGGCTGGGGGGGTAGGGCGAGTTCCCATAGGTGGCAGCAGAGGCATGGTGGTGGTGAGTGGAGAGCTCCTGCAGGCGGCAGCAGCAGTGTCAGCAGTGGAGACAGACCGAGCAGGGAGCTCCCACAGGCAGCCATGGCGGTGTCGGTGGCAAGGCGGGGGTGGTGAGTGGTGACTGCCTGCAGCTGCCATTGGCCGTGGTCAATCACAGGGGTTGTACTGCCAATCTCGGGGTGCACATGCACCTGTGTGGACCCCCTATTCATCACCAGTGAACAAGGGGAATGCGGAAAAGGGCACAGGGGGAAGGGATGTGCAGAGCGAGGGAAGCACAGGGAAGGGGGCGTGTAGTGCAGGGGGAGCAAGAGGAAAGGGATGCACAGAGCAAGGGGAAGTTTAGGGGAGGGACACATTGAGTGAGGGGAGTGCAGGAAAGGGATGTGTGGAGCAGGGGAGGAAGCTCCGGTGGCTTTGAACCTGATCCAGGCTGGAGGCTGGAGCAGAAGCAGAGCTGGCGTCTGTGCCCCTGGTGGAGACAGTCAGACCAGCTGCAAAGGTAAGTGGGTAGGGAGGGGTCCTGGCTCCAGAAGGGGCAAGTGGAGAGGGAGGAAGACACTGTGGGGGTACAGGTGGCAAGGGGGACACAAGGGGCATGGGGCAAGCTGTCTGTCCCCCAGCCACTGCTGTCCCTGTGGCAGTCATTTGGGTGGGGTAGGTGGCAAGTTGAAGAGGACTATTCAATAGTTAGATTCTAGATATGGAAAATTAAAACAAATTTATAATTTTCCGTGTCTAGAATCTAATTATTGAGGGGTCATTGTGACAGGACTGGCCCTCAGAGGCAGCTTTGATGCTCCTGGTGCCACATGGATCCTGGCCTGCTCCAGCTCCTTGGGCTCCTTTTCTCTCACCTGCCATGCCTTGATGGAGTAATTTTATTATAAAAAGGAAGGCCGCCCCAGGATCTCAAGAGCAAGCCCTCATCTGTTCTTCAGCCGGCAGGTCCCTCCAGGCCCCACTGATCCCAGTCCTGCCCCTCAAGCACTAAGTGGTACCCTCCTGGTCCTGTCACCTGTTGCCTTAAGGACTATTTATGGTCTCCTTCTCCCCCTACAGCCATGCCAATGCCTCACAGCTATTACTACATCCAGATTCAGACTTTTGTAGAGGCCTCAGCGCTCTTGGCTTTAGCCCCGCTTTTCTCTGGCTGTAGGCTTTCAGCCCTGACCCACTGATTCGGGCCCAGCTCCCTCAGCCTCAGCCCTCTCTTGGTATCTGGTCTTTGAGTCCTTTGGCCCCGTCTTACACCTTGTCTCAGCCACCCTGGCCTCCCTGACCCAGGGCAAGAATGCTTTTGATTCAACTGCCTCTAAAGTATTTGAGTTTCTGCAACATGCAGCCCACAGGGTCCCAGACCCTGGAAGGGCTCTATATTGGGTGCCCCTGCAGCACCCCTGGCCTCCAATCCACCCGTATCAGCCCCAGGAAGTCATCCTCCCACTTTACTCAGCCTTGGTGAGGCTGCACCTGGAATTCTGCATCCAGTTCTGGGCTCTGCACTTTAGAAAGGATGTGGAGAAGCTTGAGAGAGTTCAGAGGAGAGCCATGTGCATGATTAGAAGACAAGAGAATAGGCCATATGAGGAGAGGCTGAGAGCCATGGGACTCTTCAGCCTGGAGAAGCGAAGGCTCATGGGGGACTTGGTGGCAGCCTAAAAGTCTATAAAGGGTGTGCATCAGGAACTGGGAGAACGTCTGTTCACTAGGGCACCCCAAGGGAAGACAAGTCTAATGGTTACAAACTCCGGGAGGACCATTTTAGGCTGGACATAAGAAAAAACTTCTTTACCATCTGAGTCCCTAGAGCCTAGAATGACTCCCCCCAGAGGGGTGCAAGCACCTACTCTGGACACTTTTAAGAAACAGTTGGATGCCTATCTTGCTGGGATCATTTGACCCCAGCTGATTTCCTGCCCCTTGGGCAGGGGGCTGGACCCAATGATCTTGTGAGGTGCCTTCCAGCCCTAATGTCTATGAAATCTGAAATGAGAACAAAAACGCAAGCCCCACTGGTTCCTATCAGATGGCTCTCCAGCCACCCACAGGGGTTTCCATTTTGGTCTGATAGCTGGCCTGTCTTTCTCTGGTGGCTCAGCTGTGCTGCTTGTAGTTCGTTGTTCCCTTGCAGCCTAGATGTCTACCCCTTGTGCAGCTTACTGCTTGCAGCTAGCTCTTGGGGTAGTCACCCCCTACCAAGGTAGCCCTTGTCCTTTCATTATGGGTCTTTTGACTTACTGGTGGTAGCCCTGTAGCACAGGGGTGGGAAATGTATGGCCCGCGGGCCAGATCCAACCCACGGAGGGTCTTTGTCTGGCCTGCATCAGATCTCTTGATTCCCGCTTGGCTGAAGGGCCATCCAGCCTCTGGTGCGTCCTGCCGCCCCGGGCATGCAGCAGGGCTGGGGGGACTGCAACTGGACTGCCTTTCTAGGCAGTCCAGGTGGTGGTGGCTCCTTCCAGCTGCCACTGCCACTGGCCTCAGCTCCGTGGTACCAGCGGGGACCCGTGGGCACATCCCTGACCGTAGCCCGCCCCGCCCCTGCTCCATACTGCCCACCCTTGCTGAGCAGCAGCAGTGGTGGCTGGGCAGAAGCTGCTGCTCCACCCTGGGGCAAAATGGCCCCACCCCCTCACTGCTGCCGGTCAGTTCTTGCTGCATTCATCTGGAGCCTGCACCTGGGCTGCCCTGCAGCTCCTCTGCACTGTCACCGCTGCCCCATGGGGTGGCCTGGAGGCAGCAGTGATGGCAGCAGAGAGGAGTCACAGGGCAGCCTGGGTATAGGCTCTGGGCAGCTGCAGCAAAAATGACTCAGCAGCGGTAAAGGGGATGGGCTGCCCTTCCTCTGCACCAGCAACAGCTTCTGCCCAGCCACTGCTCAGTGTGGGTTGGCGGTGAGGGCCGAGCTTGGGGCAAGGCCGTGTGCGTGGGTTCCAGCTGGTCCGCTTCGACGGGTGAGTCTGGAGCGGGTGCAGGCCGGGTTGGGGCTGGGGCTGCATGTTGTTGGTGGTGGCAGGGAGAAGCCACAGGGTGTGTGGGATCTGGGCTGTGGGGCAGGGGGTGTGCTGATCAGCTCAAGGGGGCATGTGGCATCTCCTGGATCAGCTCCTTTGCAACCATCCCTTCTCCCCCACATGGCAAAGCCATTAGGGCTGTGCAAAATTTTGACAAGTGTTTCGTTTTGAAGCTGTTTCAACGCATTTTGAGCTCGAAATGGCAAAATCAAAATGAAACAAAAGGCTTCAAAATAGCTTCAAAATGAATTGAGGGCACTCAAAACATTTTGAAAGTTTCAAAATGTTTTGAGTTTCGAAGCAGCCCAGTGGTGGGAGGTGGAGGAGGGCCAGGGCTGCACTCTGCCTCCTGCCACCGAGCTGAGCTCCATGGTGCTGGTGGAGCTGCTCAGACTGTAGCCCTGGCTCTCCTGTGCCTCCCACCACTGGGTTGAGCTCCATGGGGCTGGCAGAGCCAAAGTGCATCCCTGGCTCTCCCCCGCCTCCCACTGCCGGGCTGCACTCTGAGTGGCTCCACCAGCCCCATGGAACTGAGCCCGGTGGTGGGAGGCAGGGGAGAGCCACCAGCCAGGGCTGTGCTACCAGCCAGGGCTGTGCTCTGAACAGCTCTGTCACTGGCTCTCCTGCCACCTCCTGCCGCCAGACTGAGCTCCATGGGGCTGGCGGAGTCGCTCGGAGTGCAGATGGGAGGCGGGGAGAGCCATGGCTCTGCTCTGAGTGGCTCTGCCAGCCCCATGGGGCTCAACCTGCCCTCCTAGTGCTATGGCCCCCCCAGATCTGCACGCAGAATGACAGGAGGCACTTCCTGCCCAGGGCCAGTCTTGGGCAGCAGTGGCAGCCTCCTGTCATCCCAAGCAGATCCAGGGGCCTGCACCCTCAGGAGGAGTTGAGCACAGCCCTCCCAGGGGTGCAGGCCCCTAGATCTGCATGCGGGATGAAAGGAGGCTGCCGCTGCCAGCAAGTCACATGAGTTTTGCTTCTTAGCACCTTGAGGTGCAGTTTCCCAGAAATCCCTGCACCTATCTCCTTGAAACTTGGCAGGCATCATACCCCCAGAAAGGGCTACCATCCCTGCAATTTTCATCCAAATCAGGCTTGAAATGACAAAGTTATAGGCATTTTAATGAGTCCCCATGATAGCTATGGGCAAAACGTCGAAATAGCAAAACAGTTTTGACAAAACAAAATGGGACAGTGCTTCGAAACTTAACAAAATGATGAAATGAAATGCTGTCCCTTCAAAACAGTGAAACAGAAGTTGAAATGAAACAGTGCTGTTTCACACAGCCCTAAAAGCCATGCTAATCCCAGGGCTTGGAGGCGGCAGCCCCAGGAGCTTGCATATACTGCACCCCTTAGCCTGGGCCCTCCAGCTGCAGCTGCTGTTGCAGGGGCCCTTTGACTTCCAGAGCAACAGCGGAGGCAGGAAGCATGGCAGGCCTGGGCCCAGGCATCCCTGGTCACTAGGGGAAGGCAGAGCAGAGGCTCCAGTAACCAGGGCTACAGGTGCTACAAGCCACTGCCAACAGCAGCCACATCCCTAGGGCTCAGCAGGCCCATCTGCCCTTCCTTGCACATGGGGAGAGCTGTCACCCTGGTGCGCGTGTGTGTCACGCACACCCCACCATACCCATACATCCTCCCCCACAAGCTCCACAACCATATCCTACCCGCCACACAATCACACCCCCACACACCACACACACCCCTACCCCCACAGCCCACCACACACACATCCAGCTCCCCAACCAAACCCCACACACAATATACAAGAGTAAGACTTTATTTTGAGCATTTTACACTACACAAACACATAAATAAGGACAAAAATATTTTTTGAAATAAAATGTTATGTTTGATTTTTAATATATGATTTGCTTTTTTTTCTAGTTCCAAGATGGCAAATCCCTCTCCCAAAAGGAGTACATCCGGGGGCAAGGGAAGGGACTTCCAGTGGTAAAGGTCAAGGGTTAGGGGTGGGATTTCCCAAGATGGCAACCAGAGGGTGGCACACCTGTCAAGGGGCAGGGCTATCCTTGCAACCCTCCATAGCTCTCCAAAACTCTTTAAGCGGCCTTCCACTGAAATAATTGCGTGCCCCTGCTCTAGCAGGTAGCCCGCTTCCTAGGTGCCAGACCCCACACAGCTAGTGTAGGCTGCTGCAGCATTCTCATACAATAACAGGAGCCCTCTGACTCCCTGTTACTGTCATAGATTCATAAAAGCTAGGGTCAGAAGGAGGCAGGTCCCAGAGGGGAGGAAGGTGACCCCGGCTGGGGTGGAGGCGTGGACCCCGACCCTGAGGGCATGCTGGCTTAGGGACATTAGGGGACTAAGGGAGTACGGGACGCTTCCCGTGATTCCCCTTTGTCTGTTTTGTCCTTCCTTGTCTCATTGTTCTTGTAGTTGGGGTATCAATTTTGTTTTTCACATCGGGTTGCTTCTGGGGCCTGGGGCTTTACGTTGGTGAAGGTATTCGATTGTGTTTTCCTTTTTTCAGGCTGTTCTATTTTAGTTTAGTGTCTGGGGCAGGTTAGCGTAGCCCTCCATCCCAGGCTGGGGTAGCAGTGACCCCGGTCAAAGGCGGGAAAGAGACCACGAGAGAGCATGAAGAGGAACAGCGGCATCTCCTGTAAATAGCACTGGGTGTCGGAAGGGACATCTCCAAAGGTCGCGTGTCACCAGTCCCTCTGGGTCCAGTCAGAGCCCGAGGCACCTGTCGGCGAGGAAGGACATGGGAACCAGGAAGATATCAACAGGGAATAGCCGCTAAAGATCTTAAGGCTTGTCTAGAAGGTTGGCATATGGCCGGGGTGTAGGGGAGGTTGCAGCCCCGGAGACATCCGCTGGGATGCGTGACCACTCTGGCGGCACCCTTAAAGGGGACCCCCTGCACTGAAAAACCATCCAAAGTCGTGGCAGGCGAGTTTGGGGGACACCCTGAAGGTAATTGAGGTACCCTCTGGGGTTTACGCGAGGTTCCCTGGCAAACAAGGTCAGCTGCTCAGGCAAAGAAGGCTCGAGTGCAAGCCTTCTAAAGGCGGGCACACTGCACATTTTCATAAAAATGAATGTTAATACCTTCGTTATCAGTAGGTTTCAGAGCCAATAGTGAAACAAATAGCTCAGGTCTACCTCAGTTCCTGCTGCAAACTGCAAGTAGACTCATAACTGAACAAACAAAGTTTTTAAGTTGAAACTTAAATTCTGTAGAAATCCATGGTATGAACAGAAATTCTATTTGCTCACATTTCCTGCATCATCACTCCTCTGGCTATGCAAAGCAAGTTTGCGACTCTTGTGTTTGGTGTATCTTGATTAGCAGTTACATGCTAGAGAGACATAGCTCACTAGGCACTAGATTGAAAACATTTTTGTGGAATCAGTTTTCTCCTGAATATGGCTGGTAGTTAAATTCTCCATACAAAAATGCTGATGTGACACTTCAGGCTGAACGGAAATGCATTTATTAACTGAAGTCCCTGGAAAGCAACACATCCCTAGACTAATGTGAGTCTATCTGTTATTCTCATGGGGTCTTTTTCCCCACTTTAAAAACACCTATAATGAATTGTTTTAAGAATTCTCTCATAGAAGAATAAAATGCCAAATGATGCTTACTGACCACCTTGGCCAGATTAGCTGGACAACTGCTGACAGAAACAATTTAGATAGAGTCACATTTAAAGTGCAAGTAAATTTGGTTCCCAGCCCAATGTGGACAGAGGTTATGGCCCTGCCTATGCTACTAATGCAGACTGGCTCTGTGCAGTTGTCCCCTCCCCTTGGTACAATCCTGGTTTCAGTTTGTAGCATAGACTATTCCAAAGTCTATTGCAGGTAATAACTAACTAGTCCAGCGCAGACGCAGAGCGTTTATGTCCTTAGATTCACCTCTCTTCTCCATTATAAATACACTCCCATAATGCAGTACGGCACCAGCAATTGTGTTTAATCTTTGCTACCGTTTAATCTTCATCTGCTGTTTTTCCCCCAGCAAACTGTAATTTAGAATCACTTTGTTTAGCATAGTACTACTTTCTATTAATACTCCAAAGTGTTCTAACATTCCAATATTTCATTACAGATACGACTTCAGATACTTTCACCTAAGCTAAATTAAACCATTATTCAAGCTCTGACATGTTGTCAGATGCAACTGGGGAGCTTGGGGCAGGGGGAGGGGAAAGATGCTGATGATTAAAGATTCTGCCTGAGCAAATCATCATTAATCAGGCTGCTGAAGGTTTGACAATACATTAGCCGAGCCTTCGACAGAGAAATGTCATGACTTTTAAAAACTGAACCCCGGTAGGATTTCTTTTTCCCAGCTTGTTTTCCAGTTTCCTGCAATTGTTCAGACAATGTACTTTTTCTTCTTTTGATCATTTATAACTATTTGTTTTTATTCCTGATCAGGCCTACACTACACTAGATAGGGAGAATGCAAAGAAAGATGGAGGCCCTTCCCCAGGCATTCTAAAACAAGTGTTTCTCAACCTGGGGGTCGCAAGAATATATGAAAGATTTGTGAACAAACTTTAAAAATGGATTCTCCTTTTAAGGAGAAAAATGTGAAAAGCGATGGCTTTCCCTTGTAGGCTAGCAGAGTTCCAGCCTGGAAGGGGATGCTTGGAGGCCCCCATGCCCCACTCACACTCCACCCTGCCCCACACTCACTTTCTGCCCCACACACCAGGGGGCTAGGACCTGGGTGCAGGGAACAGCAGGTCGGGAATGAGGAGCACTGGGTTGGGACTGGCCAATATTTACAAATGGGTCCTGGTACAAAAAAGATTGAGAATCACTGGTCTAAAGATAGAGATGGTGGGTAAAGCAAGGCAGTGATTAGGGCTGTGCAAAACAGCACCGTTCCGTTTCGACTTGCATTTCGACAGAACTGCATTTCGTTTCGAATTTTGTTTCGACTCAAAACCACTGTTTCCTTTCATCGAAACTGTTTTGCTGTTTCATTTCAACATTTCACCCATAGGCTATAATGGGGAAGCTCAAAACAGCTTATAAACTTTGTCATTTTTGGCCCGATTTGGATGAAACTTGCAGGAATGGTAGCCCCTTCTGAGGGCATGAAGCCTGCCACATTTCAAGGAGATAGGTGCAGGAGGTTCGGGGAAACTGCACCTCAAAGTCTTGAAAGCAAAACTCATGTCAGGTGTATGTGTTAAGCCACAGCGGGGTCAAAACTGCAGGCTTGCTAGCCCCTGCTGAGGCCATGGAGCCCGCCAAGTTTCAAAGAGACAGGTGAAGGGGTTTTGGGGAAACTGCACCTCAAGCTGCAAACAAGCAAAACTCATGATATGGGTGACACTATGTGTTAAGGCACAGCAGGATGAAAGCTGCAAGCCCTGCTGCAGCCACAAAGCCTGCCAGCTGTCAAGGAGATACGTGCAGGGGGACTCTGGGTTCTGCGGTCCTGCACCCCTAGCTGCTGACAGGCAAAACTCATGACATGGGTGTTTGGGAGGGACCTCAGGAAAGGATGAGTCACTGACCAGTCATTTCGTTTCAAGGCTGTTTTAAAGCTCTCTGTTTCATTTCGATTTTGCTGTTTCGAACTCCAAACAAGTAGAGAGAGCAACGAAATGAAACTGCTGGCAAAACTTCGCACAGCCCTAGTGATTAGCTGTGTCCTGGCAAGATCAAATTTTAAGGACACAATAACCAACAATTGTACATAGCGCTAATGCCGAATGTCCCCATACCCATGCTGCCTGCATTGCATTAGGGATGGGCCCTTGGAAGGAATTTAAGTGGAGAAAAAGTGGTTTAGAAAAAGTGTTTTATGATCAAGGGTGATAGGCAAGAAGGTGAAAGGAAGTTGCTGAAGCAATGATGTTCTAAGACTAGCACGCTTTTTGTTGTGGAGTGGGTGCAAGCTGGGTGAGTGATCCTGGTTTTCTGTCTAGAAGTTACACATTCTCTGATACAAACTGCAAATTCTCTGATTAAAAACCCCCAAGTCTGTGTTTTTCCATGATTAAAATCAAGCCACTATATATATCAGGTATCAAGTGAACACTGTTTCACTGATATATTTACAATTTTAAAGCAGTTTGGAAGCCTACCACCAGCGCCTCAATCACTGTAATACAGTTCTAAATACCTGTACATTTTGGTGTTTGATTTGGGGGGTTTTATCATGGAAAATCAGAGCTCCCCCTGCCCCCCTGGGCTTACCAGGACACAGGTCCAGCTGTGGCTGCCCCCCCCCGCCGCTCAACTGCTTTGTGGCACAGAGCAGCCCTGATAGGCCAGTGCCCTGCCCCTGTCAGTGCCCCTCACTCCCAATCCACAGCCCCCCAAGCCCTACTGGTGCCCCTCACTCCCGACCCACAGTCCCCCAGTCCTGCCAGTGACCCTCATCGCCCACGGCCTTCCGGTCCTCCTGGTGCCCCTCGCTCCCCAAACCCCCAGGCCTGCTGGAAGGGGCCTCAGCTGCCAGGGCTATGGGACCAGGTCTGCAGCCCCCTGCCCCCCCCCAGCAGTGGCTCCCCTCCCACACGGGCAGCAAGGCTGGAGTGGAGCCCATGGCAAGGGGCAGATGCGGCTCCCTGCCCCGCCCCCCTTCCCCGGGGCCTCCCCAGCCCGGGGGGGACCCAGGGCGGGAGGGCAGAGTGAGGCAGGGGGCCAACTCCC
>NW_005842193.1:1405182-1408674 GCF_000455745.1 Alligator sinensis
AGGGGCGGCGGCCGGACCGTGCAGGTGCCTCGTGAAGCCCCCTGGCGCGGAAGGCGCTTGTGTCACACTCGCCGTGATCTCTGGGAGGATCTGCTTCCCGCCGGGGTGAGCAGCCTCAGGTGTGGCACAGCACAGCTGTGGCTCCTACGGCCTGCCCTGTGTGGCTTGTGGCATCAGCAGCCCAGAAGCTGGTGCCACAGCAGTGGTGATGGATGAAGCGGCCAAAGGGCAGCTGTATCAGCCCTCGCTTGCCATCCTGCTTTCGATGGCTGCGTGATCTCTGGGAGGATCTGCTTCCCGCCGGGGTGAGCAGCCTCAGGTGTGGCACAGCACAGCTGTGGCTCCTACGGCCTGCCCTGTGTGGCTTGTGGCATCAGCAGCCCAGAAGCTGGTGCCACAGCAGTGGTGATGGATGAAGCGGCCAAAGGGCAGCTGTATCAGCCCTCGCTTGCCATCCTGCTTTCGATGGCTGTGTCTACTGGAGCCCTAGGGCTCTTCAGCACGTCGCACCCCCAACTCCCAGTGGCCTGTTGGGAGTCCAGCCGGCCAGACTGAGTTGCTCCATAGGCCGGATCTAGCTCATGGGCCGTATGTTTGACACCGCTGCCCTAACACTGAAGTTGCTGTCAGAGGAGTTGCACTAGTAGCAGCAAGTCTGAGTGCTAACATAGCAAGAAGCCAATTTGTTCCAGTTACTGTGATATGTGAAATGCTGCTGGCATTGCCTACTCTACCTGGTCCACAAACTCGGACAGCTGTGGAAGTTTTAAGGGAAGATTTATGTAGGATGCCTCATAGTTTGGATAACACTTCTTGCTGCAGTTAGAGCAGTGGTTCCCAATCTGTGGTACGGTACCACCAGTGGTACGCAGACAACCTGTCAGTGGTACACTTTAACAGATAATTTATTATAATTACTTTATCACAAAAATTTGCTGGTGGTACTTATGGTTGTATCATTTGAATTGGTGTTACGCAATCTGTCAGAGTTAGGGAACCGCTGAGTTAGGACATCCTCTGTTGTCACAGCAAATGCAGTTGGGAGCTGCTTTCCTTCACTATCTTCATGAGCAAGAAGTGGAACTTGCAAATGTGCTTGCTGCAGGTTCCTACATCTCCTCTCAGGTGCCTGTGTCTTTGGATTGTGCTTAAATGATGTCCTGGGTCTTGGTAGATAATAGAAGCTGCACTACTTCTCTTCTCCCTGGATTATGCTATCACTTTTCTAATCGATCAGATTTGTTCAGTGAAAGCATTTTTTTGTAGCAATCTCACAAAAACATCTGGCAGTTCATAAAATCCAGCTTTAAAAAAATTGTAAACCCCACTATTTTTAGTACTAGAGTATTTATCAGGGGAACTGTCGTGTGCACTACTAACATGTCCGTCAATAATATAAAGGAATCCTATAATATTAGCTGGATTGGGGAAACCTCTGAAGAAGCTGTCTCCAGTTGAGACGTTTACCTCCTAATCCTATTCCAGTGATTGAGTTCTCAGCAATTGCTGTCAGTCACATGTGGGAATGTTTTGTCTGTTTGAGAAAAGCCATCTACATAGGACAACCAGTTTGCCCTCATTGGGACTTAGCTTGCTGTGTGCATCAAGGTGAGATCAATAACTGGCTGTGCTACCTTTAACCACCCATGAATTTGAATTTGATAATGAGGCTTCATTATTGTGAGTGCCTTTGAATGTTACTAATGTGTAGGGCTTGGGGTGGGGTGAAACTTGGGAGCTGGCCCTTTATTTGTACAGGAGTTTAATGCTATGAACTGTGAAATGAACCCTGAACTAACTTGGCTATCAGGGATTACTGTGTTGACATCAGCAAGTTGTCACTTTCTCCTGTACTTGTTTTTGTACAGTATGGTGGGAAGGTCACTTCTGGTCCTAGGAATGTTAGAAACTAGGGACTGAAGTTTTACTGGTTTTGATGCCATTCGTGCGGCATGTTGCTATGCTCACTATCAGTATTTTAAGTAGTTCTAGATGGTGGTAGACATCTGCTGGATGAATTTCAGACCTTTGTAGACTGGACACTGCCTTTCTTGGTGTTGACCTTGCATTATGAACTGGGTCTGTGGAAATATGCAACAAATGGTTCTAGATTTTTAGGTAGAAAACTTAGTTACACTGACTGTCTTCCACTGATGCATTAATATAAATATTTTGATAACAAAGCAAAAATAGTGGGAGAAGTAAATTATTCTTGTGCTTCACATTATTGCATTGTTTTCACTCTCCATGCTGTGTATGACCTGCTTCCTGGTAGACTTGCACATACTTTGCTTTCTCATTACTACCCCTAGTATATAGTCCCGCTCTGCTGACTGCCTACCTCATTCTCAGGGTGTGGGACAACCTTTTAGACATACTGCAGTAATGGTCATTCTTTAATAGTGGGGCAGGTATCTTGCAGGTAAGTGAATACCATCGTTTTTTTAGCATGTTGTTCTTTTACTGTGAAACAAAGCTTTCAGGGGTGTCCTGAATGTGTTATTGCATTGAAGATCCATGTAAAGATGCTTATAGTGAAGAAGCGTCTTTTCATTTTGGCAAACCTAATTGCAAAGTGTCGTGACTTCCACGTCAGTGTTCTTTTAGACTTGTTGAAGCAATTATAGCATCTGAGATTTGATGTGGTGTTGTAGTTTTCTGTAGTAAAACACCGCACTACATAATAGCTGAAATGGGTGGCGGGGAGCCCTTCTGATGTAAAATACTACTTTTTCTTATATGACACATGTCCCTTTTCCTGCCCCCAAAATTGGGGGGTGTGTTCTAAGCATGGAAGCTGCTTTTGTTGGAAAAGGAGTACGCATGGAAGTACTGTGCATGCCATGCAGCTGCCAAGATAGCTGTTGTTTGTGCCTGCTCAATAAATTGAAGGGGCAGAGTCCTGTATTACCCTTGCCATAGCCATAGCTGTTGGCAGAGCTCTGTAACTTGTGCCCAAAGCAGCAGTGCTTTCTATAGAGCAGGCTTGTCCAACATACGGCCCACGGGCTGCCATGCGGCCCTCCATGCTGTTTTCTGAGGCCTGAGGTACTGCAGCAGGAAACGAATGTAAACACTGTACTTTTGTTTTGGGGGGGGTGATACCGCTACCTGTGAGGTCTTTGAATATGGCTTGCTGGCCCACTGGGTGATGAAAAGTTCATGATCTGGCCCCACATTAAAAAAGGTTAGACACCCCTGCTATAGAGGAACCTACGTAAAGAACTACTGACACTAAAGAACTAATAGTCTTGTTACTGCCCTTGCAAGAGTCTGGGGCCTAATCTTGCTTGACCTAGAATATGTCCTCCTGGGAACATGGGGCCCAGGAAATGTGGAATTGCAGAAGATGGATAGTTCACCACACCAGGAAGTTCCTGAAGCCATGCTTCCTGGATACTTTGTTTCCAGGAGGACTTACTCTGTCGCACTGTTGGCCATGACTGAAAAAAATGTTTTTGAAGGCAGAATGTCGAGAAGGGGGGGGGGGGG
>NW_005842193.1:1408695-1413107 GCF_000455745.1 Alligator sinensis
GGGGTGCATGCTGTTTGGGGGCATGTTTTTGCAATACAATATGGTATTAGTAGTGGGGGTGGGGTGGGGGGGAGTGTTATGAGAACAGTGGTTCTGAACTTTTCTGGCCTGTGGCAGCACTACTGAATGAGTAATGCACTCTAGGCAACATCCTCCCTTGCTTTCCTGATCAGCCTTAGTTTTAAGTCTTCCATTTCCTGTGGCTAAAAGCCATGTCCAAGAGTCTCATGGGCAACATCACCTGTGACCTGGGAATAAGAGACCACCAAATGAAAGGGTTGCTGGCTTACCTACTTCTGTAAGTTTCATGCATTAAAAACTGTTGCAGGAACAACTTGAAGTCCTCTGTTTTGTCAGTGATCTCTGTGTCATTTTTCCATATCCCTGTATTTTCAGGGCTTCATGCAGCATCCCCCACATTCAGTGCGCTTTGTACCAGAGGCTTTGTCTACACATTATCCTTCCCATCCCACTTCTTGTGCTTTCTCCACTGTGCTAAAGTCTCTGCCTATCATGGCTTCCAGGTCATGGGAACTCCAGTTTCTCACTTCCCCAGTTCAGCCTTTCTCTGCCACCTGCCAGGGACTGTTAGGATATTCCAGTTCCCCATAATATTGGCCTTTCTTTTCCCCAAGTAAGAGGTTCTGTGCGCCCTTCATTCATCCCTTCCTCCCTTTGAGAGGAGTTTTTGTGGATGCCTTCTGTACTGTTTTCCCAAATTCTGATGCCAGGTGTTCTGGCCTCCTTCCCACTCTTATTTCACTTATTTTGATGTAGGAGATAAGTCAAAAACTCTACCGGAGATCAGCTGACTACAGATGGAGGGGTCTTGTTATGGTAATAGTGGTTGGCACCTGTTGATTCTTTGCTCCAAACACCATTATAAAGCTAGCTGAAATCTGTTCAGGCTGATAGACAAATGAGTATTCCTATGCTCTCCCATTTCTCCATTCTGGTTTTCTAGTTTTCGCCAAAATCAGTAGAATTCTGCTTAAAATGTTTTCTGAAACTATGGTTAAGTACAGTGCACAACTTGCTCAGCTCAAAGGAGTTTGAGCTGTTATGCAGCCGGACTGCATTTTGCACAGGTAATAGCTTTTTTAGTTTTTACCAGTGTATTATCCTGCTTCTGCATGGGATATCCTGTAAATTAGATCATACAGGGATAAGTTGCCCTGTGAGTACTGCAGAGGCAGAGTTCTTTCACTAGTTAGGCTGCAAATGAGGTTTTCTCAAATTAGATATTTTTTGGATCCTCATAGTCAAGCTTGTTAGCTATTTTAACTCTTTAATTTTATATATTAAAAACTTATTGTTGGCTCAGTTCTTGGTTTCCATCTACCTACTAACTCTGTACCAATAGTGTGATGGCATTTGCTATTCAAAGCATTTTATAGGCACTGAACACTCAAGGTGAATGTCTGATTGGTTGAACATTCTTTAGTACTTCATAAAGGAAACATGAGTATAAAGAGCAAGAAAAGGTGTGTCATTTAGTTTTGTTTCCTTGTGCTTGCTTAGTAATCATACCCACAGACTATTCTTGCCCAGCTGCTCAGGGTTTTTGTTTTTTTTCCCCTTTCATTTTTCTGCAACAGGAAACTTGGATTTTCCCTAAACTAGCCTTTCTTTGAGCAGCAAGTTTTACAAAGCTTCTAATCCCTTTACACCTTCCCTGTTTTGTACAGTATTATTTTAAGCCATGTTTGTGCTGTAAACTGTTCCAAACCTAATGTTATAAGGTCTAAAGGAACACTGAAACCAATTCCTAAATTATTGGTTTCAGTGTTTATTTTCTTGTTTCCCATAGGGGTATGGGTCTCTTAAGACAAGGCAGCTAACTGTTTCCAAAGTGTTATCTGAAGAACAGAGTAAACAAACCGATTCCCTCCCACCCCCAAATCTTTCAGTACAGTGACAGGAGATGCTTAGAATATATGAATTGCCACAATGACCTGTCTTGGCAGAGTTCCAGAAGATTTAATTTGATTTAATTTAACAAAAGCAATTCCTGTCTGTCTGTCTGTCTGTCTGTCTGTCTGTGTGTCTGTCTGTCTGTCTTGCTCAATCCCAAGTGAGATTCACACTTACGCCTCTGAATTTGTAGGAAGTTACGTCAGCTCTCTTGCTGCTGTGCCCTGGGCAAAGGGTTGTCATTGAATATTAGACTGTCACTTAATAAAACAGTACTTCTATTTCATTCTTTAACGATCATAATATTATTTGCTTGTTCTTGACTGCTATTGTATTGGGCAGGGGTTTTTGGTATCCACAGTGACACATGATTTTCATGAGTTTTTGCAGTTAACTTACCTGTAGGTTAGTGGTTCTCAACCTTGTTATACACGGGGCACCCCTCCACAACTTTTGGAAGCGAGCAGCATCACTGCTGAGAACCACCGAGCAAGAATCTATCTGGTGCCAGGTGAGCATGGTGGGGGCAGGACCTTACCCCACTGTGCTTTGTACTTTCCACTCTGCCCCTTCCCAGCCCCTTGTCTGTACCTGAGCGGGGCAAGAGTAGCCAACACTGCCATGGCTGCTCTGGCTACTTGCACACTGGCAACCAGAACCACAAATATCTGTTGCTCTTCCTGCCAGCTCTGGGAGCGGGGAGGACAAGCGAAGCTGAAAAATGTAGCCCCACATCTGCCTGCCTGCATTAGTGCATGCTGCTGGGAGCGTGGGGGCTGCTGGGAAGTAGCTGTGGGCACTGCTTGTCTATGGGTTTCTGGGAAGACGTGTGATCTGATACAGAGGCTGGATTGTCACAACACCCTTGAAAGGGTCCCATGACACTCTGGTTGAGAATCATTGCAGTAGGTATTCCTTCTTCCTTCCAGTGAGTATTAGCTTGTACCTGGCAACTGTGAATTGCACTCGCAATTGTTGCCCATTTATCTGGCTGTTAATCCTCGGAAGATCCAGAGTCTTCTGCATTCCTACCTCTTCTAAATAACGTTGTCAGTGATAAAATTTACCACCTAATTTCTCTCATGCTTTTTCAGATTGTTACACATACAAGCCTGTGAGGCACCCCAGCGTTAATACCTCTGTGATATATTAAACAGAGGCCATTAATTCTTATTCTTGTTGGTCTCTTCACCAATTTATAATTCATGACAGCACTTCTACTTCTCTTGGGGCTATTGACTTTTCTCAGTCTCCTCTTTATGAGGAATATCAACAACATTTTTATGAAAATTCCAAATAAACTGTCAGCTCTGGGTTTCTCCACCACTTTGACATTCCTTGGATCTCAGTAGATTAAAGAGGCATCTGTGAGGCTTTCACAGTAGTGGTGACAATTTGTCAAATGTTATCATGTTTAATATAAATCTACTTATTGCAACCAATTAACTTATGGCTGCAGTGAAGCTCACATAATTGTGAAGTTGCTCAGAAATGACTTGGTCTAATTCTTGGGATTGCTTCTAGTAAAATAAAGGCTTTTTAATGTTTATTGTACTAGTTCTTCAGTGTCTTATCAGGCTTTAACCAGAGATTGAGAGTGAAATCCTTGCTTCCTTTTTAAGTCTGTTGCAATTCCCATTTGTTGCATCAGGACCAGGTGTTTCCCTCTGAACTGTCTATTTATTTATTATTATTATTTATTTTTAACAGCTCAGTCATGTCATTCCTGTGGACCTGGTGCCTTGGTTTTTATCTGCCCCAGCAGATAAATTAGCTTGTGCTGTGTTGTGGTTCTGCTGCTTGTGATACTTGAGCTAACCACGACACACGAGTGTCGATCCATCAGAAGACTCCAAGTGGTCTTAACCTTGGTGCTGAAATAGTAGTGGTGATGGCGCTTGTAGAAGAGATCTCTATTGTTAACAGTCTTAGTGGCTATACTGTCATTATACAAGGGCTACGTTTAAAAAGTATAATTTCTTCATATGACCCCACTTCTTCCTCACACCATTTGACTGCTATGGTGGTATGGTTTCTTTTATATCACAGCAAAGTCCAGAAACTCTCAAAGACTGAGGCTGTTATGCAAATCAGCAGGCAAGCCTGTTGCCTGTGCCAAAAAGGTGAGCTGGAAGAGAAAGGAAAAGGAAGTGGTGTTTGCTACTATTTCCCAGGGATTCTATGGCAGATCTAGGAACTGAATCCCAAATTCCTGTTGCAGAAAACCAACTTTCCCCTCTGCTTAACTTGTTCCATTTTAATACAAGTTGACTGATTATAAGCAACAGGTGGGAAGTATGAGGTATCCAGGTTGTAGCCGTATTAGTCTAGGGGCAAAAGGAATCGGAGCTCATGGTAGAGGTGATATATTGTATTAGACCAACTAGATTTTCGCAAAAAAAATTCTTTAATTGCAAACTTTTGGGAACAAGCACCCTTCTTCAGGCATAGGAGAAAAGATTGTAAAAGTTCTCTTGAGTAGAAACAAAAGCTCATAT
>NW_005842193.1:1413138-1418401 GCF_000455745.1 Alligator sinensis
TCAGCAGGAGATGTGGGAAGTAGGGCATCTCCAGACACCACAAAGACGCATTCTGAAGCCAGAGAGCTGATAACAGCTATTCTTAACCTTTTTAGACTCAAGGCATCACTCGGAAAAGGCCAGTGCTTACTTTTTACTCGTGTTTTGACTATGGAAAAATGATAATTGTTCGGTTGCAAAGAACTGAGGCCCCCAACAGCTCAGAATGTATGTAACACTATGAATTCCTATTTGAAATCTCTGGGTTTATCTTGTGAATCATGTGTGCGTAGCCAACAGTACTAACGTTGTGGAGCACTCTGTGGCACCTTTTGAAATGACCTGAAGACACCAAGGGTGTCAGGGACACTGGGAAATCGCTGGTTTATAATCTAGAGAAGCCAGGGAGGTCTACGATCATGAGTCTTGTAGAAAGTGAAAGGGAGTGCATGGGTTCCATAAGTTAGAAGTAAAGTAAAGGTTACTCATGACATCTTTACATAATCAAGGTGTAAGAATCCTTTTCTCTCTCTAACTGATTTTCAGTGTTGCCTGTGTGGGAAATAAATTTTTGAAGTTCAGTTAAATGTCCAAGAATAAAATGTTAATGTCTTTAAATATTTGAGGCAATGATCATACTCCACCATCTTTATGTTAAATCTTGTGAAATGTTTAAGGGTTTAAACTAGACGAGAGCAGCGAATCTAATTGACTTCAGTGCCTGATATTGTTTCATTTAAGTATCTTGCATGCCATTCTTTAATCAAATCTATTAATGGCTCAATGCATGTTTTCTTAAAGACTAATTCTATTAGTCTAACATATATTTATTTACATCTAGAAGCAATAAGTGGTCAGCTCCTACTTGAACCTTTTCAAATTATTCATCCTTTCAAGCATGTCTACATTTTGAATAATTATGCTGCAAAAGTGGCAACATAAGTACCAGGAATCTAGATATGAACAACATGGAAAAGTTTCTCATGCCCCAAATTAAAACTTGGCTTTTTTCCCCTGTAACTGTCAGCTGAGGGAATTGAGTTGTATCTGAAAGTCAATTTGTGTTTTTTGGTTTTGACACTGCTAATAATAAGCAATCTGCCTTTGGAGCCGTTGTGTTGTTAGAACAGAATTCAGTTCATGCTCCATTAGCTATAGCAGCTCTGCAGTGCTGTGTGCATTTGAAGTAAATATGTAGATATCTAAAAATACACTGGCAAGCCATGTTAAGCTATCAAGGCCAAAAATAAAGACATATTTTTTCATTATTTTTTACTTTTCTGTGAATTTTTTAAATTAAACCTTCCCTTGCAGCACTGGAAACCCAAATGTAACATAAGAGAACCAGAAAGTGATTCTGACCAGTCTAGTTCACTGTCCAAGCTGAGGAAAATGCAAAAAATAAACAGCATAAGTAGTGAAAAGGAAAATTGGATTTTTAAAAATTTTTAATCTGCAGTTGTAGTAACACGGGTAAGGGGAACATTTCATATGCATTATTTAGAAAGTGTCAGAAATACTGGCTAAGAATAATATGGGGGACATTCCAGTTTGTCATGCTATCTTTTTAGGGAAAAGATGCACAGAAGCTAGCATTTACTAGATGGCTTAATAAATTGGTTCAGTAACAGTAGTGAAAAAGGTATTATACTACTTAGTGACCGATTTACAAGCTCATCACAGAAATGTACATCTTTTTCCTTTTTTTTTTTTTTTTTACAGTATACAGATTATTGGAATTATTTTAAAAAGTTTTGTCATCAGAAATCCCATCTTGGAACTGGACTTCATGGCCTCCTGCTTGGCCACATTTTATATGGCAGAATAGAGACAGTAGCCCAAACTTCTGAAAAATAATACTATTATATTCATGCTATTGTGCTTATTCTTTTCAATATGTAATAATGGGTTGTGTCAGTGTGTAATTTCATACTTCAAGATGAACACCATGTTTGTCGGTTAAAGCCCAAAAAGGCATGTTTATCGGATGGAAAGTTTGAGCTAAATCTGTTTAAGGTCGGTAGTGGGGGAAAATACAAATATTCTATTAAATGAGGAGGATGGGGGGAATCTATATGTTGCCTTTTAACACTAGAAGTAGCAAGGTCTGAGGCTTGAAAACTGAGGTGGACATAACTAAAGCTTGAAAACTGCATGCCTCTACTTACCTAGGGTCAAGGGATTGGGTTGTTTGTTTTTTGGCTTGGTGCCATCACCTTCAAAATCTGAATGGGTTTGTGTTAAAAAAAAAAAAAAATATATATATATATATATATTTTCAAGGCTTATGATGATGATAGCGTCATATCAGTGTGCTTTTTGTAGGCGTGTGGAGGGCTAACTTTTGTGACTTCACTCTTTCTGCTGCTGAGCTTGTCCAAGTGTGACAGTGAGAACTGACTCGGCTTGTTGGTTTTCATTCCTGGCATCCAAAACTGATCGGCTTCACTCTGCTTATTTGGTTGTAGCTACGGTACCTGTAGAACCAATTGCTGAGGGGGGAGGGAGACTTGCACAGGTGAAAGGAAGAGGTAGAGTATCCAAGCTTCCTTGCTCAATTAGAAATTGGAGGAGTGAATAAATCAGTGGATAACACCCCATGCCCTCTCTCTATCTAAGATGGGTAGAGTATGGAAAACTGAGAATACTGCTCTTCAGAGCAGCTTGGAAAACTTGGAGTCATTTTATCCTTGTGTGACATTTGGAGTCCTGCTGTAAACTGTAACATGTCTAACTTATTTCTGATCTCTGTCTTGTATGAGTTGTTGTTATATTTGAGCTTTTACTGAGTTTTCTCTCTCTCAATGCAGGTAACACATTATAAGCAATATCCACCTAATACAAGCAAAGTATATTCCTACTTTGAATGTCGTGAAAGGAAGACTGAGAACTCCAAATTAAGGAAAGTGAAATATGAGGAAATTGTCTTTTACGGGTTGCAGTATATTCTAAATAAATACTTAAAAGGTAAGTCAGTGAGATAGATGGACAGTACATGAATATTTGTGTACTATCTGACTTTCAAATAAAACCATTATCTGTACAAAATCTCTTCATTTTTTCTCCAGTCAGGCAGTCTGAATTATGGTTTGGTTCAGTGTTATTTTTTGGGGGTGTTGGTGGGGGGGTGATAGAGATTTTGAGTGCCGACGCAGATAACCAGTAGTTAAAAAGGCATGTTGGCCAATACCGATCTGATCTGATTTCTGATATAGCTATGTGCAGCTGGTAAGTCTGTTGTGGTAGAAGGAGAGGGGGGAGGGAAGGGGTGTGGGGGGTAGATCAGTGGCCCCCTCCGTGGTGAGGGAAGGAGGGGCAGGCGCTACCTGCTTGGGGGGGGGGGGGGGGGGAGGAGGCGGCTCCTGCCATTGCTTGCACTCCAGGAGGGTGCGGAGGGGTGCCCCCCGAATCTGTGCAGGGCAGGCAGACTGGAGCTGGCACTGCGCAGAGCTCTTCCTGGTGGGGGCTGGGCTTGGACCAGGCACCACTGGTGCTGGGAGGGGCTGTAGTCACCTCATATTTTTCCGTTGCTCCGCTCCCAGCCCTGTGCCACCAAGCTCCATGTCCTGCCTCCGCCCATGCACTGGGAAGAGCCAGAGCTGTGCCGGGCAGCTAGCAGCAGCGATGGCACTAGGAGTGGAGCTGCGGCAAAATATGGGGTGGATGCAGCCCCCTCCTAGCACCGCCACTGCCTGTTCCAAGCCCAGCCCCTGCTGAGAAGAGCCCCACACAGCACTGGCTCCAGCCCACCTGCCCTGTGCAGACCTGGGGGGCACACCCCCACCTCCCCGCCCTCCTAGGGCGCAAGCAGCAGCAAGAGCCATCCCCCACCTCCCCAGGCAGTGCCTGCCCTGCCCCCTTCCTCCCTCCCTCACCGCAGGGGGCATTGATTTGTCCCCCCACACCCCTTCCATCCCCCTTCTCCTTCTGACTTAACAGCTGGAGGCAGCTCTCCATGCTGCCCTCTGTTCTGTGCTGCGCTGCAGCTGTGTGCAGCATGGGCGTTTATCAGCAAAATGATTGGCCCCATTGGGCTGATATCCAATACAGCAATTTTTTTTTTATATTGGACCAATATATTGGTGCACCTCTAGTATTTACACAGCTCTTCAGGATTTTTTTAATGGTCTTATAATATAAATTCAGTGTCTTCTGCTTTGTGTTTTATGCATCAATGGGATATTAAAAAAAAAAAAAATTAAAAATGCTGTTTTCTTTTATGAAGGGTCATCTTAAATGTAACACAACTTCGAAACAAAAGATCCATTACTTGAAATAAATCAAATTGTAGGAGTTCGATTCTCTTTGAAATTCAGTTAAATGTAGTGTTTTTCCAAATCTAATATGCAAAACTTGAACGTGCACACACATACGCGTGCACACCTTAGTTTACATGCTTAAGGTTTGTAACTTGCCTTTAAATTGGTCTTTTAAGGATCTTTTACTAGAGCTAAAGAATTCAAAAAGTTGAATATAGCTCCTGTGTTCACAGGTTTAGGTTTTTTTCTTAATTTAAGTTAGTTAAAGGCTTTCATCTTTATGCAGTGCTGCTGTGTTAGGCTCATGTTTGGAGGTGCAACTGTTTGTTTTTCACACTTCAAGTCAATACCACCTGGTTCTTCCTTGCCATGTGGGTCCTGACACACACACACACACACACACACACACACACACACACACACACACACACACACACACACACACACACACACACACACACGTTTCTGCAGCTTTGGTCATGTGGCCTGTTCACCTTTTTGTTTACTTCAGAATCTGCAGAATTGTCAATTCCAATTCTTGTCAAATCTTGGAGCTCAAATAAAGCATGTGGCAATCCCATTTCTTTTTGCCAAAAGCAGTGCGTAGGATCTGAATTGCTGTGTACTGTGCAGGCTCTCAGTAGGAAAACTGTCCTAACCTAAGGGTCCTTTAACGCAACCCGTTATCCTTAATTTATTGTCTCTCATTTTGAAGATGATTGTCAAAGGCTAGTTGATTATTAGTAGGACATAAGCTTTGTTAGCACTAGAGAATTACAGCAGAATATTGAATTTAAGTGAATTCAGTGTTTTATGAAAAGTACCGAGTCAGCACTACGTCAGTCTCTTGATCAACCCCAAGAAGGGTGCAACTGAGGCCAGCAGCATTGGAGGCTTTCTTAGAGTGCCCAGCTAAGGTGCCAGAGCCCTCTGGAGGACTAGCTTAATATCCTGTCTGGCCTTGATGCACGTGCCAACTGTGTGCTTATAATGCTCCTCTAGGAATAATTGAGACAATCAACTCT
>NW_005842193.1:1418411-1441285 GCF_000455745.1 Alligator sinensis
GTTCTGATTAGCCATCTGAGTTAGTGACCTCAGATTATTACCAACCTGCATTGCATTTGAATCACTGACCTAATGTAAAAAGTGCCCTTAAATTTCCTGAGCCATCTTTTTCTTGCTTTCATCGCAAGTCAGAAACAAACAAAAATGCTTTTAGGCATCATTAGTGCATTTGATGACCGGTTTGCTGTCCATAACACTTCCATGTCTGGGAGGGGACATTTATAATGCTTATCACTTTTAAATTATTCTAAATAAAATAATTATTATTTCTGACATTAAAAACTTATTTCTGAAGTTGGTGTTATTTAATTATTTTTTCAAATTTCAGGTAAAGTGGTGACCAAAGAGAAAATTCAGGAAGCCAAAGAGGTGTATAGGGAGCATTTTCAAGATGATGTCTTTAATGAAAAAGGATGGAACTATATTCTTGAGGTAAAGTTCAGTGTACATGTATATTTCAATTCAGGATAACATTATGAAGATTTTGTGAATCAGTGCATTAGTTATTTTTGCTATCTTTCAGATGCGTGTTGTAGTTTGACCTCTAAACAGAAGCTATGTTGGCCATGACTGTAAGAGAGAGAAATCTAGCTTTGAGTTCAGCCTGCAAGGACTAGCAGCTGTTGCAGAATACTCTAATAACTGTAGGTCTGTAAAGGAAAGTAGTTTTTCATCCTTTCAAAGCCCAAATATGGCTTTCCAGGTAATAGGGACTTATTGCAGCCATCACCGAGCTAAAATGAGTAGGACTTGTTGGCAAAATTCCTTATGTAATACAGTATTCAGTGGCTGATTGTGCTATTTTTATTGCTTTCTGTAAATCCTAGTTTTATTTCTATTAGTGCAACTAATACAACTTCTAACACAACTTCTTACACAAGTGAATAGTTTATGGAAAAATAAATCCTAACTGGTACATGAAAATGAGTAGCTTGTAAATTTTGCAGTCATCCTTAATCAGTTTTGTTATGAAACACAGAGAAGGATTAAGCTTCTGTGAAGACAAAAATCTGAATTTAGCTCTGTTCCTTTCTTTTCTTAGTATAAGCACTATTTTTCTGATATCGGGGAGTACCTTTTTCCTCTAAGAGTAGGCACATGTAAGCAAGTAGCTTTTAATAACTTCTGTTCAGGTCCCTGAGGTTGAATGGTGCCAGTATTCAGTCTAATTGGAGTCCACTGTAGGCCCAATCTGGATTTTGCCTGCTCCTGCTTTAAGGGCTTGTCTCACAGGGACACTCAGGAGTATTCATTCAATTAGTTAAAATTGGTGGGGGGTTGGTTTTTTTAAACAGGTTAGTTAAATTGCATTAAACATGGTCTGAACAGACTTGGGATAGAAAGGCCTTTGTTCACCTTTAGCTAAAATTAAAGCCGCTATAATCCTGAGTATAAATCTGTCTATACTGTATAATGCAGTTTAGTGGCCACTTATGAATTCAACCTTCTAATTCTGAATAAACTTTCCCAAGTGTCCTTGTGCAGACTTATCTTATTTTGATCAGTCTTTATTGCTGAAACAGGATAAATACCCTTCATCGATCCTTCAAATATGTCACCTTGGTTTGTTCCATTTTTCTTTTCTTTTGAAGTGAACCAGAGCTATGGGTGACTTCTTAGGGCAGTGCAAAGCTTGTAGTTGCACAGGGCCTTGAGCTGGTTCTTGGTGTTTCTGATATCATGCGTAGTAAAAAGAAGAGGTCTGAAAATGAATCCTCAGCTCCTACCCCCACTTACCAAAACCTGTGGCATCTTCTGGTTTTCTCTCTCCATTAGACTGTCCCTTTTTAATTCAGTTGGCTCATCTGCAAATCATTTTTAGCCTTTTACAAATTATACTGATTGTCAAATAGTTGCAGGCTTTGTTTGACCTGGCTAAATGGATCCGTGTATGTAAATCCAGTCTCTCAGCAAGGAAAGAATAGAGAGGAAACTTCTCTAACTGTGTAGCAGTCTCTTGGAAATGTCTGGATTTCTTGGATGTATCTTCACTTACTTGAAAGTATTTCTCAAATTCGGAATGGCAGGATTGTACAAAGATTAGCTGATGCTGCTACAGTTGGAGTTGTCGAAGAGCTTGAGATGTATTGGGCTAGCAGTGGAGATGTATATTTTTACTGGTTTTAAAATTACATCATTTTGTAAAGCAGCACTTTTTTTTTGTCATGAATATTTTATTCTGAATATTTTGTGGAAACTCTAAAGATATATTTTTCTTTGTCTTTATGCAAGCTGCTGTTTATCAATTTAGCTTACGGTACTATTTCTAAAACGTATAACAGTTATTGTTTTTACAGTTGCTGACTTGTGACTTATTCTATTGCAAACAAGCCCATACATCATATTCCACACAGTGTTTAGTCTTTCAAGCATGAAAGTTAATGTTGACAATCCTTTGAAGTTGAAAGAATAAAACTGAGACTGGGCTTGATGTTCAATGAATAGACTAGATGAAATCCTTTTTAAAATGAATGTTCAGTGGTTCCCTCTTAAAGAAATTAGACTTCATAATAAAACAAGTGTCTGCACCAAACAATGGTGGGGCTTTAAAAAAAAAACAAAAACAAAAACAACTTGCCAAGTGGCCTAAACTTAGTGTACATAAAAGTACAATATCAAAGAGAACTGTCAGGCACAACTCTGTAAAAAGCACTTCCTCTTTGTTCCAAAAATGGCCTTTTAAAAAAAACAACAGAGGGGTCTCCTTAAGTAACAATATTCAGAGGATAACACCATTAGTTGGTGCAGTAGTTACACATTTTGTGAGGCTAGAGGATTTGGTATATTTGTATTTACAGGCTTTGTATTTGTGTCCATGAAGGAAAAATTGTTCTTTTTTCATTTTTTAACAATTTTTAAATTTAAATTAAACTTAAATTTTAACTGATTTCAGCTCGGCTGAAGTCAGTTAGTAGCATCTGTCCAGGGCTTTTCTACCATCTAATGATATTACTGTGTCTTCTACAGAAGTATGATGGGCATCTTCCTATAGAAATAAAGGCAGTTCCCGAGGGCTCTGTCATTCCCAGAGGACATGTTCTCTTCACAGTAGAAAACACAGATCCAGAGTGCTACTGGCTCACCAACTGGATTGAGGTTAGTTTCTGAAAGATAAGCTTTCATGGCTATAAATATTAATGTGTTAAAAATGAAGAACGAATTCTTACTCGTTTTATTACACTTAGGGTGAAAATTTTGCAACCAACCAATTGGGTGCTGTTTTCAGCACATTTAGAATCATAGAAAATTAGGACTGGAAGGGACCTCGGGGGCGCGTCCACACATGGAGGCACATGCTCTTGCAGCAGCTCAAATAGAAGTGGTGCAAATTTGAGCCGGGGCTTTTTTCCTCGGTGCATGTGCCCAGACTTGCACTTCAGTGTGGGGCAAATTACGCCACTTAGGGCAAAATAACCCTGCCTGGCTCCTCCCGGATCTGCAGGCATGGGGAAGAGAGCCTGGGGCCAGCACCTAGTTAGCTGGGTGGGCCTTAGGGCCCACGGTATTTGAATGTTACAAATACACAGGAGCTTCTGGGGGTGCTTGGTGTCCCCCTCAGGTGCACTTATTTTCATGTTTTGACCCTTTGACCTATATGACACTCCTATCCTGTTTTTGCTTTAGTTGTCCCAAGAATTTAGTTGTACCACTCATTCATTAGCCCCATATGGGGCTACTAATTAGCCAGGTGGGCCTTAAGGCCCACTCTAATTAGGTGTACAACTAGGAGCTTCTGGCGCCCGGCCAATTGGTACCTGGGGACACTAATCCCTTGTGTTGGCTCGACTGCTGCAGCAACATCCCAAATCCGTTTTTTAAAATACCCCAAAATCCATGTTCTTCCACAATTAAAATAAAAGATGTCTGTGTGTGTGGAGCAAGATCAGTTTGTAAATATATCAATAAAGCATTGCCTATGTTAAATCAATTTGGAAGCCTATCCGTGTCAGTGTCATAATAAAATTAATTCTAAATATCTGTGTTGATGTGTGCTTTTGGTTTTCTACTCGCATGATGGGTGTGTGCTGGGTGGGGTGGGGATGTGGGGTTTGCAGGAGGGTATGGGAAGAGGTGGGGGGGCATGCGGGTTGGTATGTGGGTAGGTGTAAGGGGATTGCAGGGGGACAGTGCAGGGGGCTGCTCAGGAGGGATGGGTCTCCCTTGCCAACCTGGCAGGGGACTCACCCCTCCTGAGCAGCCCCCACCCCATAGTCCCCCACACCTACCCACACATCCACCCTGCAGGACCACTGCCTTCCCCACACAGGGCCCACAACTTATCCCTTGCAGCAGAAGTGGGGCACTCAGGGCCTGCTGCTGCCAGCCCCCCTGTGGCGTGGCGTCGCCTTGAGTGGCTCAGTCAGCATTGCCTGTATTGCTCGTTGGGGCCTAGTGCCACTTGCTGGTATCACCTGGATACTGGCGCTGGTGCCACTCAGGACCGCGTGGCTGGGTGCTGAGCTGGATGCTGCCACCATGGAACTGACCCAGCCTGGCAGCGCAAGTGGCCCCAGTGCCGGCAGGACCCGACTCGGCTCAGCTAGGCGCACTGTGCCTGCGTGCTGACCCGAGTCCTGCCTCTGGTGGCAGCGCTGCCTCGCCCACAGTGACTGCAAGGAGGAGGCACTTGGTGGGACCCAGTCTGCCATGGCTTGCTAGCCCGGCTTTGCATTAGAGTGGGATGCGTGGCTCCTGTACAAACCCACGCTAGCTGCACAGCCTGAGCTGGGCCAGTGGGGTGCATTTTCCATGAGGCTCAGCTGGAGCCACGTGTCCTGCTCTGGTGCAAAGCCGGGCCAGCAAGCTGTTCCAGGCTGGTCCAGGTCGGGTCCTGTTGCGCACTTAATGGAGGTGCTTGAGAGGGCCTGCCATCTAAGGCAGCGGCCACAGCGGCAACAGGAAGTGGGGCTGTGGCTCTGCTGCAGGCATGGCAGGTGGTAACATGACTGTGTGTGAACCGGGGCTCTGTACATACCGAACAGACCTGGCCCAGACCGTCCAAAGCCCAGGTCACGTAGCGCCGTGTCATCACCGGCTGTGCCTGCAGCAGAGCCACAGTCCCGATGCCTGTTGTCACTAGCACCATGGCCACTGGGTGGGGGAGCAGCTACGCGGCAGCCCCTGCTTAAGCCCTTCCACGGACCCACCCCCATATGGGACATCCCCCGATACTCCCTGACATCCCTTCTCTGCTCCCCAACCATCCCCCCACCACTCCTCATGCCCACCCCATGTCCCTAACTTACCCTTGACAGCACTGGGGGCAGCAGGAGCACCACAGAGACACACTGGCCAGAAACCTAGAGGACTGACTCCTGGGTTGCCTCCGGGCATGGTCTTGAACCACGCCTTGCCCTGCTGTTTCATGGCACATGTTTTTTAGATACCTCGATATTCAGGTGTCAGACTTTGCCCCCGTGCTGCAAATATGCAGCACAAGGAACATTTGCTTTTTTGTTCCCGTACATGTGCCTTGCAGCGTCTCAAAGGGGTTTGAGATGTTGCAAGAAGCACATGTGGATGTGCCCCGTGAGGTCATCTAGGTCACCCTCTGCTCAAAGCAGGACCATCCCTAACTAGATCATCCCAGCCAAAGCTTTATCTAGCCAGGTCTTAAAAACCTCCAAGGATGGAGATTCCACACCTCTGAGTCTCCTGTTCCAGTGTTTTATTACCTTCCTTGTGAGTTTGTTTTTTTTTTTCCTAATGCCTAACTTCCCTTGCTGCAACTTGAGACTGTTGCTCCTTGTTCTGTCATCTTCCAACATTGAGAACAGTCTAGCTCCATCCTCTTAGGAATCACCCTTGGGTAGTTGAAGGCTGTTATTAAACCCCCTCCGTCTTCTCCGGACAAAGTAAGTCCAGTTCCTTCAGCCTGTCCACAGAAGTCATGTGCCCCAACCCCATAACCATTTTGATTGCCTTCTCTTGGACTCTTCAATTTGTCTACATCTGTTCTGTAGTGAAGGCCCCAAAACTGAACACAGTACTCCAGTTGTGACCTCACCAGGACTCAATAGAGGGGGGAAATCACTTCTTTTTTTAATGTTTTCTCTTTTAATAAGAGAGAAAGATGGGGAAATCTGCAGCAAGGCTCTTGTGATTTGACTCGTGTGCATTTTTCTTCCTTTATTTTCTTCAGCTTCTTTTTTATTTCCTTCAACTTGTAAAGTATGATTCCTGCAGCAGGCAGTTATTACATGACCTGTCTTGCAACCAAAAGGATCTTATTTATGAGGATATTTCCAAAAACTAATGGCAATTTCAAAAGAACTAGTGTGCAATGTTCGCTTATTGGACCACATCACTTCTCTATGTAATCATAAGTGAGGGTTGCGTTAAACAGAGCTGCTGTTGCATTCAGCAGCGTTCCTCTGTTGCTCTGCAGTTTCCTGCTCATTGCATGTAAAATAGCTTTATTTCAGAATTGCCATGACTTCCTGAAATACCCTCATATATTTAAGTTTTATTCTAAATGGAGTTGTTGAGTGATGCTGGGAGATTTCCCTCCCGTGCTCATGTGTTCCACACCTAATCTTTTTGTTCCCTTTTGCAGCTGTGTACATTTTAGAATTCCTTTGCCAAAATGCCTTCATATGAGACTCGGTACCACCTAGGGATTTTTGTGACCTGCTCAAACATGACTTTGTGTTTCTGATAGATTAATCTGATTTGTATTATAGACTATTCTTGTTCAGTCATGGTATCCAATCACAGTGGCCACAAATTCCAGAGAGCAGAAAAAAATTTTGGCAAAATATTTGCTGGAGACTTCTGGCAGCTTAGAAGGACTGGAGTACAAACTGCATGACTTTGGCTACCGAGGAGTTTCTTCGCAAGAGGTAACACAAATTGCCTAATTTCTTGTTAGAGCACTTCAGTGCATGACTGGTCTGTTTTTTGTGATCATTTTGTTGTCAGGTAAAATTATACAAGGTGTGGGACATGCAGTAGTAATTTCTGGTTAACTCCCTCCTTGGGGCTTGAACTGCAGTTTGTTTGGATATGTACTTGGAGAGCTTTTCTGTTTGTTGAAACTCTTCTGGATTGTGCATGAAGTATCTAGAAGAAATCTGAACTAAATCACGAGCAAGCTCTGCTGTACAGAAGTAATTGTATAAAATGCTTGATGATTAAGCTTTCTGATTTGGTTGGAGAATAAAAATTTGTGTCTTCATTTCTTAGACCGCAGGAATAGGAGCATCAGCTCATTTGGTCAACTTTAAAGGAACCGACACAGTAGCAGGAATTGCTTTAATCAAAAAGTACTATGGAACAAAAGACCCAGTTCCAGGATATTCTGTTCCAGCTGCTGAACACAGGTACAGTTTCCCAACTATTACAAACCATTTTTTCTAAAGTCCCTTTTTGGTGGGTTTCCACAATTGTATTTTATTGTTCCTTTTTTTTTTTTTTTTCTTACCCAGAACTACTACTTTCCCTCCACAGAAAATGGGAAGGTTAATTACATAGTCAGTTTTTCATGTTATACTGGCTCATTTGTTCAGTAAATGTGTTCTATGCCAACCTCTGTCTGTACAATGTGTTGATACATAGCAGTAGCATAGTTTAACTTTTTGGAAATGTACTTCTTGATTTTGAATTTTAAAGAGCCATATCCCATTATTGACAGTCAAGTTATGAAGTCATAAGTAAGATCTTGCAGATTCTTGTCAGTAGGCAAAAATACTACTGTAGGGCCCAATTCTTTTATAAACTTGACAGATAGAAGAGAAATAACAGAAATTGCCAGCCTTGTGATATACAGCAAAAGCTCTGTTACCCAGCACCCATGGGTAATGGGGGTGCTGGATAACCAAATATGCTAGTTACCTGAGATGCCCGAACAGGCATCTTTACCTGTTTGGGCCGCCACCCCTCCCGCCACATCCGGTGTGCCAGTGCTGCTCCCTGGCATCAGTGTGCCAGGGGACAGGGAGGGGGGGCCCAGCAGATGCTGCTTTGCCCTGGGCCATGGGGGCTCAGCGAAACCAGAAGTGCCACGATGGGCACTTCGGTTTCACTTTTACTCTGTCAACTGGCATGCCAGTTAATAGAGCATGCCAGCTTCGAAGGCACCAGATAACGTGACTTTTACTGATTTCTGTACGCTGATTTTAACAGGGCTTTTGACAGTCTCCCCTGACATCCTTACTAGCAAACTAAGGAAGTGATGGGTGATCACTCGCGAACGAGTAAGTTAAGATCCAAGGATCTTAATAGCGAGTCTGCAGGTGGCTCCATAACCCAATTCTAGCTCCACATATCTTGTTGCAGTGAGGACAGGTGTTTCCAGAAGGGATGGGCACTGTGTTGCTGCATTGGATGTTCTTATGTTCTTTTCGCCTGTTCCTCTTTTCCTCTTCTGCCTGTCGACAAGCTGTTGCAAAGTGTTGAGGGTCCTTCCCAAAGAGTCTTCTTCTACTTTGGTCATTCCTGAGCAAGAGTCTCCCAAGTGTTGATGTTAAAGTTCTTCATGTTTGCCTTCAGGGTGTCTTTGAAGCGCTTTTTTTGCCCTCCGCTACTTTGCTGACCTTTTTTCAGCTGTGAGAAAAAGATTCTCTTTAGCAGACGGGAGTCAAGTGTGCAAACAACATGACCTGTCCAGTGAAGTTGGTTTTAGATGATCACGGCCTCAATGCTGTTGCAATTTGCTTCAGCAAAGATGCTGATATCTGTGTGTCTATCCTCCCAGCTAATATGAAGGATCTTGCAAAGGCATTGGTGGTACTTTTCCAAGCTCTTGAGATGTCTTCTGTATGTGGTCCAAGTTTCCAAGCCATACAGCAGAGTTGGAATGACAGTGGACCAATAAACCAAGAGCTTCTTTTCAGCAAGAATGTCATGATTTTAAGAGATCTCTCTTACTCAGACTTCCAAAGGCTGCGCTTGCATATTTCATGCATCAATGTCTGTCTTTGATGAAAGACGCCTTCCAAGATAGGCGAAGTGATCTGTGTTCTTCAGCAATTCTCCGTTGATTTGAATGTATGGGGGTGTATGTTTCTCCATTTGGAGCAGGTTGGTAATGGACTTATGTTTTGCTGATATTTAGAGTTAGGCCAATACTCTTGTAGACTTCTGAGAGTACATTAAGAATGGTTTGGAGATCCATTTCAAATTGAGCAATGACAGCGTTGTCATCTTCATACTGGAGCTCCATTATGGATGTTGTTGTGGTCTTCATTTTGGACTTGAGTCTGTTGAAGTTGAAGAGTCTGCCTTCCATTCTATACACAATTTCAGTTCCACGTGGGAGCTTTCTGTCAACAAGGTGCTTTATAGCGGAGATGAAGATGGAAAACAAAGTTGCGGCAATGACGCAACCTTGCTTCACTCGGGTTTTCACCTCAAATGATTCTGTTTGACTCTCGTTACTGACATGTTGTCGTGGAGAAGTCTCAGAACACTGAATTTGTTTGGGCAACCAATTTTGGACAAGGTTTTCCATAGGGCTTTGCAGTTAACAGAATCGAAGGCTTTAGAGAAGTTGATAAAGGCCAAACAGAGAGGTCAGTTTTGCTTATGACGCTTCTAGATTTCACGTACTGTAAAGATCATGTCTGCAGTTCCTCGAGATGGTCTGAAGTCACTTTGAGATTCTGGAAGAATTTCTTCCGCAAGTGGGAGGAGGCAGTTAGTGAGGATATGAGCAATGACTTTGACTTTCCCAGCAGTGGCCAACAATGAGATGCCTCAGTATTTTCTGCAATCAGCTCTGTCCCCCTTCTTGAAGATAGTAATAATCAAGGCATCCCTTAGGTTGGCTTTCCTTGTTCCAGATTTTAAGGATGAGGACATGAAGCTGACGCATAGGTTGTTCTCTTCCTCCTTTGAAAATCTCTGCAGGTATTCTGTCGACGCCAGCTGCCTTGTTGTTCTTCATTTTCCCGATGGTATTCCCAACCGCTGCCAGGGTAGGCAGCAAACCGAGGTCTTCTCTGATTTGCTTTTTGTGGAAAGTTGTTGATCTTATCTTCATCAACAGTTGAGTCATGATTCAGAAGGTCCTGGAAATGTTCTTTCCAGCAAGCATTGATGGATTCACTGTCTTTCAGGAATGTTGTTCCAACCTTTGAACTTAGAGGATTAAGGCCTTGAGTGCTAGGGCTTTGGTAGCACTGAAGAAGCAACAAGTGTCACGGATGTCAGCAAAATGTTGGATTTCTTTTGATTTTTCTGAATCCACCACTCATTCTTCAGTTCTCCTTTGCACCTCTGATTTTGCCTGTTGGTGTGCTTTTTTTCTTGATGGCAGAGTTGATGTCATTCTGTCAGGTATAGAAAGCTTTCCATTTCCAGTCAGAGACCTCTTTGGGGATTGCCACCTTGTGGTGGTGGAGAGGCTTGCATGTTCCAATGATCCTGAGAGCAATGCTGTCAGGAGCTTTATGCTCCTGGTAGGGTCACTTATGGCGGCAAGGTTGAGGAGGAGGTTTCCTAAATAAGAGCTTATCCAAGAAGACCTCAATGGGAAGAAAAGTGTAACTCCCTTTTCAGCGACTGTGAAGGTGGATGAAGGCTGCAGCAGATCAAGAGTCTCCAATCATCTTGGATTCCATGCCATTTGACTTGGATCCCTATCTGTCAAGGTCTGTGCAACAACATCCTCACACTAAAGGAAATCATGCATAGACATCTTCCTTATGGGAACTATACATTTCCTCTGCACAACAGGGAAGTCCTATGGCGATAAGCTAGTGGCAACAGGGACAGGATTGAGATCTGGAAGTTCCTAATCATGGACTGGTACATGGGCAGTGGGTGTTTGCTTCATTTGTCTTGTTCGAGGAGAGAGGCAGTAAGAGCAGTTTAGCAGCTGCACCCATGACTGAAGTCCTATTTAGGATCTACTCTGCTCACCCCACATGGGGAGGGGGCTAGAAAGGGTGCCCCAAACAGTCTGTCTCAGTCAGTTCCTGGCTGGATAACAGTGTCCAGTGGGATCACCTCTATCTGGTCACTAAGATATAAAAATGTTTTTTGGAACCTGGAATGTGCGAACCTGAATGAACTACACAAATAGTGATTGCCCCTGGCAAAGGACAGGAATCATCTCTCGTGAACTGGGGAAGTTCAACATCGACATTGCCCTATCTGAAACTTGATGTGCTGGAGAAGGACATCTGAAAGAAGGTCGAGGATGCACCTTCTGGAGAGTGAGAGCAAAAGAGGAGGCACGGACATATGGAGTTGGTTTTGCCATCAAAAATGAACTTGTGAACAGACTCTCAGAACTCCCAATTGGCGTTAATTGACTACAGGTCCAGTATTGTGTAATGTCTTCACTGGTGATTTGGACAATGGGATTGAATGCACGCTTAGCACATTCTTTAGGTGACATCAGGTTGGATGGAGAGGCAGCTCCAGATATTGCAGCTCCAGACATTGCAGGGTACAGCTAGGATTCAGAATGACCTAGGTACACTGAAATTGTCCACGATCAACTAGATGAAATTCAACAAAGACAAGGTCAGAGTCATATACTTATGTTGGGACATTGCAATTATTCCAACCCAGACTGAGAAATGATTGGTTAGGCTGCAGTACTGCAGAGGAGGACCTGGTGGTTTCAGTGGACCATAAGCTGACTATAAGCCAACAGTGTGCTCTTGTTGCCCACCTAATAAAGCCAACAGCATCCTGGGTTGTATTAACATGAGTCTTTCTGAGAAATGGCTACCACATCCAAGGAAGGCAGCAGGTGCTCAAATTACCCACTCCTGACCAGGGCAGGTAGTGACGAAAAATAATACAGGAGTCTGAGGCACTGGTGAAGCCTCAGCTGGAATACTGTGTCCAATTTCGGGCCTTATGCTTCAAGAAGAATGCAGACAAATTGGAAAGAGTCCAGCAGGAAGTAACAAAAATGAATAGATGCCTGGGAAGCAAGACTTTTCCAGGAAGGCTGAAAGAGCTACACTTATTTAGTCTGGTGAAGACAAGACTGAGGGGGGATTTGTTAACAATCTTCGAATATCAGAAGGGAGATGACTGAGAGGATGGAGATGGGCTTCCTCTGTGGCTGTAGGGGGATAGAACTAGGAGTAATGGCCTCAAAGTGTGGCAAAGGAAACTTAGGTTGAAGATTAAGAGGAGTTTTTGAACTGTGAGGATGGTCAAGCTACTCGGAGAGGATGTGGAATCTGCATCTGAGGAAATATTCAAGAGCAGCTTGGACAGACACTTTGCTGGGATGGTCTAAGTCAGGGATGATCCTGTCTTGAGCAAGGGGCTGGACTAGATGGACTGGAAGGGACCCCATGTGACCTATTTTTCCTATGATCCTATGTTTGCTAGGACCTTTGACATCAGTGCTTTTTTTTTTTTTTCTTTCCCCATTATAGTAGTTTTCATGAAAATAGAATAAGATTCTCTGATTGTGACAGCCCTTAATGCTGGATTTTTTTAAGTTGGTTTTTTTGGGTTTTTTTTCATTTTTAATCTGCAGTTAAAATAAAGTTAATCTTCAAACTTAGTTTTCAAAGCCTCTCCAGGTTTAAACCAGTAAATCAAATTGCTTCACCTTTGCTAACTGCAAGGCTGCTGCAGGAAGACAAGATGGAGTTGTGTGAATGCTTGATGGTAATCTCTTAGCCTGGAGATAGAAGGGGCTGCTCCTGAGACAAACTGGGATGCAAGGTTGTTGGGTCACTCCGAGATGGATAAATAAAAATGCTGAGGTAGAATACTTGAAAAGTTTCTTTGCTAAACTGTATTGTATAATATGTAAATCACCTGAAAAGTTTGAAGGATTAGGCTAGTTTGCATTATAATTGGCTTTATAGGGTACCTTTCTATACACTACAATATAAAGCATAAGTCTTGATGCTTGAACTCTCTCTAAAATAGGTCTCTCTTTTTTTTCCTGTTTTGGTGCGTGTGTGTGTGTGTGTGTGTGTGTGTGTGTGTTTGTTTTGGCTTTGATTGTTTTTGTTGTTGTGTTTTTTTTACCCCTCCAGTACCATTACAGCTTGGGGGAAAGATCATGAAAAAGATGCTTTTGAACACATAGTAACACAGTTTTCTTCAGTGCCTGTATCTGTAGTCAGCGACAGCTATGACATCTACAATGCTTGTGAGAAAATATGGGGGGAAGACTTGAGGCATTTAATTGAATCCAGAAGTCCAGAGGCACCATTGATTATTAGACCAGACTCTGGAAATCCTCTTGACACTGTGTTAAAGGTAATATATTTATTTTGAAACATTTGTAAACAATGTTTAAATGTCTGGCTAACAACTATGGAGAATTTTTTGTATTTAAATTTTTTTAGTAAAACCGATAGCTTTTTCTGGCTTGAATCCAGAAATGTACCTCATTTACACTGGTCTGAGGCAGTGATTCTCAACCCAGGGTGCCAGGGCACCCTTGGATGCTGCAAGATCTTTTCAAGTGTCCCAAAGGAAGTGTGAGGAGATAAGCAGATAATGGCAGGCTCAGGCTCTCCCTGCCTGGCTGCTCCTGTGCACCCTCTGCAAGATGGTAAGCACTATAATAACTTTTGTTTTTTAATTGGGGTGCTGCTCAGTTCACAAAAGTTTTATGGTGCCTTGAATCTAAAATAAGTTGAGAACCACTGATCTAAGGAAACTCCTATCCTGCATTCTAAAAAGTTCTGTTTCTTTTTACCGGATTGGCTTAATGGCCAAGAACTCTTTCAGAGATATTTGTCTCACTTTAATTCTGAATGCCTCCAAAAGCAGTCAGTATGTATTGTTCTGTAAGTTGCCTTGAAATCCTCAAGTATGATGTGCAAGATTTCTTGGATAGTGCATTCTGTTCTTTGATACCATTGCTATATAATAGGCAGTAAAAAGGAGGTTGACTAAATACTAATAAAATGAGAAACTAAAGAAAGCTTTCTTGCTACTTAAGGAAAAACCTGGAGATTTAAAGGCCTGTGGTATTGAAAGTATCAGCTGCCCTGAGCTATAGATGCAAGGAAAAGTTCCAAACATGTAAGGCTCTGATATTAAACTAGTGGCACTTGGCCTTTAGCAAATGAAGAGCTATGAGTCACCCCACAGAATAGTGGAATGCTGGAAAAAAAATCTATATAGATTTCATAGACTTTAGGGCTAGAAGGGACATCATAAGATCTTTCGGTCCAGCCCCCTGCCCAAGGGGCAGGAAGTCAGCTAGGGTCAAAGAATCACAGCAAGATAAGCATCCAAATTTTTCTTGAAAGTGTCCAGAGTAGGTGTTTGCACTACCTCTGGGAGGAATCTATTCCAGGCCTTAGGGGTTTAGACAGTAAAGAAGTTTTTCCTTATGTCCAGCCTAAAACAGTCCTGCAGGAGTTCGTGGCTTTTGGACCTTGCCATCTCTTGGGGTGCTCTGGTGAACAGGCATTCCCCCAGATCCTGATGCACATACCTTGTGTACTTATAGCCTGCCACCATGTCACCCCTGAGCCTGTGCTTCTCCAGGCTGAAGAGTCCCATGGCTCACAGCCTCTCTTCATAAGGCCTGTTCTTTTGTCCCCTGATCATGTGCATGGCTTTCTGGACTCTTTTTCAAGCTTCTTCACGCCCTTCCTGAATTGCGGAGCCCAGAATTGGAGGCAGTACTCCAGCTGTAGCCTCACCAAGGCTGAGTACAGCAGGAGGATGACGTTCTGGATCTTGCTCAAGATGCATTGGTAGATGCAAGCCAGAGTTTTGTGTGCTTTGCCAGCTGCGGTATCACATTAGTGGCTCATGTTAATCTTGTGGTCAGTCATGATCCCCAAATCTCTTTTGGCTCTCATGCTAGCAAGTATAGCATTGCTGAGCCTATAAGCATGATGTGGGTTTTTTTCCTGTGAGGAAAGGAGCACCTTGCATTCCTCTTGATTGAATGCCATCAGGTTTTCACCCACCCACCTTGCACGCCTATCAAGGTCAGCCTAGATCACCAGCTTATCCTCAAGTGTGGACACTTCCCAAAAGTTTGGTGTCATCAGCGAACTTGGCCAGTCCACTTCTGACACCAGAGACCAGATCTTTTATGAAGACGTTAAAGAGGTACAGGTCTGAGAATGGAGCCTTGGGGAACACCGCTGCTCACGGGGCACCATGTTGATTCGGTTCTGTCAACTACCACTTTCTGGGTCCAACCTTGGAGTCAGTTCCCCAGCCATTGGACTGTGGTGTACTTAAGGCCTCAGTTGTCCAATTTTTCCATGAGGACATTGTGGGACACCAGGTCAAAGGCTTTTTTTAAAGTCCAAATATATGACATCAACCTTTTCCCTTTTGTCCTGGTGATATGTCACCTGTTCATAGAAGAAAATGAGATTGGTCAAGCAAGGCCTACCCACAACAAACCCATGCTGACTATCCCTCAGAATGACACAAGCCTAACTACCAAAGTTTGGATCAGCAAAAAGAAAGGGGAGACTAAATTTTGATCGATTTTATTTATTTATTTTTTTAAGTCTGCATCTTCCCAGGCCTTTTAGTATCCTGAACCAGGGGCCAGCAACCCGTGTATCACAGCCCACCAAGCAAGCTCATATGGCTTGTAAAGCTGGACTGACAGTGGCCATTTAACAGCAGGAGCAGCGGTGGCCAGGCTGCAAGTTGTAGCCTGTCTTCAGAGCAAACTGTACTAATACGGCCCTCCATTTCTAAAAGGTTGCCAACTCCTCCTGTTTTAAACCATTTCCTTGTTGCCAGTCTCTGCAAAATGGCTGCAATACTTTGTTCTTCCACAAGCATGGTTATGTGATGCAGTCATTTTCTTACAAAAAGTAATTCTGTAAGTATAGTAATGTGTTTCTTTCCTGGAATGGGGAAGTAAAAATGATTGTGTCTCTTGGTTTTTTTTCTACAGGTTTTGGAGATCTTGGGGAAGAAGTTCCCTAGTGTAGAAAATTCAAAAGGCTACAAGGTGTTGCCACCTTATATCCGAGTTATTCAGGGAGATGGCGTGGATATCAACACACTGCAAGAGGTATGAATTAATGCATCTGAGTGGAGCTAGCAGTGCATCTCTTAATCTGGAGTTTCTTAAAACTAGTTAAATGTTTAAAGCTGCTCTATTGACCTCCACCTTGGCCTTAATTCCAAACATTGGCAACAACTAATAATATGTAAATCTAATTTATTAAAATCCCCAAAGGAATTTACAATGCGAGTTACCAAAACTCATTTTCTAATGTTACTTTTGCAACTCTTATGGTCCCAAACCATCCCTTTTGTTGCAGCCCTTCTGTTGACTGTAATTCATATTCTCTCAAGTACAGTATATGAGTATATGGTACCTTAGCAGTAGTAGTAATTAGCTAGCTTGGATTGTCAGTTGTGTGATGCCTTAAACGAGTATCTACATTCAGATTTAAAGGGGTGCTTGTGGCTTTGAAGGGGACTTTTTTTTTTAAGTAAATGCAAAGCAGGTTACAGACTGTTATTAATGTAAAAATCTGGTGGAGAAGGCAACTTAAAAGGCCAGCTAAAAAGGATAACCGAGCCATCCATATTTTATTCAAAACCATTACATATTAAACTGCTGGTGCCTGACAGTCTGGTAGGTGAATGCATAACCTTTTCCTGATAAATGTTAAAAGTACAATTTCAGCACAGCTGAAATCAAAGCATGTTGTTTCAAAAATGCTGCATACTGGAAACGGAACGTGCTCTTGTCTGGAATGAAATACAAAGCAGGACTGACTGTACCTGAACACTGCTACTTGGAGTGATTGTTGCACTGTACACCAAGATATGTGCATCCATTGCTGGCTGTAAAGGCCAAGCCAGCACAGAATTAAAGCAAGACTGTCTCTCTTTCTTTTCCTGCTTGGAAAAGTAGTAATCAGCTTTGTCTTGGGGTATCATCTTCTGGCAATTTTACACACACACACACACACACACACACACACACACACACACACACACACACACACACACACACACACACACACACACACACACACACACACCCCCTTCAGAGAGTCTGTTCCACTATGCTTACTTTCTCTATTTCTTAGACGGTGAGAGTAAAGCAAAGGCACACAAGAGCTGTAATTATCCAGGTACTTGACTTGATAAATCGCCTGTCATTGATGCATCATTTGAGACGGAGGTTGCTAGTATTGAATTTTAGGATCTTGAATATAGGATATCTAACAAGTGAATCATTTGTGGGAACATTACCTTGCTGGGGAAGATGGCTAACAAGCTCATTCTGTGACTACTCAAAAAGAAAATCTAATTTTCTTGTGGCTTGTTTTAGAATGGTATTGCATTGAACTTCATTCTTAACATGTACTCCATGTGCAAACTTGAAAGTGCAAACTTAAAAGTTAATAACAGTCTGGAACAAAAAAATCCCCTTTTCCAACATGGGTCTCTAACACATGCTTGCTTACTTAATTTCTTCTATGTCTGTTGAACAATTGCTCAAGAGAATCCAATTTTGAATTAGAAATGTAATATTTTATGCTGATTTATCCTTGGTATGGCTTGGTGCAAGGAGCTGGACCCAGTGATCTTCCAGGGTCCCTTCCAGCCTTATAATCTGTGGATGACTTTGACTCCATAGAACGCCAGTTGGGCTACTTTCACATGAAATTTGGCTTTCTAAATTCATAGTCTTCCCAAAAGCATACAGGCCATCTTCTGGAACCTAAAGCTGACAAAATTTGGAGAGGCATCAATTGGTGTCATTGATTAAACTTTGAGATCTGCTAATCCTTACCATGCATATAAGAATATTTTGATGGGGAAATGCCTTGTTTTTCAGAATATGGAGATTCAGTGCTGCACTGGAACTTCAAAATAGGCAGGAAAAATGGTTCTACGGATTAACTAAAGAGGACAGGAATGAAAAGGATAAATCTTCACTTAGCTTAAAATGAAGGAAGATAAATTATGTTGGAGAAGCCAGCACACTCTGGCATGATGGTGGTAGTCACTAACCTGTACAAAGTCTTGATGGGCAAAAGCTCTGCGCAAATCCTTAAGAGGTCATAGCTCAGCTGCTGTGGTCTCCCAGTCTTTCCCTGTTTACCATCTGTTGGCCTCTCGCCTATAATATTTTATTAGACTGTATCTTGCAAAACCAGTTTAGATGCATGGGGAAACTCTGGGACTCTAAAAGACTTCTATGGATGCAGTCCCTTACTGACCTGAATTTGGCTAGTGGCTTGTCACCCTGCCTGGAACTGAATAGCTTTTTGTTCTGCTCAAGTGCTCCCTTAAAGGGCACTCTAGCTTCTCAGTCTGTTTGGCATTGCTGTCCTCACATTTCCTTTTTTGAATTGAGGCCCTGAAGAAATCAAAACAGTGGGAAATTCTAGAGTATTTGACATGCCCAGGAAATTGCCAAAGACTTGCTTTGACTGTTGCATTTTTGATCTGACACTTCCCATTAAACTGCTCTCTCCATGCTGTTCTTCCCCCTTACCCTCAGTTCAGGACAGGCCATCCAGAAAGAGGGATGTGAAGGAAGATAGAAATTTTAAATTCTGTTATGCGCTTTCCCCTTCATAACAGAAAAATCTCCTTGCCTGGAATTTACTAACAAAAGTAAGAAGTGCAGGCATAAGTGGTTGGGGGCCCCAAGCACTGGCCATGTCTAGACTGGGGCTATGATGTGCCTCTGCTATAACAGCCTAGAAGGCAGTCCTGGCAAACAGATCTTTAACCACTGTTGTTCTGTGGCCATTGTGGGTAGGGCTATCCAATCAATCCCGACTCCGAACTAAAAGCTTTGTGTGTTTAAATTGCCTGTTGATAGAGTTGCATTTAACCTTGGTCTTGCATCTTTCAGGAAAGATGGCAAAACTACTGAGTATACCAAATAAATGCCCAATAACTTTGAGGGCAAAAATGAATGTTTTTCCATATGAAGCCTATCCTACCAACCTAGTACAGCATTTCTAAGGGTGCACCATCTAGAATTAGATGCATTACAGTTCTCCTTTTTCTGCAGTTGGTGCTTAGTGATCAGTATTGGTCCAAACAGTTGAGGTTCCGTGAATGCTGAAGTCTACCCGCAAGCCTGACAACTGTCTGAACTCTGTGTGCTATGAGAAGCCAGTTAGGGCAAAGGATGAATTCTGCTTTTGAGTTCTGTGGCTATCTGGGCATTGTACTACTGTATCCCTCTGACTATGGGAAGTGGGGGGAGGTGGCATTCCATGTTCAATATTACAATGCAGATAATAGAGTTCTCAAGCAGTAACACTTTATAATTATCACAGGCTAAAGTCTCTTAAAAATGCAAAGAACGTGCCAAGTATTGACCAGAGTTGTTACATGTATCTTCTTGAAACTTAATGTTAGCTGGTTTAATTATCAGTAAAAGAGCATCTTGTTAAATAGTGTAATAAGAAATGGGAAGTGGCATGCTCTAAAAATACATTCCTTTATCACTATTTATCTTTATTAGATTGTGGAGGGAATGAAGGAGAATAAATGGAGTATTGAAAATATTGCCTTTGGATCTGGCGGAGCTTTGTTGCAGAAATTAACTAGAGATCTCTTGAATTGTTCGTTCAAATGCAGTTATGTGGTGACCAATGGCCTTGGGGTATGTATTCTCATTCTGGAGTTCATTTATTCGGATCTAAATGTTGTCCTTTTTTTTTTTTTTTAATGCTGCAGTTGGACTGGTCCCATCTGCATGATGTATATGAGCACTCACTGGAATATTTGCCTTTAAAAAAAAATGTTTAAATCACGTTACACTGACTTGTTGCTATGATTTCCAGGTGAATGTCTTCAAGGATCCAGTTGCTGATCCTAACAAAAGGTCAAAGAAGGGCAGATTATCGCTACATAGGAAGCCTACAGGAAATTATGTTACTTTAGAGGAAGGCAAGGGAGATCTTGAAGAATATGGGCAGGTATGGATTTTTTATGGCTTATCACTTCAGCGGAAGATGATGATTTCAATCCCACTACTAACACAGAGAAAGCAGTCTGTGTGTTTCAGCTTAATTTCAAGACTTGCTTACAGTCTTCTTTGTCTGTTGTCCTATAAACACTAACCTCTACCCATAATCCCAGAAGCTCCACTTATACCAAATTCAATAGAAATAGCACTTCAGTTACCATTTAGTTTTAAATTTCAGCATTACCAGTTGGGTCTGAGAGGGTAGAAAGACATGAGAAATGCCATCTGCCAGTCTTCTAAGCCAGAAAAGTCTGTTTACAAAGTAAAGAGAGTTTTTACAAGACACCATGCATAATAGCTCCTCAGCAAATAAAATACTATTTAAATAATCATTGCCAACTTCAATATATTTAAATTGTTTACAAATACATCCAGGGTCTGATAGAACACCCTTTAAATCAGGGGTGGCCCAGATGTAAGTGGTATATGCAGCTGTGGAGAGTGGCATACATGGGATGGGGGCAGGGCAGTGAGTGAAGAGAGGGAAAAAAGAGGTGGGACAGGGTCTGAGGATGCAGGGGTCTGTTGCAGCTCTGTGCCTGGGAGGCCAGTAGGGGCGAGGGGCTGGAGCCCATCCTGCCCACTGTGTCCTGCTCACCTGCTTGGCTGCTCAATGGCAAACTTGGCCTGGAGGAACCAGGCCTGCTGAGTCCCATGCAGTCAAGCAGGTGTGCTCAGGGTAGAGTCCTGCTGCCCAGCTGGAGAAAGAAGGGAAAGGCCCATTCTGCCTGGCCAGAGGCAGTGGGGGCTGGGGGAATGGGAATGGGAAGAACTCTGTATTGCCTAGCCAAATGCAGTACAGAGTGGGGGGCAGGGGGGAATAAGGAAAGAACCCATGCTGCCTAGCCAGAGGACCTGGGTGCAGGACAGAAGCAGCAGCACTCAGGTCTTTGCCTCCAGGGACAAGCAAAACTTCCCCTTCCTGTCTGCATTATCTGGCACTTGGCACCGTGGTGCTTCCCCCCCCCCCCCCCCCCCCCCCCCCCCCCCCCACACCACCACAGGGGGGGGGGCCCCCCCTTCCCCCCCCCCCCACACACACACAGCACATGGGGTGGGGGGGAAGGGGGGGCGGCATTGTCCAGGATGCAAAACTTGTAGTTACGCCTCTGCCCAGGCCAGGCTAGTCTGGCTGTTCCAGGACCTGCATGCCTACAGTTCTGAGTCTGGGGAGTCCAGAGGTTTGCCCTGTCACTGCCCCTACCCAAGGGACAGTCAGTGTTGGATCAGATGAGATTTGTCTGTTTGCGGCCATAGGGAAAACCTTGTTACTATTCAATCCAGAATCCTCCTGGATTGTTCAGGTTTAAAATTGGGCCATATGCATTCCTCTGGCTCCAGGGAGAACTGCTGTTTTGGTGTGTTCTAGTAGCTCATTTATTGGTGCCGGGTGGGTTGGTTTGTTGGTTGTTAAAGTCGCTGAATGGGCAGAATGCAGTTGCTGACTCCAGGCCTGTCTGACTGAAATTGCAGTTCCCTGTGATAGCAGCTATACTTGGTGATCTGCATGACCTTGTTTTGTAGTGATATTCCGTGATGTGGAGCAAATACAAAATCCTACTCTGTGTGGAATGCTCTGCTTTTCAGTATAGTGTTTGTACATACTCCATTTAACCCAAGGATGTATGCAGAGGGCCTGCTATGAACAAAACTAGATGTGCTGTGAACAGAACTTTTCCTCTGGCCCTCTAAGTAGGGGAGAATGCCTCTAGTCTCCAGCCACGCTGAAATGAGATACAGATCCTATTTGAGTGTTGCAAACTGTAGCTCCACTTGGGAGCAGGTCAAGTGACCTTCCTCTTTCTCTAAGGGTGCCCTAACAGGATATGAAATAACTCTTAGTTTGCACTAGGCCAATCCCAAGAACATACCAAAATTTGACTTTCACTTTATAGTGCTAAACCCTCCCAGAAAGAACTAGTACGATATGGCTTTAATTTTGTTCCCTGTTCTATTGATGTTCCGATGTTAGTATTAAACATTGAAATGCAAGAAGTGATCTCTTACCAGCCAAGGTCCTAGTTCTGCAAACATTTATCTGGCTGCTCACTCTTGCTACATAAATTAAATCCTTCCTGAAGTCAATAGGACTATTTGAATATAAAGTTAAACCTCATGCATAAATTTAAGAACGCAGCACTGGAGCTTAACTTCCTCCTCATTGCATCCCCAATCCAATCTTCCTATATGGTCTGCTTCCAATATTCTACGTAGACCACTGCTTCTGGTGTTGGTGTTGCCAAATCTTGTGGGGTGCGTATGGTGGTGATATGGTCAGTAATATGGTAGAAGACAAAGCTATTTCTCGATGAGAGATGATGGTGCACTGGTTGATGTTCATGTAACGGGTGATGGTCGTCTGACTCTTGTACCTGCCCGTCAATACCACCTGCTACTTTCCTCTTGATGTAAGGGGGCACTATGCCAGATAGTGCATACAGGCAGGTAACGGGTGGGTTTTAGGCAGCCTGTTATAATTCTGCATGTATCACTTAGGACAGTATCACTGTTTCCTGTGACTTGAGCATCCCCAGGTGGTGCAGGCATATTCAGCCACAGAGAAACAAAGCTAAAGCAGTAGTGCATAGCGTGGATGGATGTGCTCCCCACTTGGAATTGGCGGGCTTATGCAGAATGTTGTTTTGTGTGTCAGTCTTGGCTTTGGCATTCAATATGTGTTTTTTTTTTTTTAAGTTAAGTGTATGGTCCAGTGTTACCCCTAAGTAGTTTGGGTGTTTCTGATGTTCAAGACTCTCATCACCACAAGTGACCTTTTAAATGTCGTTCCACATCCCAGTTTCTCAGATAAAAAGCATAGATTTGGGTTTTGTTGCAGTTGGGTTTGAGATTAATTATTTAGGTAATAATCTGACATCAGTGCCCTGTCCAGGATCTTCCCTGTGTCCTCAATTCTCCTGCTATGTGGTAATGCAGAGATCGGCGGCATGGTTGCAGCGGTGGCCTTTAGCAGGAAGCGGTTGAACTTTAA
>NW_005842193.1:1441316-1444715 GCF_000455745.1 Alligator sinensis
TGTAGATACTGAATAGAAGTGGGGCAAACGCACTGCCTTGTGATAAGTTGTTCTTTTTGGGAGCTCCATCTACTTTTTCTAGCCACATAGTTCCAGAGTTTTTTAGTTCTACATAGAAGTGCCTGTTCTCCAAGAGGCTACGAATGGTCTGACTTAGATCTAAGTCGGACGTCATGAGGTACAGTTTGTGCATCATGATGTGGTGTTGGACAGTACTATATGCAGCAGATAGGTCAACAAATGTTGGAGCCTAACGTAAATATATAAACATCTACCAGCATAACTTTGTAAGTGTCTGGCTTGTCTCCTGGAAAGACCATCTGGTTTTTCAGACATGCTAAAATCAAATGGTGTTTTGTTGCAGGATCTCCTTCATACGGTCTTCAAGAATGGAAAGGTTACAAAGTCTTATTCGTTCGATGAAGTAAGACACAATGCCAGACTGAATAACAGTGAACTACAAGGGACACCTCATTAAGTTTCATTCCACGTCTGTGTGTGGTGTGTAACAAGTATGTACTGCATAGCTAATGGGTTTATTGTACAGATCTGTGTGTTTGTGTTTTACGATACATTGCAGCCAAATTATTTGTTGGTTTATGGACATACTGCCCTATTTTTTTGCCAGTCCTTAGAAAAGATGCAATCAGGAAATGGTACTTACGTTGTCAAACATTCAGTGCTGAAGTGTGCTTTTTTTTTTAGGGCCCTTTGCCAGTAGTGGTTCAATCTGGTATTGATCTTTTCACAAAGGAGACGGAGCTGAGAAACTTTTTTATATATAACAGAATACCACAAAATGGATTTACATAAAATTCTCATGATTGCTTTATGTTTATATTTAACTTGTATTTTTGTACAAACAAGATTGTGTAAAATATATTTAAAATTTCAATAATTAAGTCTTTCCAACTTTTCATGATTTTTATGAGCACAGACTTTCAAGAAAATATTTGGGGGGAGGGGGAATCCATTGCCTCTTGTCCATTAATCAGCAAATAAAACATGGCCTTAAAAATTTGTTGTGACATTGTACCATTTGAAAGTTAAATCAGGACTTGTAGCTTCTTAAGACCCCATAGAACTGCTGACCTCACTGTTTCTTGTAGTTATCTGTATTAATCATTCTCCATTAAGGAAAATTTACTGTTCTTACTAGAAGGTTTAGGTACTACAAATCTATAGGCCTTGCCAGTAAGGTATATAAAGGGAATGCCAAATTTGAAAGAATTCTCTTCTGCAACTTACCTTGCCAAGTGTAACCCACTTGGCTTATGCACCTCAATATTTTAAGAGTAATGTTTTTAAGAGCTCTCCTCTTCTACTATAAAATATACAGATAAATGTGGAAGTGGTGTATTTTAAAATAATTACACATCTGGGTTTATTTTTCATAGACTGTAAGTGACACGACTTTAAAATTAAATACTGGACTGGGTAGTGCACTCTTTTATTTTTTGTATTTCTTCATTCATTTGCCTTTTTGTCAGACTGGATGGGTATGTTGTACAAATGTTTAACTAGTTTTATTCAAGCTGTTTAACAAAAAATTACATGAGCCAAAACTTCTACATGATACCAGACACAACCCTATGTGAGGGTTACGATGCAGAGGGTGACTGATAACTAAAGGTATGAAAGGTACATTTTGGATGACTGCATTTGATAGTGTTCACTCTCTGCAGAAACTAGGTTGCCTACAGGAGAAAAAGATTGTCTAATTTTGTATGATGAACTATAGTGAGCGTGCATATGTTTTGACAGTGTTGCAAGGTAGCTTTTATGAGGAAGAAAAATGGTTGGTTTTCCTTATGTTTAATGAGTGACTATAAATCACTGATTGTTGTACAGATGTTGCATTTTTTTTCTAACACAGTAGCAGATAATCTCACAAGGCAGGATGTCAGAACTATTCTAAACCCTAACCAAAATCAACAAAATGGTATTGCAAAACACTTGTTTCTGTAAAGGATGCTTGAAAAGCCATACTTCGTTTTTCTCACCAAAAAGGGCCACAGAATACTTGTAACAAGTAACATTGTGTTTCCAGGGGGTTTGTAGTAAGACGTTTGTGCCCAGTCTTAATGGTTTTGCTTACTAAAAATGATTTTTCCACTCTTACTGTATGTGATCATACGTTTAAGTGATGTATCTAGAAACACTGGCCTTTCACATCAAGGAACTGCCTTCCTGTTGCTGTTTAAACATTTGTTCTTGGTGAAGAAGGATGTATCAAATCCAGAGATATGATTAATAAGTTAAATAGAACAGACTATTTCACTCATTCATTTGATATGTATTAGGAATTTTATGATGTATGGTTTAAAGAAATAAAGTAAAATGCTGCTTTCATTCTGTACCAATAAAGATTTTGATAACTATTGACTACCCATAATTGATATTTTTGTATTTAGGAACTGGGGATACGCTGTGGAAGCACTGTGTTCTTGTGTACTGCAAGATACATGAGTGATTTGTTTGGTATTATGTCTAGCGTAAGTTTATTTGGAAACTCTCACCTAAACTGTGTATGTCACTATCAGAAACTTGTCATCCTTTTTTTTTTTTTTTTTTTTTTTTTTAAGTTAGTATTTTAAAGCCACCTGGTGCTAGTCAATCCTGAACTCATGCCTCCCAAGTGTTTAGTGTTTGGCAATTAAAACCTAGGCATCAAGGGATCGATATTGATGTCAAATATAACTTACTGCAGTGCTTGAATCTTACAATATCCTAATTCTTCCATACAGAAGCAAACAGCATGTTTGGGTTTGCTTTAAATAATTAGATTTTTAGCCATCAATATATTTTAATTATCCTCCATTTCATAATATAGACAGTATTTATATTTAAAAATAGGAGTTGGGAGTTTTGTGTTAATACTCTAAATAATTTATTTGTAACCAGTATCTAGCATAAGAAATGGATTTTATATGCCTATTTTTTCCTGAGATGTGTGGTTATGAAACTGATGCTAAATCTTTTTATAAGAAGATTCATCTTGAAAGATCTGAGGAGAAAATAGAAAAATATTTATTGTTCTGTTTTGCCAAAATTCAAAAAAGTTTTAAATGGTTTTTCTATAGTTTTACATTCCTCCTTAACCTGTTGAGTGGAGAGTAAACACTCTTCACTGAAATCTTATGTTAAAATAATCTAATGTACTTGGCATCAAATACAAATGTGTAATAAACATGGAAATAAAGTTTTAGTTCTGGTAGTGAAACTTCAATATCCATTTGACTTTGTTTTAAAGCTTAGATGTTGACCTCACATACATACCACTACCTGCAATATACCAGGGTGCAAGTGAGGTGCTACCATAACCCACTCTAGGATAACTGAACCAACCCACTGAACAGTGCATTTATATATTGAACTTGTATTTCAGCACCTTTCTAG